>NC_051409.1:34908559-34908800 GCF_015228065.2 Penaeus monodon | reverse complement strand
TTACACAAGAATGAGCATGAAGGCTAAGATATAATGACAAGGGTGACATATGACAGCTCTCGATGCCAGGTAATGGTCGCCTGCCACTCCAAACCTATCATTACGGTTATATATTGATCCTCAGATGCAGCATAGCGTTGGCATCGCAACCTTAATAGTGTTGTTTAAATGCCCTGTTTACTTAAGACTTCGTAAGTTCGTAATGGTGATGCTAGATTTATATGTGATGTGATTGGGGTAA
>NC_051409.1:34908443-34908523 GCF_015228065.2 Penaeus monodon | reverse complement strand
TTGGATTTATAAATACATATGGTATATATTTGGCTATGAACTGAGTGGACAGGATTTCAGGATTTTGTTAGTAGGTGTGT
>NC_051409.1:34908267-34908414 GCF_015228065.2 Penaeus monodon | reverse complement strand
TCGATCGATAATGATCATGATTATGAAGTAATTATCGCTGTTGAGAAATTCGAAACTCTCCCGAAATTCTACGAAATATATAACAAAGTGATTATATACCTGGATGCATATCAGATCAAAATGAAGAAATGTGTAAATGCGCAAGAC
>NC_051409.1:34908063-34908174 GCF_015228065.2 Penaeus monodon | reverse complement strand
TATAAAGTTTCAAAGCATTGCCGAAATATCACGTTAATATCTTGATCATTTGCAGAAGATAATAAACATGAACATTTGTCAGACAAATTGAACAGGAATAAATCGACGAAG
>NC_051409.1:34907520-34907759 GCF_015228065.2 Penaeus monodon | reverse complement strand
TAACAAGTGAACAGGGAAAACTAGACCAGCTCGCCCATTCCGCTGCAGAGTTGCCAATCTTGCAGAAAAACGAACTTCTTGCAAAACCATCTCGCAAAGTAATATATTTCGAGCTGAAGTCGGGTGCCAGGATGTCATGATAGGCACTTATCTGGCACTAACATGGACAGTACTGACGGTGGAGGCTGGGGCCTGAAGACTTTATGGGTCTGTTGGGCGAAATGTGTCTGTAATATATG
>NC_051409.1:34907192-34907344 GCF_015228065.2 Penaeus monodon | reverse complement strand
TTCCTTATTTCTTTCATCTTTCTTTTTCTTTTATTTTCTCTTTCTTTTTTCTTTTCTCGGTATTTTCTTTTTTTTTCTTTTTTATGATTATATGCCGAATTTGAATTACAGTCGCGACTTTTGCATTTATTCAATAAATTCATCACCTTTTT
>NC_051409.1:34906944-34907173 GCF_015228065.2 Penaeus monodon | reverse complement strand
AACGTGTTTCGTTTCTTCTCTATTTACGAATCGGTATTTAAAATTAATGAAAAAAAAACATCGAAGTTTGGGTACTTGCAATTGCAGAAATGAAATTGGGCAACTTCATCCAACTGAAGCTCCTCGTTCCATCTTCCCTGGATCAACTGCATCCCCCTCTCCCCTCCCCGTCTGCACTCCTTCCCTCCTTCCTCTTCTCCCTACTCTCCTCTTTCACTGCCACCTCCCC
>NC_051409.1:34906324-34906713 GCF_015228065.2 Penaeus monodon | reverse complement strand
TTACGACCATTTTGTTTGTTGGGGTCTGCCTTATTTTCGCAATCCCTGGCTTTTGATTGGCTGAACCGCTTAGCCAATCAGGAGCTCCCGAACCCTTGGCTCTGCACATGCACAAAACGTTTTCCCTTCCGAGATCTTTGCCCGAAAGGCTTCCTCTGTTGTTTTTTTTGTGTGTGTTTTTGTTTTACGTTTATTTTCCATGCTTTAATGGTACTTTTTTCTCTTAGATTCTCTCTTGTTATTGTGAGGTTTTTTTTTTTTTTTATCCTTTCTTCGCTTCATTTCTTTCTTTCGTGTCTGTTGGGAAAAGGATCGTTTTTCTTCCAAGTTTATGAATAGAAAAGGACAGAAAAGATTAAGAAAAAAACAACTTATTATCTCTTTTACAA
>NC_051409.1:34905941-34906250 GCF_015228065.2 Penaeus monodon | reverse complement strand
CTTCTACCGATTGCATATCCTTATACATCCCCATTCTCTATACACCGCCTCATTATCCCTTTCTCTCTCTCTCTTCCCCCATTCGTTTTCCGCCTTTAAATCCTGCCTTTGTTCCGCCCCGTTCCTCCCTCTTAATTTCTCACCTACGTCGCCTCATTGTTCCTCTCCTCCTCTCTTTCCCCTTCCTCTCTTCCTACTCCTAATCTCACTTCCTTCCCTCTCCATTTTCCACCTATAGCGTCTCTTGTCTCCGTCTCCTTCCAGCTCTTTCCTCCCTTTCATCCATCCTTTTCTGCGGTCTTTTTTTTT
>NC_051409.1:34905170-34905364 GCF_015228065.2 Penaeus monodon | reverse complement strand
TCCAATCTCCTTCCTCCCCTTCCCTTATTTTTTTCCCCTTCCTCATTTCCTCTCCGCTCATTACCCTCCCTTCAATCACTCCCCCCTCCCTCCTCCCCCTCTTCTTCCCCTCTCCTTGCACCCTATTCTACCTGTCTCATATAACTTTTTCCCTCACACTTACAACCTCTTTATCTCAAGCTCCCACACACTCT
>NC_051409.1:34904608-34904820 GCF_015228065.2 Penaeus monodon | reverse complement strand
GTCACTGATCAGTATTTCACGAAAATAAACCGAAAATGAAAGAAATTTAAATACAAAAGGTGAAGACAAAAAGAACAGAAACAAGAGGAAATAATGATAACGGTAAAGAAATCAAGAAAAATTACGAAAAAAAAGAATTTTGGTAAGGAATGCGGGGGTCGAGGGAAGGAGGAGGGGGTGTGATAGGGGGGGGTAGAGGAATGATTATCTAA
>NC_051409.1:34904265-34904482 GCF_015228065.2 Penaeus monodon | reverse complement strand
CTCTTTATTCCGTCATCAATCTTCAACAATTCTTCTTTTTGATACGAATGTATTTTCGCAAATAAAATCACCGTCCTCCCTGACTCAACTTAAAAAAAAAAAATGTATATGTAAAAATGAGTAAAATATATTTCAAAAATCTGAGGTCATATGCAAAATCACACCCGCGTATGCCAAGGTCGCACTTTCCCGGATCAAAGTCATGATTCATAACCGA
>NC_051409.1:34902476-34904234 GCF_015228065.2 Penaeus monodon | reverse complement strand
TCGACCTTATAATCCCATGCCTTCGGTTGGGATTAGATCGTTTATGAGGGAGGATGATGAGTAAGTCTCTACATTGCGTGCGTTTTATGAGGCAACTTTGGGTGGAGGCGCTGGTATGGGTCGGGGGGGGGGGGGGGTTGAGTGCGGGAAAAAAGGGGGAGAAAGAAAAAGAAAAAGGAAATATTAAGGAAATATGAAGAACAGAAAGAGGGGAAAAAACAACAAGAAAAAAACAAAATGGAAAATGAGGGAGGATGGATTGTTAAATTTAAAAAAAGGGAGAAAAAAAATAAAAATTAAGGAAAAAGGGAATATTGAAAACAGAAAGAAGAAAATAAAAGAAAAAGAAAAACAAACGATAAGATAGAAAGAGACAGAAATAAAAACCATAATGTGAATGAGTTAGTGAGAAAGTGAGAAAGAAAAAAATATGGGACATGAACATGGAAAATAAAACGAGGAAAAAGAAAAAAAAAATAGAAAAACAGGGATAGTGGGGCAGAAAAAAGGGAGAAAAAGGAAGAAACAAAAATAAAGAAAAGAAGAACACAAATATAGAATGAGGAAAAGAAAAAGAAAACGAAAATAAAAGAGAAAATAAAAAAAAAGAGTGAGGATGGGATAACAGAAAAAAACAAAATAATAAAAAACACAGAGAAAAAAAGAAAAAAAAGAGAAAAAGTAACAGAAATAAATAGAACCAGAAATAGAGTGAAAGTTGGTGAAAGAGAGAGAGAGAAAAGAAAATAAAGATAACAGAAATAGAAAGAGGAAAGAAAAAAAGAAAAAAAAGAGAAATTTAAAAAGGACAAAAAATCTTTATATGATGAAGAAAAGGAGATAGAAAATGGAAAGATGAAGAAGAAAAACAAATAAAAAATAAAAATAAATAAAAAAATGTTTCTGGATATTAATTTATATAAAGAAAAATAATAATAAAATGAAATTTAAAAATAAAATAAAGAAAAATAGAGAAAAAAATGGCCTTGAAAACTGATTAACGAAAAAGGAATAAGAAAAATAGAAAAATGAAAAAAAAAAAAAAATCTTGACTATTAAATTATAAAAAGAAATATTAATTTGAATATTAATTTATAAAGAAATGTAGGTGTGAGTGAATGAAGAAAAAATAGAGAGAGAAAAAAAAGATGACATAAAAACAGGTGACCAATAGCTGATAAAAAATAAATCAAGAAAAACAAAACAAAAGAAAGGAAAGAGAAACAAAAAAGAAAATACTGATGAGAAAAATAAATGCAAACAACTGATTAAACGGACTGAGAAAAAAAAATTTTATACATAAAGAAGTAAACAAGCTGATAAATCAGAAGAAAAACAAACAAAAAGAATAAACATTAACAATAATTAGCTAAAACAAACAAATACAGACAAAGAGTAAACATTAACAATAACAGCAAAAAAAAACAAAAAAACTCTAAGGATAATTCCAAAACAAACAAACACAAACGATAACTGCAAAAAAATAAATAAGGAATAAACAAGAACAAGAACAATAAAAGAAAAACAAAAGTAGACATGAACACTTACTGCAAAACAAACACAAACAAAGAACAAACACTAACAATAATTACAAAGAAAAGAAAATAAGCAAAAAAAAAAAGAAAAAAAAAAAATCGACTGCCTTTTTGACTCCGTGCGCATGACGGATCGCACATTCGTTTGCATGGCGGGTCCCATCGAGTGAAAAAATAAAGGGAATTTTTCGAAGTCAAATTGATATGGGATTTTACAAGGTGT
>NC_051409.1:34901064-34902009 GCF_015228065.2 Penaeus monodon | reverse complement strand
TCCCGAATCGCAGCCAAGACTTGTCTCGAACATGTTGTGAACTTCAGGACGAAAATCGGGCGGGATCGGCTAATTGTTCGGTAGTTCGGAAACATTTGCCGACTTCCCCGAACTACTAATGAAGCAATCCAAGGTCTAATTCATCCTCTCCCCCCCCCCATCCTCCACCACTCCCCAACTCTCCCCCTTTTCTCCTTACCCGTTTCTCTCCATCGTCTTTGTTTTGTTAATTGTTCAATTAATTCCTTCCCCTTATATCTATTTTTTCCAAGGCCGTCTCCCCGCCCTTCCTTCCTTCCTTCCACGCTCCACCACTCGCTATTCCACTCTTCCACCCTTCTCACCACCACCCGTTTCCCTCCACCCTTTCTTCCAACCCTCCATCCCTCCCTCTCCACCTTCCACCCTTCTCACCACCACCCGTTTCCATCCACCCTTTCTTCCAACCTCCATCCCTCCCTCTCCATTCACCCTTCTCACACCACCGTTCCCTCCACCCTTCTTCAACCTCATCCCTCCTCTCACCTTCCCCCTCTCACACACCGTTTCCATCACCTTCTTCAACCTCCTCTCCACCTTCCACCAACTCCACCCCGCCAAATTGAACAGCAAATCCTCGAAACAACGATGCTTATTATTCCTAAATGCCGGCTATCCTCCGCCACCGAATCTAATGCACCGAACTATCCTTATTATCCCACGCGCGAGGACTCGTCTCAATCCCGAATCTAATGCACCGAACTACCCTTTAAATGCGTTCGATTCCCTGTCCACGATCCGCGGCTAGGACTTGGAGGACCTGGAGTTAGGGTTCCGGAGAATGTGTTCAGAGGGGGGGGGGTGAGAGAGGGTTAAGGGGTAGGGGGGGTTGATTAGTGGGAGGGATTGGATTTAAGGGGCACTGAGAATTGGCGAGGTGTGTATATACACACACACTCGCACGTC
>NC_051409.1:34900381-34900516 GCF_015228065.2 Penaeus monodon | reverse complement strand
CCCTCTCACGCATCCACGCCCACTGGTACACAAAAACACACGAATTGTCTACAGCTGAACGACTCCCAAACAAAGGTATTTACGAGGGTCATAACAAGCAATAACCTCTTTGGAGCGTTGCCAAGTCAGACTCCA
>NC_051409.1:34899497-34899705 GCF_015228065.2 Penaeus monodon | reverse complement strand
GCGCACACACTTCCTCATCCTCCTCGTGTCTGCGTGAGAGGCCTCGCCGTGACTTATCTGTCTCCGCCCCTTGATGTGCAGATTTTACAACATGAAAGGATATATTTTGAAGCCTCGATCATTATAAATTGTGGCATTATTTTTCCTGGTTCAGAATGGAGGGCGTAATTAGTGGCACAATGAGGAAGCGATGAGGAGTATTGCGTTG
>NC_051409.1:34898157-34898960 GCF_015228065.2 Penaeus monodon | reverse complement strand
AAAGGTTCAAGATTTGTTGTTCAGTGTTAATCTTTGTATCCCTCTACGTTTACTTCGAGAGGAAATCAGCAAAGTCGTCACTCAACACAAGGAGAAGGACGATGATCTTTGGTGGCCATCCGCTCGCAGAAGGAGAGCGACTGCTATCTCCTCCCCCATTCCGTCCAGACCCTTATTTTCGGGTCACTTCCGGAGCAGTCAGACGACTTCTCGAACTTCTGGCCCTGCGTGATGCATCCGGTTGCATGCCACGAAGCCCTGCGTCGGAAGGAAGAACCGGTCTTGGAGTTGAAACGAGATGAACAGTGCCCGAGAAAAGTACATGTTTATGATCAGTTGCTTTCCTGCTGGCCCTCGTCGCTATCGGTTTTGTGGTAGCTCCTTACCGCTTGATCTGACGCGTAGTACGTGTCACTGGTGACCGCCAGGACGCCATCGATGCCGAAGCAAAGACGCACGAGGAGTTTCTGTTGTGGTCTCTCGACGAGCAGTTGGCTTGTTTGCCTTCCGGTCAGGACGTCGAGAGCGAATCTCCGCTCCAGGTCATTGAGAGTGAGTCTCCGAAATGCAGCGAGGAGCTGGACCCCGAGCTCGACCAGCACTGTGAGGGCATTGGCATGTTCGGACTGGTGTGTAAGTAGGTGGGCGTCACCGAGATGCGTGCGGGGGCGCTGAGCAAAGCCGCCCGGCGCAAAAAGGCGAAGAGCGACCTCGCTAAGGCCGAGACCGAAACCGAGGAGACGCTTCTTCTCTATCATATTTTATCTTTCGTTATTTCCTTACCTCCTTCTCACCAGTTTCTT
>NC_051409.1:34897960-34898114 GCF_015228065.2 Penaeus monodon | reverse complement strand
GGATTCGCCTCTTATTCCATTGCGAATGATTTTCTGCATTTCAAGTCATCGTCTCGTCGAAATCACTCCTCTCGCGTCATTTGCCTTCTAATGACCTTGTGAAATCTTGCAAATTGCAGATCGATTCATGCACACGTTCGGGGTGTCTTCCATG
>NC_051409.1:34897590-34897880 GCF_015228065.2 Penaeus monodon | reverse complement strand
CTCCCAATTGCATGTCACATTAGCCAATAGATTTCTAAAACATAAAAAGAAAAAAAAAGCTTAGACTTACTATTACCTTTGGAATTTTCACATAAAGGATTGTACAGGAGATCATAATCTTCACTTTAAAAAATAGCTTATTTTTGGCATAATTCTCACGGTATACTCTTTCTCGTTTCAGTTTTATGAGGTTTTATTCGTCAGCTCATTATTTAGGTAATACAGATTCAGGGGTGAGACTGCTCTTGTGCTGTAAAAGGAAAGTGACTTCGGTTTTATGTCTTTCTAAA
>NC_051409.1:34897080-34897205 GCF_015228065.2 Penaeus monodon | reverse complement strand
TTTTTTTAGAATAATTTAATACTGTAGCTTTATACAAAGTAGGCATAATATTGTTACAAAATATGCAATATGATTATCTACTTTTATAATCCGGTAAAATATTATTTTACTGATTAATGAAAAAA
>NC_051409.1:34896744-34896945 GCF_015228065.2 Penaeus monodon | reverse complement strand
TCAGATCAACTCAGAAACTCTAATTTGCATGCAGCTTATTTATCCTCGCGGATTTTATTAGTATTAAATCAAGACGTTTCTAAATATATCATCGAACTGCAATCACGTGACCTCATGTTGTCCGGAATATACGAATTATCTTGTCCGTTTCTCTGCGTCTTGGCTTCAGTAAGTCTTATCTTGAGACACATATTACATATC
>NC_051409.1:34895313-34895622 GCF_015228065.2 Penaeus monodon | reverse complement strand
TATTTTTTTCATTTTCACAAGCTATTTCCTTATCTCTATGGTAAACACATACTCCGGCAAACATCTTCAAATGGCCGCTTCTTCTGAGGTAAACAACACATTTATGTTAAAATCCTGAAGTTCTATTTCTGTTCATATATACATATACAGTACATTCTAAAGGCCACTGAAATCTGTCAAGATATATATATTTTTTTAAGGATATTTTTGAGACGGACAAATACGTGTGCCAGACACGAAAATATACACAAGACTAAGTTGTTTAATTTTTTTTTTCTAAGATTTTATCTGCGTAGGAGGGATATATGG
>NC_051409.1:34894925-34895115 GCF_015228065.2 Penaeus monodon | reverse complement strand
ATCGCACTCACCGACACACACTCTGAAACACACACATACTAACGCATTTATTACTCACAGTTTCATTACATATCTTGAAACTAAATCGCGTGTTTGTCTAATTTTCATGAAAGACTTTAACTAACACCAAAATTTTCACCAGTGATTACGTTTTTCATAATTACCTTCTTGATTGCAATTTGGCTTTGTA
>NC_051409.1:34894415-34894571 GCF_015228065.2 Penaeus monodon | reverse complement strand
ATTATCTATTTATCTTTATTTTTTGTGTTATTTTATTCCTTTCCCGTTTTATTTTCTCAATAAAGTTTGGTTTAAAAGAAAGAAAAAAAATCATTATTTTCTTAAGTACGTTTTTATCATTTTTCTTTTTATTTCATTCATTCATAAAGGGATTAC
>NC_051409.1:34893605-34894036 GCF_015228065.2 Penaeus monodon | reverse complement strand
GTTGAAATAGTGCTGTGAGACAGACATGATGTGTTGATGGCGATGAGGGATGCGATAATAGAGAGATAATTTACGTATGATGTATAATGATAACTTTAATAATGAATATGCCGTTAAGATTTAATATCTGCGAATATTTCTTTCTGATACAAGTATATATATATATATAACACAAGACATAAAGACATGTGTATAATTTGATGAACAATAAAAATTGTTGAATAGGTTCTGTGTGTAGCCAAGAATGTTCCAGATCAGGCGAGTAGGAGTCGCTAATCAAGAATATACTTACGTGCTGTCATGATGATCAATTTTAAATCAGAGTCAGATATGCCTAGATGTATTCGTAGCGATATTATTCGATCTGTATGTATATTTTACAGCACATGAATAAATGCAACAATAGGATAAGATCAAATCACATCAACACA
>NC_051409.1:34892984-34893049 GCF_015228065.2 Penaeus monodon | reverse complement strand
TAAAATCCGAAATGATCAGTGCCGGCAACTTGAAAAAAAAAGATCCATTCAATAAACTTCACTGC
>NC_051409.1:34892771-34892949 GCF_015228065.2 Penaeus monodon | reverse complement strand
GATTTCTCAGTGTCTTTTGTGAAAGTTCTTCGTAAACATCTGAATTAATCAGCCAAATTATTTCGCTCTTTCTCTCTATTCTTCATCGATCTGCTGGCTGATTTGGCAAAAGAATAAAAAAAGGGAAAAAAAAGAGAGAAAAAGGAGAAAAATAAGAATAGAACGGAAGAAGGAAAAG
>NC_051409.1:34892210-34892369 GCF_015228065.2 Penaeus monodon | reverse complement strand
CTAATAATAATGAGATAAGCCCAACCTTCATGTAAACAAGAATGATAGAGAACGATCTGTTTATAGCAAAAGCCTTTTTAATGGTTCCTCCCAACCCGAAGGCTTTCAGTGCTGAGGAGGAAGCTAAGAACGATTATTTTTCTTCGTGTTTTTAATGGC
>NC_051409.1:34891270-34891658 GCF_015228065.2 Penaeus monodon | reverse complement strand
ATTCGTACTCATTTCAATGATGTTTTTATGAAGGCTAAATCGCTGTAAATTATAGGGTCAAGATGCAGGGCTAGAATTCTAAATATTTCAGATCACAAAATGGCAACACTGAGGATCGTGAAGTTTATGATTTATTTTAAAGCCAATTAAAAAAATCCAATGTAAGATAAACTGTCATTTTCTCGTTTTCTAAGAGCCTTCAAGATGAATTTTATAACATTCTGCAGGCAACGTTGGCCAAATACTGCCAAGGTTTTCAGTGTAAAATGCGTAAAACGTGTAGAACGTGCTAAAGGAGGAAAACGAGCTAAACGCGCAAAAGGATCAGAACGTGCAAAACAAGAGCGAAGCGTTTGGAGGAAATATAAGGAGATTAAATGAACAGACT
>NC_051409.1:34891049-34891186 GCF_015228065.2 Penaeus monodon | reverse complement strand
AGACGAAAAAGCAGAAAGTGGAAAAGGATCAGAACGTGCAAAACAAGTGCGAATCGTTTAGAGTGTGGGAAGGATATAATCGTATCCTGTTTGGGAAATAAGAGGAAGATTAAGCAACAAAGCTGATAAAGTATGAG
>NC_051409.1:34890710-34890967 GCF_015228065.2 Penaeus monodon | reverse complement strand
TTTATAGTTAGGACGAGATGCGTTTGTATCAAATCAATCTAATATCGTATGACTGCTCATTCGCAAGATCCGGTCACAAAGAAAACCAAAAAAGACTTTTACTTTATTTTCCAATTATTTTTTTAAAAAGTTCTCTGAACGTCATTAAAACTCACTCAGGTTTTGCTCCGAATGCGGTATACCTCCCCCCCCCCTATCCTGCGTATCCCCTCTCCCCTTCTCCCCCCCCCCTCTTTCTCCTTTTTCCGAGCTAGTTT
>NC_051409.1:34890051-34890504 GCF_015228065.2 Penaeus monodon | reverse complement strand
CCATACCTCTGCCCCCTTTTCTCCCCACTCATTCCCCATTCCCCATTCCCCCTCCCCCACCTCCGTGCCACCTCTCCCCCCCCTCCCTTCCCTGCCCCGCCATTGCACGTATACCTAGCTTGCAAGAACGGCAAAGAAGAAATAAAAGCTGCATACATTACGATACAGTATGATACCGTTTAATACAATATGAATGAAGCCATAATAGGCTACTCTGCAGTGTTTTCATACATAAAAAAAAAAACTCGTTCTAATTCTAGTTATGGGGTTTTCGTGTATCTGGCTACACTGCGGGGAGTCTCTGTCCTTGGCAACACTAGCTACCGCAGCACACTATCGGTGTTGTTAATGTTATTTTTTCATGGTCTAATGATGATGATGGTGCTATGTGTGTGTGTGTTGCTTGCTCCATCTTATTTTTGCAAATATTAATGTTATTGCCATGGTATTTGA
>NC_051409.1:34889507-34889612 GCF_015228065.2 Penaeus monodon | reverse complement strand
GTTGATGACGAGCGTAAAAGCTTTTTACCTGTTCTCTTAAGACTGTAATAACAAATGCTATATTATCGTTATATTACAGTAATAAGAGGAAGATAATGATATTAG
>NC_051409.1:34888234-34888325 GCF_015228065.2 Penaeus monodon | reverse complement strand
CTCCGGTTACACACGCGTCCAGGTTAGCACCATAAAAAAAAAAAAAATGAGAGACAGTTTCAGGACACATAAACTTGAATTTTATGGGGAG
>NC_051409.1:34887604-34887829 GCF_015228065.2 Penaeus monodon | reverse complement strand
TAAAGAAAAGCCTCAGCTGTGTCAAAGCGAACCTCAAAATAAGTCTTGCACTCGAGGAGAGAAAAGCCAGAGAATGCTTTACATGCTGAATACTGAAGGGACGACTGTCGTTTGGTGTCGTAAAGTCTTGTACGGAAGCAAATTAACGTCTGGGAAGTGACAGGGGATGAAAAGTCCCGGATGTGGTGTCATATCCCAGGTTAACGCCGGTATTCAGGTAGTGGG
>NC_051409.1:34887108-34887235 GCF_015228065.2 Penaeus monodon | reverse complement strand
AGAAACATACCATTTCAAAAAGGTTTTATGGGCGAAATCGAGAGATAATTAGAAAGCATGAAACGATATGTAGCTGAAATAAGTTCTGTTTAATAGTGAAAATTGACAGCCAAAAATATATATGCAG
>NC_051409.1:34886553-34886619 GCF_015228065.2 Penaeus monodon | reverse complement strand
TGTGTGTTGTCTATATTCTGTCGTTCATTTGTTTGTCGTGTTGTCTTCTCTGTGTGTTGCCCCCCA
>NC_051409.1:34886446-34886515 GCF_015228065.2 Penaeus monodon | reverse complement strand
TTCTTCCGTTCAACGCCTTTTCTTCCATCAAACCCTTGATATAAGTGATCTTAAAGAGAAATGTATATG
>NC_051409.1:34885750-34885972 GCF_015228065.2 Penaeus monodon | reverse complement strand
CTACCATGGTTACCTAAATCCAAATAAATGGTGATGCAGATATTAACAGAGGTGAGAGGAAACGTGTTGCATAATTCATGTGCGCGCAGGTGGTATATAGGCTTGATTTTAAACGTTATCGTGAATTGGGATTATCAATTTTCTTCTGGGTATAATCATGGATGTTATATTTTTTTCTCTTGTACATAATAAATGTGTATTACTGATTCTAAAGAGGATTTA
>NC_051409.1:34885271-34885549 GCF_015228065.2 Penaeus monodon | reverse complement strand
CACACACACACACTTATATATACTGTATAAACATTTTTAATGAAGTGATTACATAGAGACTTCGGAAAGAATATTAGGGAGTAACATAAAAGATAAATATATGCAACAAACACATTGTCATTATAAATAGATAAAAAATTAAACACACAGTTACATTAGAGGAAATGACAATACGAATTTCAAAATGATTCATTAAAGGAAATTATATATATTTTTTTTCTTGATTAATATGCAATCAGTCATGCAGAGATAATAACATGCAACATTTATAATTCAGT
>NC_051409.1:34884986-34885245 GCF_015228065.2 Penaeus monodon | reverse complement strand
GCACATTGAATGAGCTTATGTTCACTGCGTTTATCATTATGTTCCTTCATTCTGCATATTTATCACGCGTGAATTAGATTCGCTAATGATATCATTAGTATCGGATATGAATATTGCAAAGACAATATTGATTAAAAAGGCACGTGCAGGATTTATTTTTAATGATATGATTTAAGGCTAGAAAGAGAAAGAGAGGGTGGGACCGAGAATAAAGATGGGAATAGGAAGAGGAAAGAAAAAGCAGGAGGAGAGTGAGAAT
>NC_051409.1:34883388-34884509 GCF_015228065.2 Penaeus monodon | reverse complement strand
AACCAAAGCAAGAAAGAGCAAGAAAACCAAAGCAGGGAAGATCGAGAGAGCGAGAGCAAGATCCCTCCCCTCCCCCCCTCCCCCCTCTGGCGTCCACTTGCACCCAAACTCTGGCGTTCCCATGAATGACCCAATAAGTTGCAATGCTAACGGGGCCATTGCAACAAAGGGAGAAGCCAGACCTGTATATACCGAGCCCCGGCAGTCCATTACGTCCTCTGTCTGAAATTCGAACTTCGGCAGTCTACCTTCTGCTGTAGTTTCTTGTAGCTGTGGGGGGTGCGAGGGGGGCTGGAGTTGGGCGGGGTGGGGAAGGGATGGTGGGGGAGATGGTGGGGGAGAAGGTGCGGGGAGAAGGTGGGAGGGTGATGGTGGGGGAGATGGTGGGGGAGAAGGTGCGGGGAGAAGGTGGGAGGTGATGGTGGGGGAGATGGGGGGGGAGAAGGTGCGGGGAGAAGGTGGTTGGGTGATGGTGGGGGAGATGGTGGGGGAGAAGGTGCGGGGAGAAGGGGGGGGGAGAAGGTGGGGGGGTGATGGTGGGGGAGGAGAAGGTGCGGGGAGAAGGTGGGAGGGTGATGGTGGGGGAGATGGTGGGGGAGAAGGGGGGAGAAGGGGGGGAGAAGATGGGTCGGTGGGGGGGAGAAGGTGGGGGGGTGATGGTGGGGGAGGAGAAGGTGCGGGGAAAAGATGGGTGGGTGGGGTGGGGAAGTGACAGTGGGATGGGTTGGGGGGAGAAGGTGGGTGGGTGGGGTGGGGAAGTGATGGTGGGAAAGTGAAGGTGGGTTGGGTGGCGGGGAGAAGGTGGGCGGGGTGTGGTGGGGAAGTGACGGTGGGCGAGTGGGGGGGAAGGGGGTGGGGGTTGAATATGGGGGAGAAGGTGGTTTGGTAGTGAGGTTGTGGGGTGGGGAGATCGCGGGTGATATGGGGAGTGGGGAGAGGGTGAGTTAGGCAGAAAGGCGATGCATCGGGAGTGACGGCTTGGGGAACAGAACGGATGAAGGGGAGGCGGACGGGATTGGGGAGGCGGTGCGTTTGAGTGGGAAGATTGTGGGGTTTGTGAGGAGGGGGAGGGGGGGAGGCAATATGTAGGAGGGGTGGAAGGGGGGAGTGGGAGAGGAAGG
>NC_051409.1:34883101-34883205 GCF_015228065.2 Penaeus monodon | reverse complement strand
CAGCGGGTAAACTGACTTAAATCACAAATGTACATGTAAACAGATTCTATACACAGATAATTCAATTGATAAAAGGCAGTGATTTAATTACTCTGAAAACACAG
>NC_051409.1:34882202-34882617 GCF_015228065.2 Penaeus monodon | reverse complement strand
CCGACTCACCAGGTATTTTGCATTCGCAGGCTTTAAATTCTTAAGTCTTTAAAAAGAATTTAAACCTTTGAGAACATTCTCCCTTCCTTTCTGCTAACCATTATTCTTCCTATTATTCCATCCCCCCTTTTTTATTCAATTTTCCGCTCTCCCCAACCTGTCTTAATCGCGTTTATATTTCATGAGTCAATGTTAGTTCAACAAATTTGTGGATTTTAATAAGAGTTCGAATCTTTTATTCATGAACCTGCATCAAAGAAAGTCTATGCTAATACGTCTCTCTTTTTTATCGCATGATTGAGTTTTGATATACAATAGACATCTTTGAAAGCCGGTGAGAAATATCAGGCTTTGTGGAGGCAGGTATCTTTATCAAAACATGTATGTATGAGTGCGTACATGGTTGAGTGCATGC
>NC_051409.1:34881399-34881844 GCF_015228065.2 Penaeus monodon | reverse complement strand
AAAAATAGACCCCAACCATTCACTAAATAAAACAATCTTCAACCAGATATTTTTTCGAATCTTTCGCAACGAAGACTAAGGAAATGTCAGCGAAGGCCTATGAAGAGAAGAGTTGCGGGCGCCGGCACTGTCAGTCGACGTAGCAATGACACAACAGTCGGGAGAGGGCACCGGTTTCGTGGTCTCCTGTGGTATATTATGAGGGTTTGGTTGGTCCGTGTGTTAGGTAGATTTATCGTGTTCTCTAGCTCTGTTTCTTTTTCCTTTTTCTTCTTCTTTCATTCTTTTTTCTATATTTATTTCCTCTTTTCTGTTTTTCTCTTTCGCTTTTTGCCCCCTCTTACTTTCTTTCTTTTTTTTACTTTTTTGCTTTCTTTTTTTTTTTACTTTTTTATTTCTTTTTTTTTACTTTCTTTCTTCTAGTATCTTTCTCTTTCCTCCCCAC
>NC_051409.1:34880843-34881337 GCF_015228065.2 Penaeus monodon | reverse complement strand
GGAATCCTTCCAAATGTTTCCAAAGGTCAGCTGTGCCTGATATTATCTCTTATTTTCCCATTTTCCTTTTATACGTACCATGCCGACTTATACAAACTCACACATACCAATACGCACATATCATTATCATTATGAACATTTCTCTTAACCTATTAATTCTCAATCTATATTCATTGCAGGTAAGAGTGTATTAGTCGTATCTGTGTGTATCATGCTTAAAGTATATAATAACTATAATCGATTATATATGTGCTATAGGTAGCTAATGTATATCTACTGTAAGTACGTACATACAGTAGATATACATTACACGTATAAGGGTATGATAGTATCTGTCCATGCTATGTGTGGTGTATATATGTATAAAGAAAGGTATAAGTATATGGTAGTGTTTAATCGAATTTGTATGTACTATGAGCAGTGTATATCTATGAACGTATATGTGTAATTATTTGAACAGAAACACAGACAGTCTCAATATCAAATAACCGAAA
>NC_051409.1:34880392-34880745 GCF_015228065.2 Penaeus monodon | reverse complement strand
TGTCCGTGTGAGTACGTGCTCCTTCACAATCGAATCTTTCCGTACCATACGCTATATATATAGTACATCCGCGTACACTAATCCGTACAAGAGTATCTACCTATATACCCTAAGGCCTGCGTGAGCTTTCTCGTACGAAGATTTCCAATTTCCGGTTCTTGTGAGACAGTAGGGGCACCCGAACTCCTCTCATCGTCAATAGATGGCGTCCGAACTTCTCTCATCGTCAATAGATGGCGTCCGAACTCCTCTCATCGTCAATAGATGGCGTCTAGGACATTTTCTAGCATCTCTCTCCGGATTCAGTTCCTTGAGGCTATGTTGTCGTTTTGACGAACATCTTGAAGAACTGG
>NC_051409.1:34879948-34880341 GCF_015228065.2 Penaeus monodon | reverse complement strand
TATCATCAGTTATTATCGAATCCCATTTTTTGTTGCCTCTTCTATATATACATGAGAGACAACGAACCTCATCCCTGGGGCCTTAGAGGCGATTAATTTCTTCACTTTTATTGTGTCTGTGTCAGTAGCGATTAAGTGATTTTATCCACCATTATTAAACCCGGCGACACTAGGGAATACACCCCTCCTCCCCTCCACTATATCTATCGTCACTCTACTACGGGGGGAAGGGGGGCTTCTATATCTCCGACTAGCTATTACTTATTGTCAATTGTTCTTCTATGTTGTTATGTCACTTCTTAGTTTCTATTCTTGCTATGCTGGATCGCTAGTCATCCCCCGTGCACTGCTGGCTAGTTACTGATTGTCGCTTGCTATCTATCCCCCTATTCA
>NC_051409.1:34878666-34879628 GCF_015228065.2 Penaeus monodon | reverse complement strand
GAACTATTTGTTTGTTTTGTAAAATATTGTTGATAACTTTTGCTTTACTTGTGTGGTTGTTTGTGCTACGTTTTCTTCTCTGCGTTTTCATTTAGCATTTTTTTATCTTCTTTTTGTGTATATTTATTTGTATTTCTTCATCATCTTCGTCAGTTCCTTATTCTATTCGTTGTTCCTTGTCTTTTCTCGTCCTCTTTCTCTCTCCTCTTCCCCATACTCCATATCCTATCCTCTCTCCTTCCTCTTCCCCTTCTCCTAATTTTTATTCGCTTTCCTTCTCCTTTCTCCTATTTTTATTCCTTACCCTATACCCCCCCCCCCCACCTTCCCTTCTCTATCCCCATTCTTTCCCATTCTTCCTCTTCCTCCCTATCCCTACCCATCCCAGCTCCTTCATCCACGCTCCCTATCCCTCATCTTTTTCAGCCAACTCCCTCATCCCTCTCCCTATCCCCCCCCCCCCACATTTCCAACCCCTTACCCCCTTTGTATCACTTTTCCTAACCCCTCCATCCCCACATCCCCTCTCTATCCCCTTCCCCAACCTCTCCAACACCTTTCTCCTCCCCCTCTCTATCCCCCCCTATCCCTCCTCTCCACCTCCTCTTCATCTCTTTCCCCTTTCTCATAATCCCCTCTCCCTTTCCTATCCCTCAATTTCCCCCCCTTTCTCCCCCTCTCCACCCCTTCCGCCCTCATAACCCCTCTTCCTTTCCCTATTCCCCACTCCTCTCCATTCCTCCCCCCTCCCATGGCCCCCTCTCCCCCTCTCCATTCCTTCCTCTCTTATAATCCCCTTCTCCCCCTCCTCTCCATCCCTCCCTCTCCCCTTCCTCTCCATCCCTCTCCCCTTCCTCTCCATCCCTATCCCCTCTCGTACTCCCCTCCCCCTCCTCTCCATTCCTTCCCCCCTCTCATACTCCCCTCCCCCTGAAAGCCATTCTCGAAGCTGCACCCGAATA
>NC_051409.1:34878196-34878323 GCF_015228065.2 Penaeus monodon | reverse complement strand
TTCATTTCTTCGTCGAGGCTCGTGTGCGTCGGATCCCCGCGTCGCTTTATTAAAGAGAAGGAGGTGGAGTGTGTGCTTGATCAGAGTGAATCTCTTTTGATGAGTGTCAGTCCGAGAGGTTAGGTTT
>NC_051409.1:34877523-34877655 GCF_015228065.2 Penaeus monodon | reverse complement strand
ACCTTATTCTTTGTCCATCTATCAACCACAACGGAATTTTGTGGAATCTATCGGCGAGGGGGAATTCTGCTGTCCCTGTTCTCGGCTCCCCGCTGCCCGTAGTTTATTCGCTCGGTCGCGTTGTTCACCTAA
>NC_051409.1:34876852-34877163 GCF_015228065.2 Penaeus monodon | reverse complement strand
GCAATGTCTGGAAGTGGCCTCGAGGACGGATCACGGTATCACGACCCGGAAATATGTTGGAACTTGGAGAGGTCATTGGCGGAATGCCACTCTGTTTTTGATACTTTTATGGTTGGGAGTTCATTGATTTTTATCTGTTTATGTATTCATACCTTTGCCTTGTATATTTTTAGAAGAATATATAAAGAAAAAAAATATCATGGGGTGATATATGGAAGGATCACGGTATGACGACCCGGATATATCTCGGAGCCTGGACAGGTTATATCATAGTTGGAAGCGCAATGTTTGTTTACTTATTGTTTCCTTCA
>NC_051409.1:34876635-34876770 GCF_015228065.2 Penaeus monodon | reverse complement strand
AAGGATCACCGTATCATATCGCGGAAATATGACACTTTGAAAGCCCATTGACGGAACATAATATATCATAAAGGCAATATCTCCATCCCATGCATTATATCTCCATTCCATAATGAGAAAATGATAAGTTCCCGG
>NC_051409.1:34876418-34876595 GCF_015228065.2 Penaeus monodon | reverse complement strand
TGTTACAGTGCCCGCGCGGATGTATCATTATATCAGGACATGGCAATATCAAAACCTGGAAAGGCCATCGACAGAACATGATTTCAATTTCATATTGCAGAGAATTCATTATCCGTTTACCTGTGATATTTTATTTGCTTTTCCTATCAGGGAAATGACACATTTCTGAAAGCGAGC
>NC_051409.1:34876281-34876376 GCF_015228065.2 Penaeus monodon | reverse complement strand
ATAGAAATCCATTCCTTCAAGCGCCCTGAGGAGGTATCACTAGATCACGACACGAAAATATCTCAAAACCTGAAAATCTGATTTTCCTCACATTC
>NC_051409.1:34874444-34874648 GCF_015228065.2 Penaeus monodon | reverse complement strand
ATCTGAAGATAACAAGATATAACAGAGAACAATAGAAATGAAAAGAAGAAATAAAAATGATTCTGAACTAGAGCTCCATCCGCCCGGTTCCTAATGAGGCTAAAGCAAAAGGATAATCAATGGAGACGGAAGAAATCTGTTTCCCAGAAATAATACGAAAAATGAATTTGGCGAAATAAGCTACTTTTAGATTTTAAATGTGTG
>NC_051409.1:34874043-34874180 GCF_015228065.2 Penaeus monodon | reverse complement strand
GTGTGTGTGTGTGTAGATAGATATATATAAATTGTATATGGTAATAATAATAATAACATAAGAAATGAAAACATCGATAAAGAAATACAAAGAAAAATAAAAAAGCCAAAAAAAGCACGCACATCAACAACAACAAC
>NC_051409.1:34873663-34874011 GCF_015228065.2 Penaeus monodon | reverse complement strand
AGAAAAGAAAAAGAAAAGAAAAGAAAAACGAAATGCTAAAAGAATCAGAAAAACAAACAATCCCTTTAGCAAAATGCAACAGGTCGATAGGAAATACCCCTACCCCCCCCCCCCTTCCTTAAATACCACGTTTCATAAGGAAATGGGTCAAGCTATTAACTCTTAATGACCCCTGATACCCCTCACCCCCTCTCTACTCCACCCCCTCCCCCTCCCACCCCTCCTAACCCCCCACCCCCCCATCTGTTATAAGCGCCCTCCCCATTACCTGTTCAATTTAATGTGAACAGGTAATGGAGTTAAATGTAAGGAGTAAAAATGGGTAGGAATAACTGAACATATTTGGCT
>NC_051409.1:34871934-34872795 GCF_015228065.2 Penaeus monodon | reverse complement strand
CCCCCCAAAAAAAAAAACCCAAAAAAAAAAAACCCCCCCAAAAAAAAAAACCAAAAAACCCCAAAAAACCCCAAAAAAAACCAAAAAAAAAACCCAAACCCCCCCCAAAACCAAAAACCCAAAAAAAAAAACCCCAAAAAAAAAACCCCAAACCCCAAAAAAAAAAAACCAAACCCAAACCCCCCCCCCAAAACCCCAAAAAAACCAAAAAAACCAACCAAAAAAAACCCAAAAAAACCAAAAAAAAAAAAACCCCAAAAAAAAACCCAAAAAACCAACCAACCAAAAAAAACCCAACCCAAAACCAAAACCAAAAAAACCCAAAAAAAAAACCCCCCCCCAAAAAACCCAACCCCCAAAAAAAAAACCCAAAACCAAAACCCCCCCCAAAAAAACCCAACCAACCAACCAAAAAAAAACCCCAAAAAAAAAAAAACCCCCCAAAAACCAAAAAACCCCAAAACCCAAACCAACCAAAAACCAAACCCCCAAACCCAAAACCAACCAAAAACCCAAAAAAAAAAACCCAAACCAACCCCCCAAACCAAAAAACCCCAAAAAAAAAACCCCAAAAAAACCAACCAAAAAAAAACCAAACCCAACCAAAAAAACCAAAACCCCAAACCAAACCAAAAACCCCAACCAACCAAAACCAAAAAACCAACCCCCCCCCCAAAAAAAACCCAAAAAAAAAACCCAAACCCAAAACCAAAAAAAAACCCCCCCCCAACCAAAAAAAAAACCCCCAAAAAACCAAAAACCAAACCCCCCCAAAAAAAAAAAAACCAAAAAACCAAACCCCCCCCCCAAAAAAAAAAAACCCCCCCCCCGGGGGCCCCCCCCAAAAAAAAAAGGGGGGCC
>NC_051409.1:34871787-34871901 GCF_015228065.2 Penaeus monodon | reverse complement strand
GGGGGGAAAACCCCCCCCCCCCAAAAAAAAAAAAACCCCAAAAAAATTTTTTTTTTCCCCAAAAAAAAACCCCCCCCCTTTTTTAAAAAAGGGGGGGGGAAAAAACCCCCCCCC
>NC_051409.1:34871524-34871739 GCF_015228065.2 Penaeus monodon | reverse complement strand
CCCCCCCCCAAAAAAAAACCCCCCCCCCCCAAAAAAAAAAAAAACCCCCCCCAAAAAAAAGGGCCCCCCCCCCAAAAAACCCCCCCCCCCCCAAAAAACCCCCAACCCCCCAACCAAAAAACCCCCCAAAACCCCCCAAAACCAACCCCCAAAAAAAAAACCCCCCCCCCCCCCAAAAAAAAAAACCCCCCCAAACCCCCCAAAAAAAGGAAAAA
>NC_051409.1:34870888-34870987 GCF_015228065.2 Penaeus monodon | reverse complement strand
AAAAAAAATTTTTTTTTTTTTTTTGGGGGGGGGGGGGGGTTTTTTTTTTGGGGGGTTTTTTTTTTAAAAAAAATTTTTTTTTTAAAAAAAAAAAAAAAA
>NC_051409.1:34869944-34870742 GCF_015228065.2 Penaeus monodon | reverse complement strand
CCCCCCCCCCCCCCCCCCCCCCTCCCCCCTACCCCCCCCCCCTCTCTTCCCCGTCTCCCTCCCTTCCCCCCCCTCCCCCCTCTCACCTCCTCCCCTCCCCTCGCTCGTCTCCCTCCCTTCCTCCCCCTCCCCCTCTCACCCCCCCACCTCTGCTCTCTTCCCTCCCTTTCCCCCCCCCCCCCCTCACCCCCTCTCCCCTCCCTCTTCTCGTCTCCCTCCCTTCCTCCCCCTCCCCCCTCTCACCCCCGCCCCCCTCCCCTCGCTCGTCTCCCCAGCATCGGTCTCTTGGTCCTTTGTGTCTGTCTGTTTGTTTATTCATTTTTGTCTGTCTCTATTTACTTTGTCTCTTGTTCTTTGTCTGGGTTTCGTTCTTTGTCTTTTGCTTTGTTTCTTTCTTTCCAATTTTTCTCTTTGGGTCTATGTTTTTGTCCATTCTGTCTGCATATCTTTTTTTTTTATCTATTGCTTCGGGTTATCTGTCCCTGTTGGTCTATTGGTGTCTGTCTGCCCTTCTGTCTCTTTCTTTTTATTTCTCTCTTCTCTCTCTCTTCTTCCCTCTCTTCTCTCTCTCCTCTCTCTCTCTCCTCTTCCTCCCTCTATCTCTTATTTCTTCCTTTTTTCATCCCCCCTCCTTTTCTCTCTCTTCTCTTCTCTCTCTCTCTCTCCCTTTCCCCCTCCCAATCCTCCCCTCCCCACTCTCTTCCGTCCCGTTCCCCTTTCTCATCTTTCTCTCTTCCCTTCCCTCTCCCTCTCCTCTCCACCCCCCCTCCCTCTCCCTCTCCCTCCCCCCCCCCCCCC
>NC_051409.1:34869782-34869871 GCF_015228065.2 Penaeus monodon | reverse complement strand
ATTTGCATTTCCAGTGCAAACACAGAGCCAGGACCAGACTCTGTGAAAGTGGGTATTGTCACGCGCCGGAAGGTCAAGAATATCAATAT
>NC_051409.1:34867972-34868535 GCF_015228065.2 Penaeus monodon | reverse complement strand
GCCGAGAAGTGTCTCCATCCAAGAGAATCTATTTGCCTCCGTCTTAAGATGCTCGCGCGCCGAGAAAGGAAGACAATTTCCTTTTTACCTTCTCATCTATCTATTTGTTATCTCTCCTCTCCTCCTCCCTCCCCCTTTTTCCCTCCCTGAAGGATGGGGGGTTCGCGGGATGGGGGTTGGGGGGGGGGAGGTGGATTGAGGGAAGGGGAGGGATAGAGGGAGTGGGGAGGGGGTGGTGGGTAGGATGAAGGGAGGGGGGGGGAGGGAGGGGAAGGGTAGGGGGAAGGATAGGGGGGAGGAATGGTGGTTAGAGGGAAGAAGGATAGGAGGGAGGGGGGGGAGGGATGGTGGAAAGGGGGAAGGGAGAGGGGGAGGATGGGAGAAGGGGAGAGGGTGGTGATGGATAGAGGGAAGGGAGAGGGGGAGGATGGGGAAAGGGAAGGGAGGGGGGGGAAAGGGTAGGAGAACGGGATAGAAAGGATAGGGGGAAGGGGGAGAGGGGGAGGAGGCGGTGGGTGGGGGTGGGGGAATGGGGGAGGGGGTAGGGGGGAGATGTTAATATC
>NC_051409.1:34867462-34867633 GCF_015228065.2 Penaeus monodon | reverse complement strand
CCCTTCCCCCCCCCATCCCTCCCTCTCCCCTTCCTCTCCATCCCTCCCTCCCTCTCCCCCTCCTCTCCATCCCTCTCCCCTCTCATAGCCCCCTCTCCCCCTCCTCTCCATTCCTTCCCCCTCTCATACTCCCCTCCCCCTGAAAGCCATTCTCGAAGCTGCACCCGAATA
>NC_051409.1:34866859-34867157 GCF_015228065.2 Penaeus monodon | reverse complement strand
ATTCATTTCTTCGTCGAGGCTCGTGTGCGTCGGATCCCCGCGTCGCTTTATTAAAGACAAGGAGGTGGAGTGTGTGCTTGATTATAGTGAATCTCTTTTGATGAGTGTCAGTCCGAGAGGTTAGGTTTGTGAGGGGTTGGGGGTGTGGGGTGTGTGGGGGGGAGAGAGGGGGTGAAGTTGGGGTGAGGGTAGGGAGGGAGGTGAGGGTGTGGTGGGGGTTGGGTGGGGGGGAGAGAGGAGTGAATTTGAGGTGAGGGTAGGGAGGGAGGTGAGGGTGTGGGGGAGAGGGGAGTGAAGT
>NC_051409.1:34866429-34866565 GCF_015228065.2 Penaeus monodon | reverse complement strand
AGAACCTTATTCTTTGTCCATCTATCAACCACAACGGAATTTTGTGGAATCTATCGGCGAGGGGGAATTCTGCTGTCCCTGTTCTCGGCTCCCCGCTGCCCGTAGTTTATTCGCTCGGTCGCGTTGTTCACCTAAG
>NC_051409.1:34865746-34865845 GCF_015228065.2 Penaeus monodon | reverse complement strand
TTCTCAACCCCTACTAGTTTTGTTATTGATTCAGGTGCATCTAAAAAAGAAAAGAGTGAAGACCGGTTCCCCATTGTCTGTTCTGAGACGAAAACCTAG
>NC_051409.1:34865379-34865695 GCF_015228065.2 Penaeus monodon | reverse complement strand
CGAAGCAATGTCTGGAAGTGGCCTCGAGGACGGATCACGGTATCACGACCAAGAAATATGTTGGAACTTGGAGAGGTCATTGGCGGAATGCCACTCTGTTTTTGATACTTTTATGGTTGGGAGTTCATTGATTTTTATCTGTTTATGTATTCTTACTTTTGCCTTGTATATTTTTAGAAGTATATATAATGAAATAAAAATAGCATGGGGTGATATATGGAAGGATCACGGTATGACGACCCGGATATATCTCGGAGCCTGGACAGGTTATATCATAGTTGGAAGCGCAATGTTTGTTTACTATTGTTCCTTCATT
>NC_051409.1:34865151-34865323 GCF_015228065.2 Penaeus monodon | reverse complement strand
ACGTTGTAGTGTATAATAAAGGATCACCGTATCATATCGCGGGAAAAATGACACTTTGAAAGCCCATTGACGGGAACATAATATATCATAAAGGCAATATCTCCATCCCATGCATTATATCTCCATTCCATAATGAGAAAATGATAAGTTCCCGGAAAAAAAGAAAAAGAGC
>NC_051409.1:34864949-34865125 GCF_015228065.2 Penaeus monodon | reverse complement strand
GTTACAGTGCCCGCGCGGATGTATCATTATATCAGGACATGGCAATATCAAAACCTGGAAAGGCCATCGACAGAACATGATTTCAATTTCATATTGCAGAGAATTCATTATCCGTTTACCTGTGATATTTTATTTGCTTTTCCTATCAGGGAAATGACACTTTTCTGAAAGCGAGC
>NC_051409.1:34864754-34864867 GCF_015228065.2 Penaeus monodon | reverse complement strand
ATAGAAATCCATTCCTTCAAGCGCCCTGAGGAGGTATCACTTTATCACGACACGAAAATATCTCAAACCTGAAAATCTGATTTTCCTCACATTCTATGCTGTATCTTATCACT
>NC_051409.1:34861052-34861242 GCF_015228065.2 Penaeus monodon | reverse complement strand
ATCTGAAGATAACAAGATATAACAGAGAACAATAGAAATGAAAAGAAGAAATAAAAATGATTCTGAACTAGAGCTCCATCCACCCGGTTCCTAATGAGGCAAATGGATAATCCAATGGAGAGGGAAGAAATCTGTTTCCCCGAAAAAATACGAAAATGAATTTGGGGAAATAAGCTACTTTAGATTTTAA
>NC_051409.1:34860259-34860703 GCF_015228065.2 Penaeus monodon | reverse complement strand
AGAAATGAAACATCGATAAAGAAATACAAAGAAAAATAAAAAGCCAAAAAAAGCACGCACATCAACAACACAGCAAAATAAATAAAATAAATAAAAAAATAAATAAAAAAAAAGAAAAGAAAAGAAAGAAAAACGAAATGCTAAAAAAATCAGAAAACAAAAAATCCCTTTAGGGAAAATGCAACAGGTCGATAGGGAAAAACCCCTACCCCCCCCTTCCTTAAATACCACGTTTCATAAGGAAAAGGGTCAAGCTATTAACTCTTAATGACCCCTGATACCCTCACCCCCTCTCTACTCCACCCCCTCCCCCCCACCCCTCTAAACCCCCCCCCCCCCCATCTGTTATAAGCGCCTCCCCATTACCTGTTCAATTTAAAGTGAACAGGGAATGGAGTTAAATGTAGGAGTAAAATGGTAGGAATAACTGAACATATTTTGGGT
>NC_051409.1:34859448-34859614 GCF_015228065.2 Penaeus monodon | reverse complement strand
AAACAAGGAAACATGGGAAGGAGGAAGAGAGCGACACAGACAGACAAACAAACCGACAAAGAAACAAACAGACCAACAAGCAGGCAAATAAAAAAAAGAAACAAGAAAAACGACAAACAGCCAGGAAAACAAAAGCATTCAAACAAAAAAAAGACAAATATGTAGA
>NC_051409.1:34856759-34856910 GCF_015228065.2 Penaeus monodon | reverse complement strand
GTCAGCGGATGACCAACCCGGCGAGCAACCGTGCTCCTCCCTTCGTCGAGTTCGATCGCGAGGTCCTGAAGGGCAGGGAGAGCCGATTACTTTCTTTACATAATTGTCAAGTTTTTCCTTACTTGTGTTTACACAAAGTGGCTGGATCGGT
>NC_051409.1:34854821-34855522 GCF_015228065.2 Penaeus monodon | reverse complement strand
GCCAGGACCAGACTCTGTGAAAGTGGGTATTGTCACGCGCCGGAAGGTCAAGAATATCAATATGAGAGAAAAGAAGGAAGTGAGAGAGAAGAAGGAAGTGAGAGAAAAAGGAAGTGAGAGAGAAGGAAGTGAGAGAAAAGAAGGAAGTGAGAGAAAAGAAGGACGTGAGAGAGAAGGAGAAGTGGGAGAAAAGAAGGAAGTGAGAGAAAAGAAGGAAATGAGAGAGAAGGAAGTGAGAGGAAAAGAAGGAAGTGGGAGAAAAGAAGGAAGTGAGAGAAAAGAAGGAAGTGAGAGAAAAGAAGGAAGTGAGAGAGAAGGAAGTGAGAGAGAAGAAGGAAGTGGGAGAAAAGAAGGAAGTGGGAGAAAAGAAGGAGGTGAAAGAAAAGAAGGAAGTGGGAGAAAAGAAGGAAATGAGAGAGAAGGAATCGAGAGAGAAGAAGGAAGTGAATGTTATGAAGGAAGTGAAAGAAAAGGTGAAAATGAAAGAAAATGAGAAAATGGAAGAAAAAAAGGAAAATAAGGAAGTGAAAGAAAAGGGTAAAATTAAGGAAAAGAAAGAAGTGAGACAAAAGAATAAGGTGAGAGAAAAGGAAGTGAAAGAAAAGGAGCAAATGAAAGTAATGAAGGCGGTGAAAGAAAAGAAGGAAATTAAATTAAAAAAAAAAATGAAAGAAAAGCGAATAACAAGAGAAAACGAGACA
>NC_051409.1:34854077-34854193 GCF_015228065.2 Penaeus monodon | reverse complement strand
ACGCCGAGAAGTGTCTCCATCCAAGAGAATCTATTTGCCTCCGTCTTAAGATGCTCGCGCGCCGAGAAAGGAAGACAATTTCCTTTTTACCTTCATCATCATATCTATTTTGTTAT
>NC_051409.1:34853345-34853642 GCF_015228065.2 Penaeus monodon | reverse complement strand
ACAAGGGTTTTTAACAAAGTTGGTGATCCAGTAAAGCGAGAAAGGGGGAGAGAAAGGGAGAAAGGCGAAAGAAGGGAGAGGAGGAAAAGGAAAAGACTTGTAATGCAAACAGAATGGAAATAAAATCATACGAATCGGAAAATGAAAATTTAGAAATGTCATGAAAAAAAAAATATATATATATATAGCTGTAACAAGCACGCTAATCTCATAATGAAATTCACATGCATGAAATACCAGGATAAATTTTCCGCCAAGTTGACAATGCTTCCCCTCGAAAAGAAGGCGAGAAATAAG
>NC_051409.1:34852826-34853007 GCF_015228065.2 Penaeus monodon | reverse complement strand
GAGACGCACTGAAAGCGATTATCCAAAGAAATTCAACATTTGCTTTTGGTAAACGTTATTTCACCGAGAGACCAAAATTTAGCTTAAAAGCAGCACCACAGCTTCCGTGTCTCTGCATATTTGCCTCATTCTTTCGACAAGGGAAGAGAATCGAGAGATGAATATTGAAAGATATTGCAAC
>NC_051409.1:34851575-34851742 GCF_015228065.2 Penaeus monodon | reverse complement strand
TGCTTAATATGTAGTGATGTTCTTGGTTAGAAATTTTGGTGAAATTGACGAAATATTGAATCTTTATTGATAAAAAAACGTGCAACGAAATATTAAAATTGTTAATCTAATATCGAAAAATGATTAAGAATATGATTTATGTGTGTATATACAAGTGCGCTTAAGTA
>NC_051409.1:34851078-34851290 GCF_015228065.2 Penaeus monodon | reverse complement strand
GACCTTTAATTAAAATCAAAGTTTATAGAACTTAAAAAAGCAGAACAAATCAACGAAAAAAAACAAAATACAAACATAAAAAAATAGAATAATAAAGGTATTCATTCGTCTGTTTTTTTAATTATATGTTACTGGAAATTTTATTGTCAGAAATCATTTAAAAATAATAAAAAATATATATGTATTGTTTTACATTTTCTTGTCTCGGGAAC
>NC_051409.1:34850878-34850972 GCF_015228065.2 Penaeus monodon | reverse complement strand
TCTTGGGCCTATGTTATAAGAATAAAAAATTAATGAAATTAGATAAAGAAATAAGTAAATAAAAATTGTAAAAATATAAATAAATGTTATAAAA
>NC_051409.1:34850721-34850793 GCF_015228065.2 Penaeus monodon | reverse complement strand
TGATATTTTCGTTTTTACTTTTTATTCCCTCGTCTGTTGCTCTTTGTCTCTGGCTAGAGCGTCTTTCCTCTT
>NC_051409.1:34850049-34850256 GCF_015228065.2 Penaeus monodon | reverse complement strand
TGAACGGCCCAAGAACCATCTTCCAAAATTCAAATCAGCTGACTGGATCCCGTCTTTGTTTGCATGAGCCAATTCTATTTTTTTTTTCGACTCGATACAGCGCTGCTAACTAGTGCGAAATGTGTCCGAAACAATGTGAAATAGCCTAGAACATGTGATTATTATTCTTTTCTGGAAAACGTGTGGAATAATTTCCATCATTCTTAG
>NC_051409.1:34849563-34849734 GCF_015228065.2 Penaeus monodon | reverse complement strand
CCCCCCCCCTCAGTCGTTAATGGCGTTCCCCTCTTTTAAAACGTGAACAAAATTCGGAGGAAAACCAGTGTTATTGCATCTGTCTCCCGCTCCTGTTAGTGCCGAGCTTGTTGGTGAAGCGTCGTGTTGTCTTCAAAGCCTGATAAAAAGGGGAATAGAAGGGAACAAAAC
>NC_051409.1:34848859-34849041 GCF_015228065.2 Penaeus monodon | reverse complement strand
TTTCCTCAGTCGACCGTCGTATCCGAGCATGATGCATTCAAGGAGATACACATTTAATTTTTATTTTCATTAAGTAGATATCCTCTTTCATAACCACTGTCATATTTTCCCGTCATTAACATTGACATAAACATCATTTATTAAAAAACGTGTGATTTCTCTGTATTCGGTAGTTTAAAAAA
>NC_051409.1:34848500-34848809 GCF_015228065.2 Penaeus monodon | reverse complement strand
TCTGTTCATCTCAGGAAGCTCTCTTCTGAACCTAAAATCTATTTCTTATTCGAAAAAAGAAAACCATCCACTAATTTCAAATTTTTCCAAATGATATTCATACATATCTGGAGCTTACCTACATCAATCCTATATTCGGTTCCCTTTTTTAATAAAATTCTGGATATTAATGATATTAACGTGAAACCATTTTCTTTTGCAGGTAGAGACCAGGCATATTATTCCAGCTTAAAGGTAAGTGTTTAAAATCAGATATATTTGTTCGGTCTCGGCTAAAATCTGTGTTGTTGGGCTAATGGATGTGAACGA
>NC_051409.1:34848376-34848460 GCF_015228065.2 Penaeus monodon | reverse complement strand
TCAGTAGAAGGTATTAGAATTTAAAAAGAGGAAGAAACTACTACTGGTACATCGTGTATGATATTATGAATTTACTTGCGTATG
>NC_051409.1:34846896-34846970 GCF_015228065.2 Penaeus monodon | reverse complement strand
GAACAGATGTGAATATGTATCTTTATCAATTGAATGACTATCTTTGAGTTTTCTTAACATGTTATTAATAACTT
>NC_051409.1:34845598-34845812 GCF_015228065.2 Penaeus monodon | reverse complement strand
AGTAAGAGCGATAGAAAGATAAATTACTTGAAATAGATAAATTCCCCTTTTAGTGAATTGTAATTTTATCTCCTTTAAGCCGCGCTTGAAGGGGGTCAGGGCGCTATTCTTCGCTTGTATTTCTTGGTGTGTATTAAAGCGGCCATTCGAAGATGTGTGGAAGTGTTCAGAATTCCGTCTCCAAGCAGAGGCAGAAGTTTATTTACGCTCTAGG
>NC_051409.1:34844942-34845323 GCF_015228065.2 Penaeus monodon | reverse complement strand
CAACGGCCTTGTTCGTCCTTCGGTTCGAGAGAGAGAAAAAAAAAGTATATAAAAAAAACGGGCAACGATCCAAGAAATACGAGCAAGGAAGTCACAACGAAATTAATTAATTCGTAGAACCCGTTTCTTATAAAGTTACTCAATTTCGTTAAATTGTACCAATAGGACGAGCAGGGGGGGGGGGCGAGAACGGGGAAGGAGGGCATGAGGTAAAACAAAATATTGCATCACAGAAAAAGAAGATAAATTCCGGCAGCGAGGAGATAATCTTGATGGCGCTCTCCATCTCCTACACGAAGCGGACGAGAGTTCATGGACGTCGAGAGAAAGGGGGGGCCGAAAGAGACAGGATTTAGAAATTTCAAGTGACTCACGAAGAAT
>NC_051409.1:34844453-34844670 GCF_015228065.2 Penaeus monodon | reverse complement strand
TCATGATGGCATCTTAGTCACAGGGAAATTTGCTTAAGAGCCCCCCACCCCCACCCCCTGCCTTTGTGAGCTTTCCGAAGAAAAAGGGGTTTGTTTGAAGAAAGAAAGACGAAAAGACCTGCCGAGGGTTTGCCTTGACTGTCAGGCTATCAGGCCAATTAGATCTGCTTCGGCTTCACCAGACTGTCTCTCTGCTAGCCAGCCAAGAGTATGGCAT
>NC_051409.1:34842802-34844336 GCF_015228065.2 Penaeus monodon | reverse complement strand
ATGGTAACCATGGAATGGAATGGAATGCAAATTAGCCCTACAAACGAGACAGGGCACGCTTCATTTTCCAGGCGAACGGGAAACTCACAACAGCTGCAGTGAACAACAACGGGTCTTTGTTCTTTGTAGATTTCGGAGAGGAAGTACCACTCAACCAATCAACCGAACGTGGCTGTCGTAATGCTTGAGCGCTGAGCCATTATAGTGACAAGGTACACATATATCGCCTATGGTACACAATCACGAGCTTATCTTTCAATCAGCCAACTTATGATAGCCTCTACAACGCCCTCGAACTTCCCTATTACCCCATAAATCCCGTGAACCCTTGGACCAACACAGTACCATCATGCTACTTCGATCCACCTCGCTAGCTTAACGGACTAGAGAGGTAGACAAACAAAACAGTAATTGCAGGTTCGATATAGAAGGGGCTTAAAGTACACGGATGAGGGTGAGAGTTCATAAATTTCTGGTTTTGTTTGTACGCTATCTTTAATTGTGAGTGTGTTTGCTTAGTCCTTTATACTCTAAGGCTCTAAGTGTATGTCCTTGCTTTACATATCTCTATATAGAACTATACGTCTAAATTATTAACGTGACCAATAGTTATATAGTATCTTTCGTGTGTGTGTATGTGTTTAATCTTTTGTGGTACAGAATTGTGTGTGTGTATGCTTACTTAACAAATCTATACAAAGAGTTATTCATATAGCAATAGTTATCACAGTATTTGAAAAGATATATAACCTATAGTTCTGAATTATCAGAAGAAGTGGAGTTAACCACAGTAATCATTAGCATAATCCACAAATGTTACAATACTGATAAGTATGCTATTAGACTAGTGTGATCCTAACGTTACCGGTGCAGCGTTAGAAGGGAGCCGCTAAGGTGTTTGCACGATATATCTTATTCAAACAAGGCGAGTTTCAAAGCTCCCTTGTCGAGTCTCCCCGTCCGCCGAGCAAAATGCAGATCCAATTTCAGCTTTTTGATTGGTAGTTCGATCGCTGTAGTATAACAGGGTCACACCAATCTAATCTTTTTCAATTGGTAGTTTAACCGCGCGTGGTTTATAACGGGGGCGCATTACTGCCACGTCGAAATGACCAACACATAAACAAAGCATTACTCAATACACCGTATCACTTTATGCAAATGTATCTATGCGAATTTCTCTCCGTAACGCAGCTGATACCACATGCTCCTCAAGCACAAAGATGTTTTATTTTATCTCGCCTTTCATATTGCCTGTCTGGCATCCCCGCCCACGCGTCAGAGAGGGGAAGAATTGGAAGGAGAAGAGACGGAGGAAGATTGAAGAGAGAACAGGGAAGGGAGGCGCTTAAGGGGGTCGGAGTGAACAGTGGAGGGTAAGACGGGTGATAATGTTGATAAAAGGTACGTATGGAAGATCAAAGAACATTAAAGAGGCAAAATGCTAAAGCTAACAACACTGGATATAAGAATTGATAACTTAAAGAGGGATTAGTTTACATATATACATTCATGCTTATATGTACATAGGTAA
>NC_051409.1:34841912-34842615 GCF_015228065.2 Penaeus monodon | reverse complement strand
CGTATACAATTACACGGCGGAGAAAGCGGAGTAGCAGAGAAAAAGTAAAATGAAAAAGTGCGAAGGTCGACCGAGCGGACGTGGGAGAAGAGAGCATCCGAGAGACCGAGGAATGACACACAATTGGCATCATCAGTCAATATTATCATCTCCCGTAAGACAGTGTGGAGTGGGTTTAGGCCGTTAATCGCAGAGACGAGGAGGGTGGCTGAGAGCGCTGGTGGCCGCAGGCGCTGTATCAAGATATAATACGGTTGTGCTAAGGAGACTGGTAAGACATATTAATATAATATCAAAGTCAGTTACTATGTTTGGAAACGTTATATCAAACGTAACAGCTTTTGCTCTGCTTATAATCAATATCTAAATACGGCGAGTCTATCAACAGCGCTCCTGTAAGAGTAAGTCAAACGCGGCGTCGACCACCGTAGATTTTTGCTCACAAACCCACAATTATAAGGGATCTAAAAATTGGATTGGCCCTTAATCTCATCTTCTCGTTCCAATGAACTTGGTATCAGATTTTAAAAAGCGTTTCGGATCTTTTGAAATACGTTGGGCCACTAAAGCGCATTTTATTAGTCTGACTGGGGACACTATACATCATGTGTTTGTTTGTCTTTGTGGAATATAACGTATGAATGTGAGTTTGCACCAATTTTGTAATTCACTTATACTGTAGATATATAATATAGTTAATGTT
>NC_051409.1:34841507-34841660 GCF_015228065.2 Penaeus monodon | reverse complement strand
GTTGTTCATGTGTCATTAAGGATAATTTTTGGCTAATACCATCAAATATTTGTAGTATATCATCGCAATCATTTCCCTCTGAGTCCCCTCTCACCTTCCTTTTCTACGTTTCTTCTTTACCTCCCCCTCAGATAGTTGTGTAAATGATAAATG
>NC_051409.1:34841166-34841264 GCF_015228065.2 Penaeus monodon | reverse complement strand
CGATGCCTTTATGTGTGTGAGTGTCGCTCTTAAAGTCCGCAATCACATGTATTATATCATTTTTGGAACGTTATATCAAGTGCAGCGTGCGAACACAT
>NC_051409.1:34840628-34840854 GCF_015228065.2 Penaeus monodon | reverse complement strand
AACCCAAAAGCAGCTTGTACCTCGTCCGAAAATGTACGCAAAATAAAATGAAAGAAAGACCCGGATTTTCAGGAACGAAGTCCCACAACTTTTCCTCCTTTTCCCTCGCTGTTAAATACACGCCTGTGGCTTTTGGTTAATTAGAAATTTAAGCCTAGTTAAGCCAAGTCAACCCCCATGTATTCATCGGCGTGATGTGCTAATTACATCACATCATCATGTTCAG
>NC_051409.1:34839491-34839864 GCF_015228065.2 Penaeus monodon | reverse complement strand
GTAAAAATGAAAATCAAAAAGAAGAGAAAAAAAAGTCAGAGAGTGCTTTTTAAGTCCAACGTCTCCGTCTGTTTCCGTGTGCCGTGTGTCGCGCGAGAGACTAAATGCTTCAGTCACTTTCAACCTCCTTCGTTTGATGATTAAGCCTCCTCCTGCGCTGGGGAGGGTGGGCTTGAGGGGGAGGGTGGGCCTGAGGGGAAGGGTGGGCCTGAGGGGAAGGGTGGGCCTGAGGGGAAGGGTGGGCCTGAGGGGAAGGGTGGGCCTGAGGGGAAGGGTGGGCCTGAGGGGAAGGGTGGGCCTGAGGGGAAGGGTGGGCTTGAGGGGGAGGGTGGGCTTGAGGGGGAGGGTGGGCTTGAGGGGGAGGGTGGGCCTG
>NC_051409.1:34838589-34839176 GCF_015228065.2 Penaeus monodon | reverse complement strand
GAGGGGATGGGGATGGCTCGCAAGATGAGCTCTGATGAAGCGAGGGGATGAGATTAGGGTGATAGTGACCCCGCGTTCTATATTGAGAATGAAAAGTTAAAGAGGTGTAGACTAGTAAAGGATAGTGACTTTGATGAATTGCATGGTGCATGTAACCAAATCGACAAACCAATATAGTAAGACTGTTGAATACGAAATAAGTTTGCTCTTATCAAATCAACCATTTAAAACATGTTGAATTAGGTCGATGAGACAAGGTAACATATAGTGAAAATACTAAATACAAAATACTATCATAGTGCTGTAGAATTAACAAGGTAGAAAAAGGCAGACGAAAATAAAGTTCGATAGTAAAGTTCGCTAACACGCAGATTATTTTTTTAAAGTTGATAAGTTGACCTAAAATTCGCAAAATTGACGAAAGTTGATTCTCTAAGGTTGCTAGGGTGGGAGATCGAGGGGCTGAAAGGGGAGGTTCGGTAGAGTTTGAGGTGCTTGCAATGTAAATGCAAGACAGGATGGTGTTTGCCATTGCACAAAGGCCGAGTTGACACAAAGACATGGGAGAGCAAAAGGGAAAGTGAGAT
>NC_051409.1:34838402-34838468 GCF_015228065.2 Penaeus monodon | reverse complement strand
TTTAAGAGAACGTTTGAGGAACGAGGAGGAGTTATAATGAAAGCAATCAGGAACAAATAGTCACTG
>NC_051409.1:34837287-34837391 GCF_015228065.2 Penaeus monodon | reverse complement strand
TCCTTCCCCCCCCCCCATTACACCTTTGCTGCTCATAACCTCTTTTATCCCTCCCCCCTTAACCCCACCATCCCCCCATAACCACTCCACCTCATCCCCTCCCC
>NC_051409.1:34836843-34837195 GCF_015228065.2 Penaeus monodon | reverse complement strand
TTCACCTGCATGATTTTCCCACAGAAGATCCACACGTAACGAAAGACCTGCAATTTACACCTGGAGGAGGTCATACCACAATAAATCAATAACACGAAGATTTACTCCTCACTAGCGGGTAAGGTCAAAGGTCACTCGCTCCGTTCACGTCACTCGATTTGGTCTGTCTGCATGCTCGGGAAAAGGACATGAACTTGTTGAGATGAAATATGTGTTAGACCTTTTCTTTCTGTCTCTGTTTTTAGTCTATCTGATTTTCTATAATGATTGTTTGTCTGATTATCTGTCTGTCTTTCACCTCCTGTCTCTTTGCCTCTTTCTGTCTTCTTGTCTCTTCGTCTCTGTCTCTCTC
>NC_051409.1:34836587-34836689 GCF_015228065.2 Penaeus monodon | reverse complement strand
CCACGCAAGAAGTGCAAGGTGCGGAGGAGGGAGAAAGGGTGCAGATAAGAAAGGGCATAAAAAAGACAAATAATAGATAGCTTTGGGAACTGGAGGGAAAGG
>NC_051409.1:34836268-34836499 GCF_015228065.2 Penaeus monodon | reverse complement strand
ACAATGAGAGAGATAGAAACTGAAAGAGATAATTTTGCGATGAAATATATAAAGACAAATGTACACAAAGAAAAAAAATGGAATATATGAATAAAAGTGACTGATAGATAATTAGCTTAAGAAAAAGAACACACAGATTAATAGCGAGATAAATGATAGATTAATCAATCAAGGAATAAACACTTGTACTGTATATCTACAACAGAAGTAAACAAGTACAAGAGAATAAGT
>NC_051409.1:34835968-34836238 GCF_015228065.2 Penaeus monodon | reverse complement strand
GGTAAAGATAAGTGCGGCAGGGAAGAATCTACTTCAGTTATACCACGAAGGTTTTCATCAAAGATCACAAAATCTTCTTTTTATCTCTTTCTTATTTTTAGATATTACTTTTACGGTTGCTCTGTCTTGCATTTTCATTTGGCTTCTGCTTAGAAAATTTTGATATCGCTGTCATCTTGTGGTTTGTGTTTATTTAACGTGGAATTTATTTACTACCGTGCAGGTTCATTAGATATTCAGACAGACATACACGGATAAACACTTGCGGAC
>NC_051409.1:34834747-34834996 GCF_015228065.2 Penaeus monodon | reverse complement strand
CATTAACTCTTTCATTCAGCAATGCAAAGTTTTATTTCAGCGTGAAAGAGGAGAAAAAAAATTTTTTAGAATCCATAATTCGCTAGACTGATGAAGCAAATATAGGTAATCTAATTTTGTTGATTTTTGCTTTCGTTAAGTTAAAACGAACTGCGTATCTCTTTCATTTTTTTTTCTTTTTATATAAAACTTATAAAAGATAGGGTATCACAAGATATATTTTACTTAGGTACTTGGCTCAAGGACAGT
>NC_051409.1:34832699-34832930 GCF_015228065.2 Penaeus monodon | reverse complement strand
AAAGTTTTATTTCCAGCGTGAAAGAGAGAGAAAAAAATGTTTTTTAGAAATCCATAATTCGCTAGACTGATGAAAGCAAAATATAGGTAATCTAATTTTGTTGATTTTTGCTTTCGTTAAGTTACAACGAACTGCGTATCTCTTTCATTTTTTTTTTCTTTTTATATAAAACTTATAAAAGATAGGGTATCACAAGATATATTTTACGTAGGTACTTGGCTCAAGGACAGT
>NC_051409.1:34831163-34831496 GCF_015228065.2 Penaeus monodon | reverse complement strand
CGAGTGTTTTTAATCCTCTCCGGACCCATTTCCAACATGTGTTTCGGGGACATTTGAGATGTACTTTGGTGTTATGGCGTACGGTCTCCCTTCTACCCCTTTATTTCTTGTTTAGAAAGAAAAAAAAAGCTTTTTTGTACAGCGTATGCTTTATCATTTCGGCAACTTTTAATTACAGGAGAAAATGAAAAGGTATGTTACTTTTGAGTTTTTTGTGTGTGTGTGTGAATAAGAAAGATTTATTCTACTTTTGGGCGGTAATGTAAAATATTTCTCTGTTTTATTTGGGTTTGAGTTAAGAAGAAAATTTTTCAATGATATTATATATGTTCT
>NC_051409.1:34828580-34828692 GCF_015228065.2 Penaeus monodon | reverse complement strand
AATCTTTCTGGCAAACATTTTCAGAGCTTCTTTACCGTTTCTCTTCGGTTTCGCCTCTTCACTTGGGACCCGGTTCTGTGAAGACTTATAATTTTATTTCTTGCAAATTGGC
>NC_051409.1:34828246-34828384 GCF_015228065.2 Penaeus monodon | reverse complement strand
GCGTAGCTTGGAAACTTTTCTTTGTTTTTCTATGTTATGAATGATTTTTTTTTTCCCTTTTTCTCTCGGGAATAAGAAACGCTAATTAGATTTCTGTTCTTAATAACCATCGAATTTTGAATGTAAATACAACTGTAG
>NC_051409.1:34827524-34828003 GCF_015228065.2 Penaeus monodon | reverse complement strand
TTGAGAAAAAAAAAATCATAAATCGGAAAGCCTAATCATAGATTGGAAATATCCCCCCTCAACCCCCATCCCCACTCCACCCCTATCCCCACCCCCCCGAGTTAAGTCTTCCCCCCCCCTCCCCCCCCCGAGTTCAGTCCTCCTTCGCCCCCTCACCCTTCCCCCCCACCTCCCGAGTTCAATCTCCCTACCGTCTTTATCTCCCCCCTCCTTTATCTACCCCACCCCACCCCCCGAATTCAGTTCCCCAACCTCCCCCTTCCCCCTCCCACCCCCCCGCTCTCTCTCTCCCCCCACCCCTCACCCCTCACCCACCCTTTCCCCTCATCTTGATTCCTGTGATAATCTCAGTCAAACATTTCCCGAAGAGGGGGGGAGGGGGGGGGCAGGATTTCCCTTGATTAGTTAATTACGTTCGATTTTATTTCGAAATACAGTGTGAAGGAAATGAGAATAATATGAATAAGTGTAATATGAGC
>NC_051409.1:34827197-34827265 GCF_015228065.2 Penaeus monodon | reverse complement strand
CTTTACATCTATATATATCTCTATACTTTGTTTTCCTTTTCAAACACTTATCTGTCATAGTTATGTGT
>NC_051409.1:34826423-34826943 GCF_015228065.2 Penaeus monodon | reverse complement strand
TTACACCTTACTCTTTTTCCTTCTTTCTATCTTAGTTTACTTTTATTAACTTATTTACTTATTCCACATAAAGAAGTGAGTCATCGAGCAAGCTGAACTCGGCGTCAACTTCCTTCATTTCCTTTACTCGAGGAAAGTTATGTATTTCAGACAGAAAGGATTTTTCTCGGGAATATTTCCTGTGTGGAAAAAAGGGGGAGAAAAGGAGGAAAGGGATGATAAATCTAAAGAAAATGACAAGATGAGGATAAAAGGGAGGGGGGGGGGGGATTTGAGATGGGAGAGCGAAATGAGAAGTGAAAAAATAAATTGCATGCAAGGGAAATGAAATTGGAGGAGATAATCGGGAAAGACGAAGAAAGAGAAATGGGATAGAGAGAATAAACGAGGAAAAGGCAGAACTGAAACGAGAATAGAGCAAAGCGAAGCCGCAGTAAGGAACAAACCTGAACGGAAGAACAGATGGAACGGAACAAAAGCCGCTGACATGAAACGGAGCAGAAAAACGGAAGAAAGACAG
>NC_051409.1:34826189-34826396 GCF_015228065.2 Penaeus monodon | reverse complement strand
AAGAGAAGGAACAGGAGACAGTAAAAAATAAATGGACAGGAAAAGGAAAATCGATAAGTAATCATGAGACAAAGATGAACAGGGGGGGAGAAAAATTAGATAAAATAAAACGGAGAACAAAATCGAATGCAATTTTAGGAAATGAATGTAATCAAGAATTTGGAAATAGAAAAGAGGGACAAGAGGAAACAGAAAAAAGGTTAAATC
>NC_051409.1:34825920-34826159 GCF_015228065.2 Penaeus monodon | reverse complement strand
AAAAATGATAACTGCATAAGGGAAAGCGAAATGTAAAATCCTAATATGAAATTAATCTTGACGCAAGAACGAAATGAAATGGAACGGACCAATAAACGCGGGAACGACGTGGAACGGAACAAAGAGACAAAGTCGAACGCAACTTTCGAAACGGTTATAACGGATGAAAATTGAACGAGGGGAACAAAATCGACGAAAAAAAACAACAAAAAAACATTATACCAATCTGAACAAAAGAC
>NC_051409.1:34825741-34825885 GCF_015228065.2 Penaeus monodon | reverse complement strand
CTTTAGGCATCGAATGTAAACTAGGAATTTTGGAACGAAATGGAGAATTGAACAGGGGACCGAAATCAATGCGAAGCCATAAAAGGATTCGAATCGGAGCAAGGGACCGGAATGGAATGAAACGGAACAAAAACGTATACAGAT
>NC_051409.1:34824975-34825711 GCF_015228065.2 Penaeus monodon | reverse complement strand
AGGAAATAGAAGAATGGGAACGTAGGAACGGAATGGATATAAGCTAATCTAAAAGGATTTCGGGGGAATATATAAACATAGTATTCACTTTCAAAATGAAAAAAAAGGATTTTCATGATTCAATATAGCGATGTATGAACACTGGGACCAGAGGAATGAAAAATACAGTTCAGGATGTAAGGAACGAAACGAAAAAAAAAACATGGAATAGAAAAAAAGAAACAAAGGAACGGAACAGAAAAAGGAACAAGGAAATGGAACAGAGAAAGAGCAAGGGAACGTCATGGAAAAAGGAACAAGGGAATGGAACAGAAAAAGAGGAAACGGAATAAAAAACGGAACTAGGGAACGGATTAAAAAAAAAAAGTGAACGGAATAAAGAATAAAATAAGAAACAAAGGAACGGAACAGATAAAGGAACAGAAAAAAAAACAAGCGAACAGAAAAAAAAGAAACAAGGGAACGGAACAGAAAAAAGGAACAATGGAACGGAACGGGAAAACAAAGAAACAAAAGGAACAGAAAGAGGAACAAGGAAACAGCACACAAAAGTAAAACAAAAAGGAATAAAAGAGCAACAAAGGAATAAACGGGAATAAGAGAGAAATAAATCGAGAGGGGAAAGAGAACTGAACTGAAAACACTGGAAACGAAATCAATGCGGAACCATAACACGATACGAAGCTGGACAAAGGAACGGAATGGAATGGGGCGACGCCAAATGTTAAACTGAAAT
>NC_051409.1:34824560-34824710 GCF_015228065.2 Penaeus monodon | reverse complement strand
AAGAAATAAGAAAGACCAGACAAATTGGCCATGTAGCTCTTGTGCACAGCCCCTAATTACAAGCTATATGCGAAACGCAGAGCACAAATAAGGATTCATAGAATATGTAAAACGAACGACAGAAACAAATTATACATATGTATATGCTGT
>NC_051409.1:34823089-34823237 GCF_015228065.2 Penaeus monodon | reverse complement strand
GACAAACTCGTTTTTTTAAGTAATTAAAACGATAACAAAAGTAGCAGAGACAATACCAATTATAAAACTTTATAAACGGGGGGAGTTTCAACTTATAATTATGAAAGGTTAATGAATCTGATCTAGTGATTAAACGGGACCGTCGGCT
>NC_051409.1:34821765-34821979 GCF_015228065.2 Penaeus monodon | reverse complement strand
GGAAAAGCATCCATCGAGCACTGTCACAAACGCACCGACTCCGCTCGCGAAAGCTTACTGTGGAGACTGCCTGGTGACCTTCCCGCATAGTACTCCAGAACATGCTAAAAATAGCCTCATCTCGAGACACTTCAGAGGTGACTCTTCAGTGGACCTCCTCGAATAAATTATTAAGAGACGGATACCAAATATAAAAAAAGGATTCTATTTAATG
>NC_051409.1:34820820-34820944 GCF_015228065.2 Penaeus monodon | reverse complement strand
AACATTCATCTATATTCACGTAGATATATAACCAAGTATCATTCCGACTTTATCTGAAGACATACAGGTGCGTACCCACGACTCACAAAGGCGAGATGCAAGAGTGAGAGAGGCACGTGTGGCT
>NC_051409.1:34820693-34820791 GCF_015228065.2 Penaeus monodon | reverse complement strand
CTGACGAGTGTAGTTTTGCAAGAGTTAATGAACAAGAGAAAGTACCTTGTCGCCTCCGGTGTTACTGGTATGAAGACCTACTCCCTTTGTTGATGTTT
>NC_051409.1:34820174-34820334 GCF_015228065.2 Penaeus monodon | reverse complement strand
AAATGAGAAGGGTGATAATGACTTGGAAGAAATTTTGCAAGATTATAATGAATTCTTTTGTCTCGTATGACTCCAAAGACGAAAATATGAAAAGCCAGATATCACGATGAATGTCAGCATGAAAAAGAAACCCTCATATCAACGATCCAGACCACGCATT
>NC_051409.1:34819724-34820153 GCF_015228065.2 Penaeus monodon | reverse complement strand
TCAAAGGTACGGCTTTTTATGAAATGAGTGTCTCGAAAACATTTCCATCACCTACTGTCTAAAAATTGTAGGCGAGGAAGCAACGTAAAAAATGTATATATAGTAAAGGTGATTAAAAGATGCAAAAGAAAGGGTAAGTGTCTTAGTTTCTCTCCGAAAGTCTACTTTTAGATTTTAATATACTCTTTTTTCTTCTTAGAAGATAACAAAATTCAGAAAAGATATTTCATAAATGTAGAAGCAGTTGACACACCATTTTGAGACTTGTGTTGAATCTCAACGAGGAGAATATTTTATATATATATTTTAGGAGAGGGAGAATATTTTTTTCTTTTCTCTTCCGATGTAGTCAGCTCTGTGTTATATAAGAAGGTTATTTGTGTCTTTCTTTATCTATCGAGATTGTAGTATTCAGATTGTATTTACCTT
>NC_051409.1:34814763-34815554 GCF_015228065.2 Penaeus monodon | reverse complement strand
GTCTTGCCCCCTTCCTTCAACTTCCCTCCCCCCCCCTCCCATTCAACGACAGCCCCCCAAACTTCCCTTCCCGCACCCGCTATATATATACTTCTCCCCATTCTTCCCTCAGCTAATCACCCCAACTTTCCCCACCTCCAGCCTTGACTTTCACTTCATTCCCCTCTTCCAACTTTCCTCTTCCCCTATCCTTTCCCCCCTTTTTCATCTCCTCCGTCTTTCGCCACCATCTAAATCCTTTTCCCTTCTCATCCAACCTCCGTCATTCTCCCCTCTCCTCCCTCTCCCCCTTTCCGCCCTCTCCTCCCTCATCCCTACTACCCTCTCCTTCCCCCACCCCATCCCATTCCTCCTCCCACCCCCCATCACCCAACCACCCTTTCACCTCCCTCCCTCCCCATCACCCTCTCTCTCACCTCCCTCCCCCCCATCACCCTCTCTCTCACCTCTATCCCCCATCACCCAGTCACCCTCTCTCTCACCTCCCTGCCCCATCACCCTCTCTCTCACCTCCCTGCCCCATCACCCTCTCTCTCACCTCCCTCCCCCCGCATCACCCTCTCTCCTACCCCTACCCCTACTCCTACCCATAACCCTAACGTGCCTTAGAAAAAAAAAAAAAAACATCGTAACTATTGATGCCTGCTAATTAGACGCGCGAGGCTGAAACTTCTGTGTGAAGGGATTACTCTCGACTTGTTGATGGGGTTAATTAAGTCCTGCATATTACGTGTGGCAGCTGCAGGGGCGTTTGGCGAGGGGCGGCCGGGGGAAGATATGGGACGGCCTGA
>NC_051409.1:34813024-34813253 GCF_015228065.2 Penaeus monodon | reverse complement strand
GGGAAGCAGTTGGGGAGGTTTGGATGGAGAGCGTAGGAGGTGGGGGGGATGGAGAGCGTAGGAGGTGGGGGGGATGGAGAGCGGAGGAGGTGGGGGGATGGGTGACTAGGGAAGGGGGGTAGAATGGGTCCAGCGAGTGATTTGTGGCGCAGCTTAAGATAGTATATTTGTTGAAAGAATTTCCCGAGGGATGGGTGGACCCTACTACATCCATAAATCGGAAAATCGT
>NC_051409.1:34809764-34810805 GCF_015228065.2 Penaeus monodon | reverse complement strand
TTTGTTTATGCTCAAAGAAACTGACGCACCTGTTAATGTGTTGGTTCGTGCGTGAAGGTGTTGTATTATCTTTCATCAGATCGTATTAGCTGTGTTTAACTGAACATTTTAGAGAATTTTTTTTATCTGGGAAAACTCTACGGATATCGAACCCAGATTTAACTACGTCATCGTTGTATAATACGCTGTAAACAATGCTCTATGTAGAAATTTTGGAAAGCAAGTAAAGGCATCCCATGTGAGGTCCCTTCCCTCTTTATCCATCCATTTTTCTTAATCTTTCCCCTTTCTTCACCTCTTCCTTTTTTCTTTCCCTTCTTCCTCCCTCTTTCCGTCCTTCCTTCCTCCTTCCCTACTTAACTCACCTTTTCCTCTTTTCTCCTCCCCCCTTTTCCGTACTTTCTTTATTCTCCCACTTCCTCCTCCTCTCCTTCCTCCGTCATTCCTTCCCCCTTCCCTTGTTTTCCCACTTCCTCTTTCTTTCTTCCTCCTCCTCCCTCTCCTCCGACATTCCTTCCTCCTTCCCTTCTTCTTCTATAATCTCCTTTCTTCCTCCTCCTCCTCTTCCTCCGACATTCCTTCCGCCTTCCCTTCTTCTTCCCCTTACTCCTTTCCTCCTCCTTCCCCTCCCTCCTCTATCTCTTCCCTCCTTCCCACATCCCCATAAATCACCAAGACGAGGGTGGAAGGATAGGAAAAAAAAACTAAGCACAAAATAAATGAAAGGCAAAGAAGAGCCGCAGGTGCAGATCTCCCTGAGTCCCACGGGGGAGATAAATAAAGAAAGGTTTAGAAGATGGAGGAGTGCTTGCAAAGGCAGGAAGGTCAGAGGCCACGGTGTATATCACTCCTTTCGGCGAGCGTCAGCATATCGTCATGAAAGCGCCTGCTCATGTGTCTACAGATCAACGAGAATAACGGTGGCTTGCAAAGGTCGCCGCCAAGGCACCCTTTGCACGTTTAGTTACACTTTGAGTTGCGTGTCTGCGGTTGCAACCAGCCAAAGGTCGGCCATACATTTCAGCTGCCATCTTTCCGACG
>NC_051409.1:34807939-34808336 GCF_015228065.2 Penaeus monodon | reverse complement strand
ACACTTCTCAAGGCCCTTCCTCACTAGAGACCCCCTCCCCTCCCCCATTCAATCTCCCCCCACTTTCTGGAGTGCCTCAGGAACCCTCCCTCTCCCCTAGAGCTTCCTCTAGGCCTCTTTCTCCCCTCTAGACGTCTTTCAAGATCCCGTCTCTCCCCTCTAGACATCTCTCCTGCGTATCCTCCTTTCCTCTGCAATTTCCCCTCTAAGGTTCCACACATCCTAGACATCTCCTAAGACGCCTCCCCCCCCCCCCCACTATAGACATACCCCTTCCCCCAACATCCCCCCACTCACCCTCTTTCCCTCCCCCTCCCCCCTTCCCTCACCCAACCACAGCTACTGGTGCAATAATATTATGCTGTCAGGACGGAGTGTAAATTTGTTTTCCTTTACT
>NC_051409.1:34807357-34807654 GCF_015228065.2 Penaeus monodon | reverse complement strand
CCTCTCCGCGTTTATCCTTCACCCTTTTTCACAAGCGTTAGCATCTCCCATTTTTATTTCCGCTTCCTCCCTCCCCCTTTCCTTAGCATTAACCCTGTTCCTTCAGTTCATCTACTTGGTTCTTTCTTCCTTTACCCCTCTTCGTCCTTCTCCTTATCCTCGTTGTTTTTCCTCCTTCTTCCGTTAGTTCTCTCATCTCCTTCCATTCCTGCTTCTGTTCTCCCTCCCCTTCCTCCTCTTCTCCCCTTTCCCATAACATTTCTCCTCCTCCATATCCCATTTCCCTTAACATCAATC
>NC_051409.1:34807035-34807222 GCF_015228065.2 Penaeus monodon | reverse complement strand
ATCGCAACAAACCTCCCTCAGGGCCAAGCTTGTCGGCGCCTTGTCATAATACGCAGGAATTTTAGAAGAGGGTGACTTGTTTCGGTCCACCCGGTGCGTGTAGGGATTGTGTCAGGGTGTGTTTGTGTTTGTGGGTTTCCTTGGGAGTTGTGCAGCTGTGCAGTTGTGTATTTGGTTGCTTTTGAAA
>NC_051409.1:34806521-34806604 GCF_015228065.2 Penaeus monodon | reverse complement strand
AAAAATAAATTGCTCACCCTCGCGCCTATTCAGCAATATCCCAGCACAAATTGAAATATGGAAATCCCATATAGGCACAAAAA
>NC_051409.1:34805977-34806147 GCF_015228065.2 Penaeus monodon | reverse complement strand
AAAAAATCCTCTCCCCATTTGATATCTCTCCGCCGCCACCCCCTTCATCTCCTTGTTTGTCGGAATATCAAGATGATTAATTCGGATTAATAATTCGGATTCATAATGCACCGCCGAAAACGCGTCGAAGAAGATCTGAAGACTCGAACCGATCTTATTCCTTCAACGAT
>NC_051409.1:34804261-34805908 GCF_015228065.2 Penaeus monodon | reverse complement strand
TGGTGAGGTCAGGAAGTCTCGTGCTGGGCAATGAGGAATCAATAATCTTGAGGAGAAAGGAAGGAGGAGAGAGGAACTGGAAGGAGAAGAGAGCGTAGGAAAGAGAAAGGGAATAAACGGGGGAAGAGAGAAGAAGGAGAGAGGGATTAGAAGGAGGAAGGAAAGGAGAAGAGAGAGGGTGGAGGAAAGAAAGAGGAAAGAGAGGTGAGATGGAAATGGGGGAGACTGGAAGAAAAAGGGGAACAGAGAGGAAGGTGAGAAAGAGGAGACGATAGGAGTTTAAGGAGAAAAGAGGAGAGAGAGGATTGAAGGAAGGAAGAGAAAGGAGAGAGGAGTAAGATGGAGTTGGATGAGAGTGGAAGGAGAACAGGGGGGGGGAGAAAAGAGGGGTTAGAAAGAGGGATAATAAGAGGAGAGAGGATGGAGGGAGGGAAGAGAGAGAGGAAAGAGGGTTAACATGGGGATAGAAAGAGTAGTGAATGAAGAAGAAAGAGAGAATTGAAGGAGGGAAGAGGGAAGGAATGGAAGAATAACACGAATGGTAGAGAGAGATGAGGGAGGGAAGAGGAAGAGAGGGGGTCGAAATAGAGAGTTAGAGAACAAAGAAGAGAAGAAGAGGGGAGACAGAAGGAATGAAATAAAGAATGGAGAAAAAGAAAACAGAGAGGAAAAGTTGTGAAGAAAGGAGGAAAAGGGGGAATGAAAAAGGAAAGGGGGAAAGAGGAGGATGGAAGGAGGGAGGAATAGTAAAAGCAGAGAATAGAGAAGAAAGAAAGTGAAAGAATGTAAGAAGAGTGGAAAGAAAAGAAAGAGAATGGAAGGATGGAAGGAAGAAGAAAGATTTAAAAAATGGAAGGGAGCAAAGGGGGGTGGAAGGAGGGAAGTGGGACGGAAAAGAGAGGGAGGGAAAGAAGGAAGTAAAAAAGGAATGAGAGAGAGAAGAGAGAATGGGAAGAATGGAATAAGGTTTGAAGGAATGAAAGAGAGAGAGGATAGAAAGAGAGGCTAAAAAGAGGAAGAAAAGAGTAAGAGCTGACAGGGAAAGAAGATAGGGAAAATGGATGGGTACAAATGAAGGGAAGAAGAAAAAGAAGAAGGAGAAAAAATGAATATGGAACAAGCAAAGGGAGAATGCAAAAGAGAAAGGAAAATCGGCGATAAAAGTGCTAAAGTAGATAACAAAGATAAGGAAAAAATTGACAATCAAATCGAAGGAAAATATGGAGTGCTTATATCTACACGTTCTTGCTAATTTACAGTATATCTGCCTCTCACGGGTCGATAATCCATGTTGACAATGATCGTATGACGTCATATTAAAGTGGAACAGACTTGGCGATCATGAATGCATCTCCACTTGTGCCTCCATACACATTTCCACTTTCTTCACCTCAGCTAAACACCTATTAATGAGAGTCTATTTTGGTTGTTATTGTTAATACTTTGGTGATAATTACTTTACTGTTATGCTATGATTATATTCCAGGTGATGGATCTGTCGCTATAGATACTGCATTAGCTGGTTTGTAGTTAAATGTGGGTTGTGTGCCCGTAGATTTTTTACAGGTTGAATCAGTTGAGATTTATGTGAAAAAAGGTTGGCAATCGTTTGTTAGATTACATTTCTTCTTAGTAGCTTCTAATACA
>NC_051409.1:34803921-34804064 GCF_015228065.2 Penaeus monodon | reverse complement strand
TGTAATGTGTTGGAAAATCATCTTTATTACAAACCAGTTTTAATAAAATATAAGATGAAGCAACTAAACTGGAAGATGCATCGGCAAGACTCTTAAAGAATGTAATAATTGTTCCTCTTTATACACCAGACAACTAGAAAAGC
>NC_051409.1:34803237-34803593 GCF_015228065.2 Penaeus monodon | reverse complement strand
AATGGTTTACGAAAATACAAGAAAACTGCAGTCTTGATTTATCGTCTAGTGTGGTGGGGATGGGAAAGTGTTACTTGTAAAATTGCAGGCGACGAAGAAATAAGGAAAGAACGAAGAATTTTGCAAAATCTGAAAATGATAGAATTAATTGCTCATGCTCTTCTTAAAAATGTTTGATTCAAAAAGTGGAATTAGAAGAAAAAGACTGTTTTGGACTATGTTGGAAAGAAAGAGTATCACGTCTTTTTGGTTAAACTTAATGCTTTATTGTGAAGTTTTGTCTGATAAGGAGAATAGAAAAGAATAACTCAAGGATAACAAAATAAAGTTATTCAACACAAGGATTCCATAGAACG
>NC_051409.1:34802634-34803002 GCF_015228065.2 Penaeus monodon | reverse complement strand
ATCACATACATACCCCAACAAAGGCACACCGAATTAAAAATCCTTACAATATGTATTCGCTAAAAGGAAGATAATTCACGACAAATCATTTTTCTTTCTCTCTCTTCCTCTCTCAAAAAGCGAGAGGGAAAAAAAGTTATGGAAATCTTTATTGACATGATCGAGAGAGGAAAGTCTTTTTCGAACAATGCTGCCTCGTCTCAGAAGTCTTTTCCCAACAAAGGATCTGATCATAAGTTTTTCTCTCCTCCTTAAGCCTTCTGCTCCGAGTTGCCTTTGTGGAAATAGCCCTACAAGTGATAGCGGGAGGCGTGTCTGTGTTCTTCGATGTCAGTAATTGGTCTAAAGTCTGTACATAAAAGATAATG
>NC_051409.1:34801792-34802095 GCF_015228065.2 Penaeus monodon | reverse complement strand
CTAACACACAATAAATATATCAAATGAGATCAGTATTAATAAAGACCCATTTATTTATTATGGATTAAGCAAACCAGAGAACAGAGAGATAATTGATTAAAACCCATTTCATGTGTAGATCGCGTGAGGAATTGTTAAGTTCAACTGTAAATCTAATCAGTTAGTCCACAAATATCAGTGATCCTGCTGGAAGCGAACCATGAATTTTCATCACAGTCAGCCGGTAATTGTGCCGTTGACAGATACACAAACCAAGAAGCCAACAAACGCGGCCTATGGCGTCTCCCTCTTGTGGGAGGCCAC
>NC_051409.1:34800874-34800941 GCF_015228065.2 Penaeus monodon | reverse complement strand
CACACACAAATATATGTGCTTGAATGTACATATAATCATAAATACCCTTACGCCTTACCAAATACCT
>NC_051409.1:34800599-34800841 GCF_015228065.2 Penaeus monodon | reverse complement strand
TATATATGTCAAAATCCTCTCTCCTCCACAAAAAAGGTCCTACCATGTCGACACATCAAAAATCCTGAAGAAGTGTCTTCTCTTTTTTGCGTAGACTAAAGACACGGAAATTACGTTGTGGGTTTTTCTTAATGAAGGCTTTTCTTTTTTTTTCTCTCTGTTTTGATTGTCTTTTCCTTTGGTTTTGCTACTGTTGCTCTTGCTAAATGTTTTCTAGTCAATGATGATATGTCTCAGCATTT
>NC_051409.1:34799235-34799396 GCF_015228065.2 Penaeus monodon | reverse complement strand
AGGGATGAAAGGAGAAAGGCATTAGTTCGCTTTACTGTACACAATCAAATTACAAAGCCCGAGACACAGAATAGATTTAAGGATTTTTAAAAGTGACGACGACCGTAAAATAAGCTTGAGGGACACAGAAAGAAAAGTATCCCACCTAAAAAAAAAATTCT
>NC_051409.1:34798446-34798801 GCF_015228065.2 Penaeus monodon | reverse complement strand
CCCTTTTCTCACCCTCCTACCACCACCCAGTCTTCCCGACGTTCCATCTTTTAATCATAGGCTCTTTCGCTATCCATCGACACTATCTGGCTTATGGAACTAATGAGACTCATAGTAAAAGGAAGGGCGTTTTCCTCTCTCTCTTTATTGACGTGGCAAAGATGATGGATATTAGATTTTCAGGGATAGCTAATACGCTGTGATCATTTGCTTTCATTTGATCTGGGTCTGTCTGGCTGTGGGTGTGTTGGTTGGTGCTTGTTTGTTTATCTTGGTGTCTGTCTGTAATTGTAAGTTTAGATGAATGGATAACTAGGTAATTGAGCGTACGTTCACAGCAGGCACACATACAAAT
>NC_051409.1:34797772-34798290 GCF_015228065.2 Penaeus monodon | reverse complement strand
TACATACAGATTCATCTCCTTTATATAGAAATTCATCCAATTTACATAACTGAACAACAGAACTTTGGATAGAGTAAGAAATTTTTTTTGAGAAGTTGAGAGTGAAATTCAAACAAGATAAAAGAATAAGGAATTAGAATAAATCAGATAATCAGAATTTTTAAAATTTAGATAAGTTAAATGAGCAGATAAATGAATTAAAAAAATATATCAATAAACTAGAATATATTAATGATAAACCATTAATAAAATAAATAAAAAATAATAGATTAATAATAAACTAAATCAACTTATAGATAATTGGATTAATAAAACAAAGCAGATGATAAACTGAATAAATTTATAATCAGAACGAATCCCAATGAATAATAAAAGCTGAGAAGATTATAATTTGAGAAGAAAAGTAGATTAGAACTTCTATTTTTATTTCACTGAACCGGGTGATCTGAGGCACATTATATGAATATATTATCTTTTCTTTTATTTCAGTCTTAATGTTATTGTGATGATATTACTGT
>NC_051409.1:34796370-34796754 GCF_015228065.2 Penaeus monodon | reverse complement strand
CCAGGACGAAAAAGGGAAAATGCGAAACGAGATTTAACATTTAATACCAGAATGAAAAGTTTAATACCACAACACCAGGCGAGACAAAACACTTAAAACCAGAGCAGTGTTTGCATCTGAAATCCTATAGAATCCGATTGTTAACACTAACCTGCCGAATTGAAAACAACCTGAAAGCAAAAACTGTTAAGTGCTAGAAAACGTTATTTAGTGCAAAAGGAGTATTTATTTTTATCACGTTGCAGTAAAGTGTCGCGTTCTATACAACAACGTCTTTCTTAATGTCCCAGCTTGCTTGAGGCTGAAAACTGACCATGGAAACACTATTGAAGAGAAGGGTTGATAACGCTCAGGGAATCCATGTGATTTTGGATTATCTTACTC
>NC_051409.1:34795813-34796292 GCF_015228065.2 Penaeus monodon | reverse complement strand
TAAGCTTCGAGAACTTTAAATCTGAGAATGAAATAAAGAAGAAAAAAAACATTTTTTCCTGAAAAAAATCCTAGGAACTTAAGAATCACACACACAAAATTTAAACTTTAAAAAAATCTATAGGCATTAAGGACCAAGCCCTCTGAATGCAGAGAGAGAAAACTGACGAAGAGAAAAGGGAGACCTGGTTTGCGAAGAGTCCAAAGCAACTTGAAGTAAACAACAGGTGCTGCTACGAACCCACGGAACTCAAAACAAGTCACGGACGTGTTGGCGCTCGCTCCTCCACAGATACGGTGTCCGCTGCAGTCCCCTGTTGCTGCGTAAAGCCTTATTGAGCGACTGATGGTTCCCTGTGTTCCCCTGACAGCTACAAGGGCCTTCGGAAGTTGTTTTCCTTCTAGTGGAAGATTGACGATAGATTAAAACGTGGGCGGATGCTGAGCTCTCGTTCTCCTGGTTGGTGTAGTTCTCTGGGC
>NC_051409.1:34795311-34795452 GCF_015228065.2 Penaeus monodon | reverse complement strand
TCCCCTGTATATATAAAAATATTCCTCCCGCTATCATTCACATACATAAACATACAGCACGCACATTCATATGCTATCTCTTTCTAACACACACACGAAAAATCCTCTCCAACATACACAAATATCCCCTTCCCATCCTAT
>NC_051409.1:34794833-34795197 GCF_015228065.2 Penaeus monodon | reverse complement strand
AAGCAAAAGAAGCAGAGGCCAACAGCGGGTCTGAGCCGGTTTAATAGGCACTCTCCCCATCTCAACAACAATCAACGACCTCTCAAGGTGCCACTGCAATATGCCGCTTACACGTCCATGTCTAAAATGTCATCAAAACTTCAATTAACTTGAGAACAAGAAGATCCCAGATGACTTGGAAGAGAGCGTGAAGATAAGTGGGCAAGAAACAAATGAAAAGACAAATATTCAAGTTCATTTTGATTTATGGTGACATGATAGTGCAGAATATAGATAGTGTAGCATGATAGGTGTTTGATAGTCATGCGTTGTATTTTTCTAATATTCATGCGTTGTATTGTACTCCTCCTCCTCCTCGTTCTTC
>NC_051409.1:34794605-34794768 GCF_015228065.2 Penaeus monodon | reverse complement strand
ATATTTTATCGAGTTCTTCATCAGTGTGTGGAATCATCAAGATTAAGTTTGATAGAAATTCGATAAACTTTTAAGTGGGACATCTCGAAACACCCTGTAATCGAAAGTCAAGGTAGATTAACCAAAAATATATCGTTATTTGTATCTTACTGTCTATTTTCCC
>NC_051409.1:34793205-34793386 GCF_015228065.2 Penaeus monodon | reverse complement strand
TGAAAAGGTTTTCATTTTCATTATCGGGGCTTTTCACTGACGAAGACTCTGCAGGGAATTAATACCTAATTAAACCATTTTATATTTAATTGAAGTTTATATTGTACGTGAGTACGAATATGAAAGATGCTTTGTAGATAATATTTTTTTTTCACTTTTCATTATTTTTTTCCAATCTGAC
>NC_051409.1:34792474-34792643 GCF_015228065.2 Penaeus monodon | reverse complement strand
AAAACACATGTGTATTTTCCTGTACGTAAGATCCATTACTGATTGCCTTCTGGATGCCGTAGCACAGAAGGACATCAATTATATACTTAATTAACTATCTAATTGGATTACTTATTCATCTGTCAAGTGTTATCAGTTCATTATATATTGGTATTTCAAAAGATATTTG
>NC_051409.1:34791711-34791816 GCF_015228065.2 Penaeus monodon | reverse complement strand
ATGCCAGAGCAAGAAGCAACTACACCATTAAGTGTTTACGTCCGAAAACTTTTAGTTCACATCACCAAGAAACACTAATGAAAACTTGCTGAGATCTAGAGACAA
>NC_051409.1:34790568-34790809 GCF_015228065.2 Penaeus monodon | reverse complement strand
TGTTTAAAAGATTTATCGATTTTGTATATGCCTTTTGAGCCTAAAAAACAAATTCGTTAGAAAATTAGAAAAAAACAAACAAACTGTCGTTGTTTATGGAACATAAAGGATAAAATTGAATGGATAAATAATAACATAACAAAAATAAGAATAGAAACAGTAACGGTAAATTAATGCCCTAGCTGTAATACTTAAATAAAAGATAAGGTAGATTAAAAGAGAGTAGATTCGATATGTATAC
>NC_051409.1:34790309-34790543 GCF_015228065.2 Penaeus monodon | reverse complement strand
TAGTACACATTAAAGGAAACGGAATTGAGTAGAAACAATTAACTGAAAGTAAACTAGTGAATTGAATAAATGTAAATAAAATTCAAGAAAACTGAAAGTGAAAGTTAGCAAATTAAAATAAGGGTAAGATTGCTAATCTAATTAAATTAGAAAAGCAAGTTAGATCAAGATAAAAAGAGTTAGCTAGATACCACGTAAATCGAAAAGAAACAACATAAGGTGAAAATTACAATT
>NC_051409.1:34790004-34790123 GCF_015228065.2 Penaeus monodon | reverse complement strand
CTTTTTTTTTCTTTTTTTCAAATAATGTGCTAAGGAGCCACCGCTTCCGTAAACAACTCCATCATTCAGTTTAATGCATTCAACTGAATTTGATAGTGAATTCAGGGGTTCGGGGGTTC
>NC_051409.1:34788992-34789508 GCF_015228065.2 Penaeus monodon | reverse complement strand
GAAGGGGGAGTTAGATAGGGATGCTGAATATGCAATGGCGTTGCATCCTCGCCAACAGCTGCTTTCCGCTTGGGGTTCTATTATCGTTTACGTTGGGTGTTCAGGAATGTTCGCTTTGTTCTACGATGTTTTTGAGGCTGTTCTACGATGTTCCCTTTTTTTATTATGCAAGTTTTGAGGCTGTTCAGCGATGTTTTCTTTTCGGTGTGTTCGTTTTGAGGCTGTTCAGCGATGTTTTCTTTCCGGTGTGTTCGTTTTGAGGCTGTTCAGCGATGTTTTCTTTTCGGTGTGTTCGTTGTGAGGCTGTTCAGCGATGTTTTCTTTTCGGTGTGTTCGTTGTGAGGCTGTGCTGTTGTGTTCTTTTTAAACTATATTCGTTTTAAGTTTGTTCTTTGATGTTCTCTCTTTGGTATGTTGGTTTTGAGGGTGTTCTGTGATGTTCTGTAATTAATGGTGAAGACTGAGTCACGTTTGTGTCTGTTTGTTATGCCATGCTAGTGAAGTCTTAGTGAAGAG
>NC_051409.1:34788886-34788961 GCF_015228065.2 Penaeus monodon | reverse complement strand
ATGATACTGATGTTTTTTTTCGCTGTAGAGATTGTTTTTGTCTTTTCTTTCTTTTTAACACTTAAATCATTGTAT
>NC_051409.1:34788556-34788679 GCF_015228065.2 Penaeus monodon | reverse complement strand
ATGATTCAAGTGTATATGTATATATATATACATCTTTTCAGTCGCTTAAAAATATATATTTTTTCGTCCCATTCCATAAAAAACGTACAGTTAACAAACCAATAATTGTCATCATTTGTTTTC
>NC_051409.1:34788075-34788539 GCF_015228065.2 Penaeus monodon | reverse complement strand
TTTTTCCTTTTACACTAGACAAATAAATATTTTTACTGAGTCTTTTCAAAATCCTACTGATCACCTCTGCGTTGCTGACTTACTGGCGAAATCGGGGTTAAATCTCTCTATCAAAAACAACAATAATAAAAGATGTCCTTCGCGCTGTTTATTATTTTAAACTTTCTTGTTTCTTCGTCTTTCAATTCTTGGTATTCATTACTTTTGATGATTCTTCCGCTTCCATGTGCTTGTCTATTTCTCATTAAAGTTTTTTGTATTTTCGAATTTACCTTTTTTTTTATTGCCAACAAGATCTTAATTGCTGTATCTATTTATATATCTGCCCTTTCTTTCTGTCTATTTATGCATGAACTCTGTTCATTCTTTGCTCTGCATAATTCATAATTATCGTTGATTATTATCATTTATCATCGTTCCTTATCATGCATTATCATTAAACTTAATTTTTTTTTTTATAATAC
>NC_051409.1:34787423-34787720 GCF_015228065.2 Penaeus monodon | reverse complement strand
CCTCGCTTTCCCTTCCCTATTCCGTGTGCTACTGCCTTCCCCCTCCCTCTCCCACCTCCATATCCTGTACCCCTGTCCTCCACTTTCCTTGATCCCTGCCCTTTTCTGTGCCACAGTCTCCCCCCCCCCCCCCATTTCGTATGCTGCTACCTTCCCTCTCCCTCTTTCTCCCTCCCCCTCCCCTATATTCCATTTCATATACCTTGTGTCACTACCTTTGCCACCCCTCTCCTCATCTCCCTCACCCTCCCCTACCCCCTTTCCATCTCCCTCAGACCATATCTTTTGTCACTACTT
>NC_051409.1:34786706-34787211 GCF_015228065.2 Penaeus monodon | reverse complement strand
TGCCAGCGCCAGCTCATCGTGGCCTCGTGATTCAATAGAGCTCAACCCAGAATCCTGATTTTTGGAGAGTAACGAAGATTATTTGATCAGCAAGCCCTGGGTGATGGGCTTGACACGGCCCCTTTGGGTGGTTTTGTGACTGTGTGGTTGTGCGGCTGAGGTGGTGGAGAGGTGGTTGTATGGTTGAGCTGGTGGAGAGCAGGGTGTGTGGCTGAGGTGGTGGAGTGGAATTGTTGTGTGGTTAGAGTGGATGTGTGATTGAGAGGTGGAGAGGTCTGTGTGGAGTGGACTTTTTGTTATTGTGTGGCTGAGAATGGGTGATGGTTGTGATGCAGAGTGGAATTATGGTTGTGTGGTTGACGTTAAGCGACGGAGGGAAATCACGGTTGTGTGGTTGAAATGTAATGAGCATTACGCGTTGTTAAGGTGGAGTGAGTGCTGTGCCTTTTGTGGGAAAAGAGTCCCGAAGACATGGTGCCTGTGAGGTAGAAAAGCTAAGAACCAG
>NC_051409.1:34786539-34786644 GCF_015228065.2 Penaeus monodon | reverse complement strand
ATGGGGTAGATTTTGGAAAGAAGCGCTTGGGTTTTGAATGATAAATGTTGAAATTGTGTGACATATCATGGTGGTCGACATGTCATATTGATCTGGTTGAAATAG
>NC_051409.1:34785865-34786487 GCF_015228065.2 Penaeus monodon | reverse complement strand
ACAGTGCTTGACAGCATGTTATGATAGGACACGGAGTCTGACAGTGTAGCGTAATACAGAATTTGGCCAGTAACAAAGTGGCATAACAGTATATATCGAAGTGGCTGGCATAGCATACTTTGACACTGTAAAAAAAAAAAAAGATAAAATAACCAACTTGATAATGAATCGTACGTTAGAAATGTTTATGACGAAAATCTCATTACGATGACAATATCAAAAGGACATTCGCATTCATGAAAAGACCATCATCGTCCAAAAAAAGTAATAATAATAATGATCAAATCCAGTAAAATGAAACAGCATTTGCAACGTTGAAATCATAATGCTGATACCATCAAAACATTTCGGATAACCTCGGATAATCCAAATTGCCATCAGAAAGAACATTTTCAAAAGCTATTATTATTGAAATGGCTCTGTTGTTGCTGGTGATGATATTGATGAAGTCAGTCCCAAATATTCCTGCTGTGTTGGATCTTTGTGTCGGAATAATTGTTATCATGTCTGTTGCGTTTGATGTTTTCATCAGCGGGGCTTCGCTGCTACGGACACTTATTACTCTCAGTTCTCTGTGAAAGGGATGATAGTGATAATAACAAGAGGGGAATAATAACAATTA
>NC_051409.1:34785034-34785694 GCF_015228065.2 Penaeus monodon | reverse complement strand
CACTTGACGGAAGCCGCAGATATTTGTTGATAAACAAAAGCTCACCAAAAAAAATATCCAAATCGTTCAGAATGACGTAGGTTTGCTAGCTGATGACGTCATCACAGTTGAAAGTTGAAAAAATATGCATACTGTGTTTGCTGTTAATCCGTTCTCAAAGCCGAGGGTGGAATACAACTTTTTTTTTTTTATTCTGAATGAAGCAAATATTTGCCTCAATCACTGCGGGTGGAAAAGAAGGAGAAAATGTGCTTTCTCTCCGCTCTTTCGCTAGCAATGGGTCTATCTTGCGTTTCGCTCGCAATTCGCATTTTGTATTTCACTGTATCACCAAATTCTTATTTGTCTCGATCATTTTTCCCCGTTTATTCCATAGCTTTCGACTCTTTACTGACGAGAGCGGAGGTATAAAGGGCAAAAAAAATCCTTTATGGTAAAACAGGGGGAAAAACGTCTGTTGGTAACCTCATTTCATTACCATTATGGACAGTGGGCTGTGGTTATCGCGAGTGAGGTTATTTAGGTTCAGTCACCAGGACAAAAGGATATATTTAGTGACTGAAAGGTTTAAACTGTGTCGCATATTACTGTGATATGGAACAGCTTCGTCTGTTACTTCTCTTTTGGCCTGCACGTGAGCCTTACAGATTGCTGGGATGT
>NC_051409.1:34784298-34784826 GCF_015228065.2 Penaeus monodon | reverse complement strand
ATTAGGCTTACTATGCCCCCTTTCACACGTGGTTTTCCGATTCTTAAGGATATTACTCGGACCACCTTAGAAACGGTTACCATGGCTTGATCATCACAATAACCATACTGGCCTGACTACTAAGAATACAAGAACGGAATTTGCATCCCCTTTACCATAATAAGCCATTATGAACGCTACCCAAAATCTTCAAATCCTGTTTTCTTTCCCTACAGGTTCGACCGCCGCAACAATGTTGTTCAATACATCATTATGCCCGCCTCCTCATTATATCGTCCTTATTATAACACTGACCTAAGCAATTATTGCGTCCAGGGCCAAAAAACTTTCCCATCACGCACAGTGTTTCCTCCCTCATATTTTCCTCGCTTCGTTACTTAAGCCTCCGTCGGCCCGAGCCAATATGAAATGTGAATTACTGGATTCCTCGGCCTCTCGAAATATAGCGCAAAAATCTACGGAAATGCCACGCCATGTTTAACTTACCAGAGTTTGTTAAGGCATGTTTTATTATTTTTAACTTTTGTA
>NC_051409.1:34783066-34783300 GCF_015228065.2 Penaeus monodon | reverse complement strand
TGCCACAGTAATGCTATTACGAGCTAAAGTTTCGCAAAATCAATACAACTCACCGTCCACAACTTCCCAGCTAAAGTTAAGGTAACATATCGTAATTCCTTTTTCTCTTTCTTTGCGAAAGGCTCAGCGGGAATGAAAAAGATTATAGGTGGAGTGAATCCAGAATTGCAATCTTAAGTGAATTTAAGAGATCTTTCGGGGTAATTCCGTGTTGTCTGACTACTTTGGAAGAGG
>NC_051409.1:34782295-34782802 GCF_015228065.2 Penaeus monodon | reverse complement strand
GTAAATACGAATACGGACCGTTGCACAAATAGATAGACACTGAGACAAAAAATAAATAGATAGATATAGCCGTATTCAGATTGTGGTCGTGACCTAGCAGATTATAAATGGACCGTGAGCAGATGTGAAATAAAGATCAGATTTCCTTGTGTTAGATTGAGGTCGGGTTGGGTCGATTGTTAGTTAAAATATTGAGAGAGGATGACGCAACATTTAATGTAGAATTATGGGAAAGGCTATGTTGAGGTTCATGAGGGTAGATTATTAAGTAGGGAGAAGTAGATAAAGGTAGAATAATTATTGTAAGGATAGAATAAATAGATATTTTTTTCTAGAGATATGAGAAGTAGATCTGATAATAAACGGGAGATGTTAAGGCACTCTTTTGTGTCTATTTTCATATATAAAGACGGTAATACACGGAATAAGAATGAAGCAGAAAGGTTCAAAATAAATAAACTCACACATTTCTTAGCCTCTTGTTAACTTTAAGGGTTTGTCATTATT
>NC_051409.1:34781810-34782264 GCF_015228065.2 Penaeus monodon | reverse complement strand
TAATCGTTCTTTTTGTTTTGTTGAGACTCTACTTTTCTTTTTCCATTTTCTTTAAGTCTTCATTATTTTTGTTGTTGTTGTAATGATAATTGTCATCACTTTTATCGTTTTTTTGTAAGAACCGTAGTAGTGATATTATTAGCACCATTTATAACTATTAATTTCATTGTTGTTATTATTATCATTACAGTTTCCAAAATTAATAATGTTACATAATTTTCAAATTCATCACCATTACAGACATCAAAAAAATACAAAATCTGATTATCATCATTTCTACACAACCATTATTATCCTTTTTCATCAATCGCTATTTCAGCCAAAATATTGTGGTTTTGTCGCCACGAGTTACCTTGCCACATTCCCCCTGAGCCTTTAGAGCAGCCGTCATAACTCTTCATGGGAATAAAGCTGATTTGCCACATAATGGCCTCAGACAACTAACCCCTGCGGC
>NC_051409.1:34780741-34781302 GCF_015228065.2 Penaeus monodon | reverse complement strand
TGACAGAAAACTCTCATTATCATTATCCTATATCATTATAACAAAACTGAAAAAACTAATGAGCGAAAAGCGTTATTTACTTTGCTAGGTCATTAACACTAATTAGATACATGCAGGGATTTAATCAAACTCACCTACGACACAGCAAGTTTATGACACGTTGTTATTATCATATACGACAAAATGATATGTTATTATTGCATATATTAAGAGATATCATTATCATTATCATTAACTCCCCTTTTACGTGTTCTTTGCTGAGTGCCCCTTTTTATGTCATTGTTTTTTTCATATTTTATACTTTTTTGTTATATGTTTAAAACATTTTTTGTCTAATTACATATTTTAATTAATTATATGCCGACTTAGATCTCTTTATTTAAGTTGATTTTTTTTTTGTTATATAAAATGCACTGATGCATTTTTTTCTGTGATTTATAATTGTAATCAATGAGTCTGATATTTGTTTCTAATGATAATTTAAGCCAGAGATGTAAAAGAAAACGGAGAGAAATTAGAATATAAAAATTGATATCATTATCAAGAAAATAATTCTCAAGC
>NC_051409.1:34779795-34780036 GCF_015228065.2 Penaeus monodon | reverse complement strand
GCGTAGGAAAAATACACCATATCCCACATTAAGAAATACAAAAAAAACATTTCATCACAAATATCCCCCCGGGTTTTTAAGTTTCCCTGGTTTTCAACTTTTAAATCGAAAATATTTAGAGACTCAGGGATAATATCTATCTTTCTCTTTGGCAGGTATGTGACCAGAAGGTACTGCCTCGTAAACAGTAAATCATAGCTAAAGGTAAGGGCACTTGAGATCCGTCGGGTAAAAAAAAATT
>NC_051409.1:34774760-34774826 GCF_015228065.2 Penaeus monodon | reverse complement strand
GTCAGATAATTAGGAAGAAAGGAGGAAAGGGAGTGAAAAGTAAGAAAAACGACCCCTCCCCCCCAA
>NC_051409.1:34774552-34774633 GCF_015228065.2 Penaeus monodon | reverse complement strand
ATGTCTTGGCTGTGGACAAGAGCGTTTTCAAACGACGGAGAAAGAACAGGCAGGAAGTGATTAGGAGCTGGGCACGACATT
>NC_051409.1:34774109-34774238 GCF_015228065.2 Penaeus monodon | reverse complement strand
AAAGATGGGGGAGGGGCAATTTGTTCGATATTTGTGTATATATAGGTATATATACATCATAAAAACTATAAGCGAGGGAAGATGGAGGCGAGGCTAGGCCTGGTATCTGTGATCTGACTCCTGGAGAAA
>NC_051409.1:34772963-34773131 GCF_015228065.2 Penaeus monodon | reverse complement strand
ATTTTTACCAAAAAAAACAGCTATTAAAACGAATATACATCGGAAATAATACGATCCCCCCCTAAAAATTCAATCGACAAAGAAAAGAAAAAGAAATTAGGAAAAATCAAAAAAGCTTAGATTAAAAAAAACGTTAAAAAAGGAAAAAAAAAAACCAATCATTGGGGG
>NC_051409.1:34772241-34772866 GCF_015228065.2 Penaeus monodon | reverse complement strand
GGAAAAACAATAAATAGATACACTTTTTTCCTTTTTTTTTGATTTCTTATAGGTTTTTCTGAGTTTGTTGCTCTGATTAATTTTTGGATTATCGTTTTTTTTTTTTTGCTGAAAAACCCTTTTCCCGATTTCTTTCAATTAGAAAATTAAATTTTAAATTGAAATAAAAAAACGTTAAAAAACCAAAAACTTCTTCTTAAAAATTTGGAAAGCTTTGGCCCCAAAAAAACAAAAACTTAAGTTCGTTTGTCCGATTCGGGCCGAATAAAGCTGGCCCCAAAAAAAAACCCCACTCTTCCATTCAAAACAAAAAAAAATTTAAAAAAACCCTTTTTCCTCTCGCCCCTCTTAACTTTTTTTTCCCTTTTTCCTGCCCCATTTTTCTTCTGCATTCCCATTTTCTCTTTTTTTTGATTTTTTTCTTTTTTTTTTTTTTTCCTTTTTTTTTTCCCCCTTCTCTTTCTTTTCTTTTCCTTTTTTTTTTTTCTCTTCTTTCCTCTCTTTTTCTTCTGTTTGTCCCCTCCCCTATCTTCTTCTTCCGTCTCTCTCTTTCTTCTTTTTCCTTCTTCTTTTCCTTTCTTCTCTCTTCTTCTCTCCTTCTCTCTCCCCTCACTCTCAACACTAC
>NC_051409.1:34771751-34771890 GCF_015228065.2 Penaeus monodon | reverse complement strand
GAGGTTTTGTGTATAAAGCCCGGAGGAAGCTTGTTTGTAACCGTTTGCAATTGCAAGCCGGGCAACTGTGAGTTAGCTAAAGAACAAATACATTTTCGTACGTGCAGTCCTTGTCTGTACTAAATGTAAGATGCATGCC
>NC_051409.1:34770643-34771444 GCF_015228065.2 Penaeus monodon | reverse complement strand
TAAAGACACTTTCCTAAGAACTATAAGAGCAATAACATCGCAGTTTAACACAGATGTTACATTGCAACACAAGCGCCAAGGTTGACCTCTCGCTGCGGCACAGCATAGCAAGTTGCAGTTGCATTAGTGGTTGCACAGTGTTGCTAATGGCGTGAAGTGCGCTTGGTGCAGTCCTCTGAGGTATGAGGAGCGTCGTGGTGAGGGGAGGTATGGTGAGGGGAGGTATGGTGAGGGGAGGTATGGTGAGGGGAGGTATGGTGAGGGGAGGTATGGTGAGGGGAGGTATGGTGAGGGAGGTATGGTGAGGGGAGGTGTGGTGAGGGGAGGTGTGGTGAGGAAGGTATGGTGAAAGGCAGTATGGTGAGAGTAGGTATGGTGCACTCTGGCGGGAAAGAAGAATTATCTTATTTTAATATAGTATATAACTGACTATATAATGGTGTGTTGTCAGGGTAAAGTGTAGTCGACTGTAAGCAGCAGTGTGGTGAATGACAGTGTAGATAAGTGGAGATTTGTATGTGTGGCGATGTGGTGAACGAGAGTGTGATGCACTGCAGTGTGGCACGAGTGTGGTGCGCCGGACGTGGAGAGCAGCGGCACCATCAAAGAATTCCCCCGAGGCACTGCACTGCGTCCGCCCCGACAAAGAGCGTAGGCGCCGCACACCCTCCCTCGTCAAAGGGACACCCCGCACTGACGTATAAACGTAGTCTTTGGGGTTATATATGTCAATACCAAAACTGATCGGGGCTCAAGAGGCGAGTCGGAGGCCTTCAGGAACTCGAGATTTAATGTGTGATT
>NC_051409.1:34770145-34770559 GCF_015228065.2 Penaeus monodon | reverse complement strand
AACGTTTCCGTCATCATAAACATCACCACAATCTTCACAATTTCCATCCCAACCACAGCCCATTACGACGTCACTCATAAAGAAAACATCAATAAATCACAAGCAAATTACCTTTATCAACCTGAACAGCTCAAGGCATTTCTCAAGGACCCCCCTGGAACAACATTAAGACACCAGCGCTGCTTCTTACCATCTCCTTTATTGCATCGCAGAAAGTATCTTCTCCTTAAGACATTGGCAATATCGTCTTTAAAGTGTTCGTCCTTTTGATAGGTAATAATAGAGACGAAGTTGTGGACAGACAAAAGAGTGAATCACGAGATAGATGGAATATTGCGTGTGTGTGGTTTGATAAAATCACTCAGAACAGGAACACACGCGTGCATGTGCGTGGTTTTTCCTATTGTTGCTCAT
>NC_051409.1:34769755-34769826 GCF_015228065.2 Penaeus monodon | reverse complement strand
AGTATTAAATAAAAGACAGAAAAGCAAAAATGTTGTTATTGTTGAACGACACCGTGACAACTGCATTGATT
>NC_051409.1:34768567-34769437 GCF_015228065.2 Penaeus monodon | reverse complement strand
TTCCCATTTTCTTTCTTTCAAGTTTCCTTTTCTCTTCCCATTTTCTCCTTTATTTCAGTTTTCCTTTTCTTCCCGTTTTCTTCATTCTTTCAGATTCCTTTTCTCGTCGCGTTTTCTTTTATTTTCTCTTCCATTTTCTTCTTCTATTCCCATTTTCTCCTACCTTTCTATTTTCTAATATCTTCCCATTTTCTCCTTTCTTTCAGTTTTCCTTTTCTTACTCATTTCTTCTTTCTTTTCATCTTATCTTTCTATTCCCATCATATCATTTCCTTCCATTTTTCTTTTCCCTTCCCATTTTCTTCCTCTCTTTCCATTTTCTATGTCTCTTCCCATTTTCTCCCATCTTTCCATTTTCTATTTCCCTTCCCGTTTTCTTCCTTCCTAGCACGCCAAAATGAAGTATTTTTCCTTCGTTTTCTCTTGCAAATGCTACAGTCACCGTCATAAGCTTGAATCCCTGGCACGCTCCGAAATACTGGAAGATCCCTCAAGATTTTAGAAGGCTTAGGCGCTGATGCCACACTTGATTATGAAGGTTTTGCTATCTTCCCTTTTCTCGTTATTTTTATAAAACCTTTTAAGGTGACACCTATTTTTGTCATTATCGTGTTGGAGATTTTGAATTTAATGCGACGAGTACGCGTCGGAATTACAACATGAATAAAGGAATTTGCTGTAGTTGTTGCAATCAAACATGATCACGATAGCGAAGAATACAGAGCAAACAACAGACTCGAGTTGCAGTAGCGATATGACAGCTGTTGGCAAGGCACTGCGCCCTTATATTTTGAACACAAGCCTAATGCGCATTCCACAGGGCAGACATAGATAAACTGCAGCATAAATTCTTGGTTCGTCTCTTTAGAA
>NC_051409.1:34767727-34767952 GCF_015228065.2 Penaeus monodon | reverse complement strand
GATTATATCTGATATTTGGCACTGGCACTGGCACCAGAGCGCGAGCATGATACGCATGATACCCCCAGCGGGTGCCTCATGCCTGTCATCACTCATCTTAGATTAGCATAAAGTTTAAAATCCTTCGTGACACGCGGAAGTAGTCTCTAAGCCCCCCCCCCTCATCCCCCACCCCCCGAGGATGCAAGGCAAAAGGGGGAGGGAGGGGGAAGTCGTGCCAGATTT
>NC_051409.1:34767066-34767170 GCF_015228065.2 Penaeus monodon | reverse complement strand
AACAGAAAATCGAAAAAAAGGAAAAAAATCAAGGAAAAAAAGAGAGTGAAAATCAAGACAGAGAGTATGTGTGTGTGTGTGAATAGGACTGAATAGACTGAGCC
>NC_051409.1:34766227-34767037 GCF_015228065.2 Penaeus monodon | reverse complement strand
CTCGGCCCTTTGATTCAGCTAAACACGATCTCTTGCCTCCTTTTCTCTTCACAGCCTCCTTGCTTCAAGTCCCCACCTTCTCTGGTTTAATCTTTGTTCTTCGTCATTCCAAGTTCCATTTTCTTTGTTCGTTTGTTTTCATCATCCTCTGACACTGCATGGTCGACATTTTTTTTTTTTATGTGGCATGTCACTCATCTCGTCATCATGGAATCTTCCTCTGTTGCATCACCCAAAGTACCATAACCTCACCATAATCTAAAACACTATACCCTCACCATCACTCAAGGCACCATACCCTCACCATAAAATGACACCATACCCTCACCATCACACAAAGTGCCATACCCTCACCATAAAAAGACACCGTACCTTCCCCATCACTCAAGACGCCATACCCTAATCATCACCAAGACACCATAACCCTCACCATATCCTCAGCATCCCTAAGACACCATACCCTTCCAAACATCCAAAGCACCATACCCACCCCATCACCCAAAGCACCATACCCTCACCATACCCACCCCATCACCCAAAGCACCATACCTCACCATACCCACCCCATCACCCAAAGCACCATACCCTCACCATATCCCAGGACACCATACCCACCCCATCACCCAAAGCACCATACCCTCACCATATCCCCAGCATCCCCGGCTGGGTTCCGCGAGAGATCGGCCTTGCAAGAGCAGCATTTGGGTCGAGATCAATGGCTGAGATTAGATGCAAAGGCGGGGATGCATAACTAGCCTTGTTATTAAAGTTATTATTTTTTTTTCGTTTGGGGGAGGGGGAGAACACGCA
>NC_051409.1:34765862-34766171 GCF_015228065.2 Penaeus monodon | reverse complement strand
GAGAGAGGGGGGAGATGGGTGATTTTTTTTTTGTGGGATTAAAAAAAAAATATTGGGTCGGGGGGGGGGGGGGTATTTGTTCATTTATTTAGAGTTATTGTTGTCATTATTGTCGTTATTTTATCTTAGGTTTTGGGAAAAGGAAGGGGATGATATCTCGCGAGCTTTACATGATCTTATCATATTTTCTAATTAGGGTTTTTGCTCACTTTTTTAAACCGCATTTTCTTTTGCTTTTTCCCGGGCCTCCCTCCTTTACCACATAAAACATGGATATTAAGACACAAAAATATACAAATTTATATATGA
>NC_051409.1:34764689-34764875 GCF_015228065.2 Penaeus monodon | reverse complement strand
GTTCTCGACCTTTCGCCTCGTCACTGACCTAGCCTGACCTGACCCGGGACATCGCCACTAACTCAGGTAATGAGGCCCACAAATTCTACTTAGCCAGCTAATGGAATGGAGGCCGCCCACCTGCCTCCCTTCACGGGTGTCTATTGGCGATAATAAAGTAAATCTTGTTATATGGCGCGCAGGCTC
>NC_051409.1:34764541-34764626 GCF_015228065.2 Penaeus monodon | reverse complement strand
CGTGCGTTTTCCACGATTTATCTTCGTTTTCCTCTCTCTCTTTTTTTGGCGATTTTTATTTTTTGTCAGTTGCTTCGTGTCTCCC
>NC_051409.1:34762327-34763636 GCF_015228065.2 Penaeus monodon | reverse complement strand
ACACACATTTTTCCTTCTATTTTTTCTTCGATCTCCTTCCTCCCAGAGTCTTGCTGTCACAAATCCGCGTATAGCAGCCGACGTTCTACTTTTTCCATAACTTTATCGAACTTACCGCCATAAACTTTATAATGAAGCTTGGGAATTAAGCTTACAGCCGTGTTTTTTAACTCGACTCGACCTTTTAACAAATCCAGTACCATTATATTTTATATTGGTTCTCCCTCCTCACAGAATTTTAGCTTTTATGTCATTTTTCCTTTGATCATCCCCCCTCCCCACACACGCTTTTCTGTTGTCCAGATTCCATAAATGATGCTCGTGTTTTGAATTAATCAATAGCGATATACTTTGATATATTTCATCGTTGGTAAGTAATGTTTAGGTTTGCGTTATTCCTCTTTTTATTCTCATCCTCTTCGTCTTTCATCTAAAACTGTTTGTTTTCTTTGCTCCTCTCTTTGAATTCTTTGAATAAAGTTTTTGGTTTGAAGTTAGTTCTAAAACTTTTCTCCGGGCTGCAGTCCTAATCTTTATGCTAGCTTACGCGTTATCCCTCCCTCTATCCTCCTCCCTTCCTTCAATCCTTCACGTCCCTTGTTCTTATCGTCTCTTCTGTCTACCAAATTCCATAACTACAATCCATCGCTCAACTAAACCGTGACCAAAACCACTTTCCTTGAGTCCCCCATCCCTCCTACGCCATCTTCCCGTTTTTCCCTATCCCCCCGCCTATTCCTCCACAAATCCTATAAATACTATTTGTCGTATTGACCCAGCAGCGTATTGGGTGCATTAATGGCCCGGCATACTAAGCCTCCATTCCCCAGACTCGGAGGCTCCTTCAGATCTCCGCCTGAAAGGCAGACCAAAATAATTTGATTCAAACATTTATCATGAAAGAAAACGGCGCTGGACTGTGTTGCCTCTTGGGATGCGGACGAGCCATTGCTTTTGGGGGAAAAAAAAAAAACCCCCCCGGCTAAAACTTCCTTTTTTGGTTTTAAAATTTTTTTTTTTAAAAAAAAAAACCCCCTTTTTTTTTTTTTCCCCCCCCCTTTGGGGGGGAAAAACCCCCCCCGGGTTTTTAATTTTTTTTAAATTTTTTAAAAAAAATTTATAAATTTTTTTTAAATTAAAAAAATTTTTTTAAAAAAAAACCCCCCCAAACCAAAAACCCAAAAAAAACCCCCCCCCCAAACCCCCAAAAAAACCCCCCACCCCCCCCAACACACCCTTTTTTAAAAATTTTAAAAAAAATTTTTTTTTTTTTAAAAAAACCTTTTTGAAATTTTTTTTAAAAATTAAA
>NC_051409.1:34762099-34762238 GCF_015228065.2 Penaeus monodon | reverse complement strand
GGGGGGTTTGGGGGGTTTTTTTGTTATTTTAAAGGGTTTTTCCCCCCCCCCTTTTTTTTTTTTTTTAAAAAAAATTTTTTTTAAAAATTTTTTAAAAAAATTTTCCCCCAAAATTTTCCCCCCCCCTTTTTTCCCCTTT
>NC_051409.1:34761703-34761767 GCF_015228065.2 Penaeus monodon | reverse complement strand
TTTAAAAATTTTAAAAATTTTTTTTTTTTCCCCCCCCCCTTTTTAAAATTTTTTTTCCCCCCCC
>NC_051409.1:34761064-34761342 GCF_015228065.2 Penaeus monodon | reverse complement strand
TTTCTCTTTTCCCCCTCTTTCTCTCCCCCCCCAAAAAAAAAAACCCCCCCCTTTTTTTTTTTTTTCCCAAAAAACCCCCTAATCACGCCCATTAGTAGTAACTTATTAGGCAAGGGAATAAAAAAAAACGTCTATTTAAAAAGGGGGTATTTAAACGAAGTTACGCAAAATATGATTAAAAAAGATTTGGGGGAGGAGGAAACCCGGGTTTTTTTTAAAATTCGTTTAAATTTGATTTTTTTTTTTTCTTTTTAGTATGTGGTTTTTTCTCCCGGGGA
>NC_051409.1:34760506-34760621 GCF_015228065.2 Penaeus monodon | reverse complement strand
CAAAAATTTTCAGATTTTCCCTATATATTTAAAATTTTTATATTTATAATATTAATTTTATATATTAATATATAATAAATTAAAAATATATATTGTATGTATATTTAAAATTTAA
>NC_051409.1:34759832-34760470 GCF_015228065.2 Penaeus monodon | reverse complement strand
TTTGTATTTTTTTTTTCCCTTTTCCTTTTTAAAAATCTTCCTTTTCCTTATCAATTTGCGGGGATGGGGTTTTTCCCTTTTTTCCAGCGCCCCGCATTCGCGGTCACCAAAGGCCCCCACCATCAGAAACTCTGGTGACACCCTTAAAAAAAGTGGGATTAATAAACAAGTTTATATTTTTTCAACATCTTTAAAATTGTCAAGGGGTTGAACTTTAAAATATCTGTTTCAAAAGGTAAATTTTATTTTCTTTGTTAACCGGAAGTAACCAAAGCGTGAATGTAAAGAAAGACGGTTCCATAGTTCCCCCGTTTTTGGGCGTGGGAAAAAACCCTTCCGGGGGTTTTTTAGAACCCCGCCCCCTTCCCCTTTTTTAAAAATGCGAGCGAAGGCCTTTAAAGTCGGAGGTTTAGAGCTGGGGTTCAAAACTAAATCTACAGCGTTTTTGGGGTGGTACCGGAAAATTTTTCTTTTAGAAAATTTTTCCCCAAAACTTCAGTCTGCTTCTGAAAAATATCTGTGAACTTCGAGCAAGAAATAAGCAAGTTTTGCTGTTGTTTGTTTTTTTATACGAGTAATGTGGGAGAGGGATAGCATTGGGAGCTTGTGATCACGTGTCCAAATAGGAGTAAAGGATT
>NC_051409.1:34759043-34759285 GCF_015228065.2 Penaeus monodon | reverse complement strand
TTTTTAATTCTATTCAGTTTATGTAAAAATAAGCAATGCTGACGATAAACATACTAATAACAAAATATGTGCTTACGAACATCAACTTGCATATCAAAAACAGAATAAAACAGAAAAATACCGTAATTTTAAGAAAATGTTAAAATTACCTTTTCAATGCCATATAAAGGACCCGAATTAACCCATTACCACTTCTAAATCATAATCCAAAAGAATCGCAAGATTATCAACATAGGTCTTTG
>NC_051409.1:34758711-34758875 GCF_015228065.2 Penaeus monodon | reverse complement strand
TCCTCGAAAATTTCTCTCGCACACAAAACAAAAGTTAACGCATTCTACACACACATTCGCCTGGTTCTGATAAAGAGGCGAAGGGAACCAGCTGACCATGTGGCTTGCTTATGGCGACGCACTAACGCGATCTCACACGTCGCTGGCCCGTTTTCCACGCTATA
>NC_051409.1:34757927-34758101 GCF_015228065.2 Penaeus monodon | reverse complement strand
TGCAGTTTTCGGTCATGTATCAACAATTTAGACTGTATATTGCCCGTAAATAACTGTATATTGACTCACCGGACAAGCAAATGTTCATTGCTCATATACGGTATTCATATAACAAACGTAGCTGAATATAATGTTGTCCGCTCGTCCGTATTTTGGATTTATTTAAAATAATTT
>NC_051409.1:34757369-34757619 GCF_015228065.2 Penaeus monodon | reverse complement strand
TCCCACGCTCTCTTGGCAGAAATTCCCACCACTTCGCTGACGTGGACGGAGCGGTGTTGTCAAAACTTTAATCAAGACCAAGCTGAGGTTTCGCCACTCGTTACGCTTGTTTGCTTAATATTACAGCCGTCTATGACAAACATTGACTTATTCTCCGAGGCTTTACCGAAACCCGAGCCAATCAGGAGAAGGAAAACGAAGGTGGAGACTTGGCAAGGATGTTGTGGCGCGGAGCAGGTGGATTACGAGC
>NC_051409.1:34756821-34756915 GCF_015228065.2 Penaeus monodon | reverse complement strand
TTCTGTTCACAATTCGTTGTTCCAAATGGATGAAATTCAGTCGTTAAGCACGCACAGCTCACAAAATAGATACAAAAAAAGATATATATATATA
>NC_051409.1:34756656-34756785 GCF_015228065.2 Penaeus monodon | reverse complement strand
ATCCATCTATTTTTTCCTTTACCAAAGGACGACCACAGGAGGAAAAAGAAAATTACGGAAGCACTTGTGACACATTTATTTGTACTCGATTGCTAGATTTTCCCTTGTCATATTTCCTATCCTTTTAAC
>NC_051409.1:34756282-34756352 GCF_015228065.2 Penaeus monodon | reverse complement strand
ACCGTAGGCTGACCGCAGAAGAGAGAGGACTAGAGACTGCGGTAGAGGCTGCGGCAAACGCGGTTTAGAA
>NC_051409.1:34755841-34755923 GCF_015228065.2 Penaeus monodon | reverse complement strand
TCACTTCATAATTTTCTGCCCAGAGACACTTTACATCTATGGTCGTGAAGATTTGGAACGACGTCCGCGCGTTTCGAATTAT
>NC_051409.1:34755389-34755507 GCF_015228065.2 Penaeus monodon | reverse complement strand
TGAAACAGGGCGTGTGAAATCCCGAGAGTTGTGCGTGCTTAACGACTGAATTTCCTCCATTTGGAACAACAAAGTGTGAACAGAAATTCGATGTGAGCAATTTATAGCTTTGTTGTGC
>NC_051409.1:34754745-34755011 GCF_015228065.2 Penaeus monodon | reverse complement strand
CAAAAATCGATTCGGAGAAAAAAGACCCTTTCTCACTAGACCTCTTTTTAATTTCCTTTCGTTGTCCCTATTTACCTCATCATTCCTAGCTTTCACTACATAACATACTTTTTCTTTATACTTCAAACGAGGCAAGAACATTATTACTTCGCAGAAATTATAACAGAGTTTGCTGAAGTGAGAAAACAATTATAACGAAGACTCTCTTTGGCTTCAGAAACAAAGCTTTGTAACAATGATCAATTTTCAAAAGCTGTAAATAAGAA
>NC_051409.1:34754488-34754556 GCF_015228065.2 Penaeus monodon | reverse complement strand
CGGAATAATAACACTAATAGCAACAATAATTATGTGTTAAAATACAGGGTTCCTCAAAGGAGCTCATC
>NC_051409.1:34754019-34754136 GCF_015228065.2 Penaeus monodon | reverse complement strand
CAGCCCGTCAAGAGAGCATTTGGCTTAATATACTCATCAACAACATCTCACATCACCTCGACTTCTCCCCTTAGGCCATTTTCATTTCTCCAAGATTCTCTTGAATGTCTCTATCGA
>NC_051409.1:34752534-34753093 GCF_015228065.2 Penaeus monodon | reverse complement strand
TTTCTCTTGCCGAGTCTACCTCTTATGCGCTTCGTAATCGCCAGGTATTCTCTGCCTTTTCTGTTATTCTCTTATTTGTTACTCTTATACCTACTACGTCATCATTTTCATATCTATTACTGTTATTCCTGTGTTTATTTATGTTATTTTTATTCTTGTTTTTATTATCCTTATTATTTCTGTTAGTTTTATTCTTGTTTTTATTATCATTATCATTTATGTTAATTTTATCGCAGTCTTTGTTATATTTTCTATTTTTGCTACTTTAGTTCCTTCATTTATTATCATTTTCATATTTATTACTTTTATTGCTATTCTTTATTATCCTTGTTAAGTTATTCTTAATCCTACTAGTTATCACTTTTATTTTCTATTACTTTTATTCCTGTGACTAATATAATTTCTTTTTCTATTCCTCTTATTACTATTACTATTATTATTCTCATTTTTGTTATTCTTATTCATATTTCCACTATTTTTGTCTCTATTACTTTGATCTACTTTTATCACTTTAATTTACGTTGTTCTTATTCCCATTAACATTATCAATTCTATCTAT
>NC_051409.1:34751567-34751745 GCF_015228065.2 Penaeus monodon | reverse complement strand
ATACACATAGCCCCAGGTGGACAATTTCTCACAAAACGCAGGAGTCGTTTTTTTTTAATCTTACTAAAGTCCATTGTCTGAGAGGAGTCCCCGAATCACACGAGAATGAAACTCGCTTTCAGTTTACGAAAGTCCCTCCTTGCAATTAGTATGCGTGGTCGAAAGCACAAAATAGCCT
>NC_051409.1:34750549-34750739 GCF_015228065.2 Penaeus monodon | reverse complement strand
CTCACACTAAAAGTTTCATAACTTGAGCTGAGAATAACAACAGTTCTTGAAGTGTTAATGGAAAGTAATTAAGAACATTGTTATAAAAATGTATAGTTTATGTGACAACTCCCTTTAATTAACAACTTTGGTTCAGATATCTCGCGCGTACATTATCACCATTTATGTTGTTGTTTTTTCATAGTGCTTG
>NC_051409.1:34750136-34750509 GCF_015228065.2 Penaeus monodon | reverse complement strand
TGAATAAAAAAATAAAAAACATCAAGCATTCACTAATCTCCTGTACTTATATAACTAGACTTACGAGTGTAATAAATATGTAAATGATGTATGAAAAAATATAGTTTAAAAAATAATCGACAAACTAAGAAATAACTTTCGAGAAACTTGGAAATTGAATTGGCTCCGTATCCCCTGTTGGACGTTAACAATGGCGAAGTTATGTATGCTAAAAGTATAATGAATTTACTTTCACATACACTTTTAAATCTCTGATTTTCAGCCTGTTAATATTTTGTAATTGTTCTCGGACTTTGTAAACTGAATTTGTGAAAATGTGTATTAATGAAATTAATACATAGAGGTGCATAGTTGCATACTCACACACGCACTC
>NC_051409.1:34748753-34748905 GCF_015228065.2 Penaeus monodon | reverse complement strand
ACCTCGGACTGGCCTTGTATGACCTCGACGGCGCCGCTTCGAGATCAGGCTGCCTCCCCCCCTGATTGGACGCCTTTCTAACTTCATTAGCAGCCGACCTGCGGCGCCAACCTTGCTCTTCTTAATTGGGGGGGGGGGCGCAGGGACGGCGT
>NC_051409.1:34747914-34748183 GCF_015228065.2 Penaeus monodon | reverse complement strand
GCGGCCCCCGTGATATTAAGCCTCAAATCACGAGTTGGCAACCGTCAAGCGATTAATCCGGGGCTTTGTGATCCGCTCGTTTGGCTGCGGCGACAGAGGGACCGACGAGGTCATTAGGAGGGGTGGTGTGCGCTCGCTTGCTGCTCGTGAGATGTTCGTCGAATAAGAACGCATTCCCTCTTTTACCAAAGTTATGTCGAAGGGGAAAGAATGCGATACAAACGAAAGCTCACAGGCATGCAAGCAAAGAGAGATAGAGAGGGAAATAA
>NC_051409.1:34747727-34747801 GCF_015228065.2 Penaeus monodon | reverse complement strand
AAGCGAGCCAGAGAGAGGCAGACAGTATAACCCCAACAATACACATTATTCACACCTATATGTCAATCAACATT
>NC_051409.1:34745167-34745327 GCF_015228065.2 Penaeus monodon | reverse complement strand
GAGGAATCAGCTGATATCCATAACTTACAGTCAAATCCTTGATCTCGGAGTGAAGTTCCTGGCTTTCTTTCTGTGTGGAAAAAAATCAGCATTATTATAAAGACACCGATTAAGATCTGTAATGTAAATTTCAGTAATCCTTCAAAACAGCCATAAGCAA
>NC_051409.1:34742297-34742514 GCF_015228065.2 Penaeus monodon | reverse complement strand
ATATATCATCTTTCTGAAAGGAAATCATAAATAAAAGTAATGAAACTCACCTTTATATCATCTTTCTCGTTCTGAAGACTTTCGTTCCTCTCTCTTAGTTCTTCATTTTCTTTCTGTCAGAAAATGTAAAGAAGTCTTAGAAGAATATGAACTGATACTAATGTATGTGTTTCATCAACACAAACAACCACAAATACAAACACTCAAGCAACACACT
>NC_051409.1:34740074-34740433 GCF_015228065.2 Penaeus monodon | reverse complement strand
CAACACATCCATCCTTTAAGGGAAGTAGAATTAAGAAACGAAAATGCAATGTCTCACTTCAGAATTTTGTAGCTTCTCCTTGAGTGTCGTGATCTGCTGCTGTTGACTCTCAATTTGGGCCTGTTCAATGAAGTAAGGGATTAGTGTAAATAATAAAGTTATCTGCCACAATTAACACACATTTCAATGTTACGTCAAAAAAACACATTCGTTGAAGAAATATCGAAGATTTTAAGAATTTGCCACCCCTGGCGGAGGGAAAAGAAAAGGGGGGGACATGGGCTAAAGCCTTCAATTTTTTTTTTAGGGACAGCGGGAGGTAGTTACATATTAAACGTATGTATATCGAAAAGCAGGGC
>NC_051409.1:34739937-34740034 GCF_015228065.2 Penaeus monodon | reverse complement strand
TTGTACGTATATCAATAAAGGCATATATGAAACAGAAATACACCCGAATGATGTGTAAAAAAAGATAAAAAAGGAAAAACACGGCCATAAAATGAAT
>NC_051409.1:34739258-34739342 GCF_015228065.2 Penaeus monodon | reverse complement strand
GCATGACCGTTCAGCTGCTGTGGTTGATATCCGTACTGTTAAAAACAGTTTTAGCAGTTTCTGGATCTCTGTAAACATTGCAAC
>NC_051409.1:34733290-34733933 GCF_015228065.2 Penaeus monodon | reverse complement strand
ATAAAAAAAATTATTATTAATATAAAATTATATATATTAAATATATAATTTTTATTTTAAAAATTATTAATTATTAAAATATTAAAATTAATATTATAATTATTAATATAATAATAAATTTTATATAATAAAAAAATGTAAAAAATATAATTATTATTTTAATTAAAATTATTTATTAATAAGTAATATATGTTAATATATTGATATGCATATATATCAAATTATATACATATGAAGATGTGAAAATTTTTTTTAATTTTACAATTTTTAACAACACATATGAAATTTGTATGCAGTGTACATATATTTTTTTAATATTAAAAATAAAAATATTTTATATTTTATTTTAAAATTATATATTAATATATATAAAAATATATTTGGTATATAGTACATATACAATTAAAACATATATAAAACATAAAATATATATATATTAAAATAATTATAATTATAATATTTTAATATTAAAGTATTTTTTATTTAAAAATTTTTTTGTGATGGTATGTAAAAATATAAATGATTTATTATATAATATATAATTAATATATATTATATATATTATTATCAACATAAAAATAAATATGTTTTTTAAATCGTTTTTTTCCCCGTCCGATTTTAACAGTGAGGCCAGGGTATATCG
>NC_051409.1:34730848-34731852 GCF_015228065.2 Penaeus monodon | reverse complement strand
TTAGATAGATCATCCTCTGTTCCACTCTTGCCCTTTTTCCCTCTCTCATAACAATGCCCCAAAACGTAATTTTTCCTTTTTTTGCCTGTCTGTAATAGTTGCCACTTTTCATTAGCGATTGCCAATACTCGGGCATTTGGGCACTTTATCAGTCCAACGAAATCTCAGCATTCTTCTGAAGAAAAACCACATGTCAGTTGCTGCTAAACGCTTTTGCACAACAGACGAGATACTCCATGTTTCACATCCATATAGAAGGATAGACCAGATGTAGCATTTCAACATTCCCTGTTTTGTGACATAGTGACGTTTGAATGTTAAAATAGATCTCTTTTTTTTGGGAATGCCTCTTTACTTAAACCAATTCTTCGTTTATTTCACAATCAGATTTGCCATAGATGTAGAAAGCTTCGTAGAAAATTTGAATTTTTCAATGTTTAGTATCTATTCCATTTGCTGTAGGTTGCATGTTGGTGAATTCTTTTTCTTTGATACTGTCATCGACGTGTTTCTTTGTATTAATGACAGCCCTAGGGACTCACTTCAAAAACTTTATTTAGAATATTTGAAGATTTTCTGTTTCAGCAATCAAAAACAGTATATCTGATATCTGATATTGTGTTATATTACGTCCTTTTATAACCAATCCATGAAAGCTCTTCGATTTCCCACAATATTATTTCGTTGTACAACGAAAATAAATTGGTGATAAAAAAACGCAGCCTTGTCAACCGCTCTTTTAATCTTAATCTAGTTACTTAGTTTATCTTTCCACTTCTAACTACTGCGGTCTGTTACCAGTATAGATACCTTTATCCATCGCAGAGTCTTTGGGCGAACGCCTTTGAGTAATCAGTAAAACCCCAAAATAAGGGTCTTTTTGAACTTCAATAATTCGTTCAATCACATTGTACATGATAAAATTCGCATAGTAGTTCCCTTTCCTTCAGTGAATCGTATTGCACAATCTGCAATTTCTTCTCGATAGGTGTTTCATTAGGATT
>NC_051409.1:34729160-34730389 GCF_015228065.2 Penaeus monodon | reverse complement strand
TGGTGGTAGCTGCTGATGGATTTTCTATAAAGTTCTTTTCTATTTCATCGCATTTTTTGTTCCACATACTTTTTTTTCCCTTTACATTTTGCTTTTATTGCTCTTTGTTTTTGATATATCTTTTCCCGTACCTTTTTCGCCCCTCACTTATCGAGAAAAAAATCAGTATCCATTCTTTTTAGCTTTTTTTTAGGATCGTTTCTCTGATTGTGTGAAAGGGGTTCTCGAAAGCTCTCCATTTTCTCGATTCTTCTTTTTTAAAGGGTTTTTGTAATTTTTAAAACCTTTCGAGAGTTTCGATTAAAATTTCCTTTTTACTTTTAAGATCTTACGCGTTTTTAAGCTGAATTTTGCTTGTTTTTTATTATTTGAACTAAGCATTAATCTGGTTTAGCCTTAACCAGTTTTTGTCCTGCTGTTCTTTTGGGGTAGCTGTTACTTTTTTTTAACTGTTTTACGAAACCCTTTGTTAACTGATGTAATCAATCTGTTAGTGTGTTCGAATTTTGGGGCTGCCCCAATTTTATTTTTTTTTTCGTTTGGTTTCTGGCAGGTATTTTGTTATTACATATTCTTTTGCACCAAAAAAATAAAATCTCTCCACGGTCTTTTCGAGTACCAAAAAAACCGGGGGGGACCTACAATACATCTTTGCTTTCACCAAATTTCGCGTTCAGGTCCCCCTAACAAGAAGACATTCCTATGATTTTACATTTGGACATGCGTTTATTTTTTTCATAAAAAAGTGCCCTTTTATCAGTCTGCACCCGTCGTTGGGCTTATTTGGTTTTCCCGTTTTTTCAAAAGGTTTTCCCCTAAAAATTAACTAGCAAAACCCGTTTGATATGCCCAATATCCCCTTTAAACACTCGTGTTGTTTGGTCTATCAGATACCACCCTTTTCGGTTTCTCCTCTGAGATAAAAAAAGTATATTACATTTAGGGGTCTTGCCTGCCCCTCCCATCAAAATTTCGTAATCTAAAGTTTGATTGATTCTTGCTTCTTTTTTAAAGGGTTTTCAATTTTTCCGGGTTGTAGAAGACGAAACTTTTCCAGGTTGCAATTTTAATTTTTTTTTCGGTTTTTTAAAGCATCATTGGAAACGACTGGCCCCACTGCTGTGCTTGGGTACCCTACCGGGGCGAGACTTACCCCGTTCTGAGTAATCCCATTACACCCGTTTTTGAGACTAGAATTATTGACTTGCAAAATTTTTGATACGGGGAAA
>NC_051409.1:34721995-34722559 GCF_015228065.2 Penaeus monodon | reverse complement strand
TTAAAAAGCCGTTTTGGTAGCACGAAAGTCCAAGGGTTTTAATTTTTGGCTCCCGGGACTTATTACGTCTAAACGCGATGGGCGCAAAATACATGGGGTGTGGGCCCTAGTTATGGAAAAAATCGAACAGTAATTTTAAATATCGAAGAAACATAACACCCGACTTGTTCTCTCTCTCTCTCCTTCATATAGTCTCAAGAGATTTGATACAAATTCAAAAATATCCTCTGTAGGAAGAAAAAACGGGAAAATTCTTTTTTTAACTATACCGATGACCCAAAAGGGCATAAAGAATAAAATTTTGAACGTCTTTTTTGGTTGTTTTGGGGTGTCTCGTAAAAATTTCATAATTTTCATTGTTATCAAAGCCATAATACATGGCTTATATTACACGAGCTATTGACACACACTATGACAATGAGACCCCCTGTGTTTGAAAATTTTTCAAACATTTCAAAAATTTATCTAGGAATTTTCCCTTTCCCCCCTTCCAAAAAAACCCCCTTTTTTGAAAATTTAAAATTTTTTTATTTTTTTTAAATTTAAAAAAAATTAAAAAAAACC
>NC_051409.1:34721726-34721816 GCF_015228065.2 Penaeus monodon | reverse complement strand
CAGTGGGTACACGCCCGAAAAATGTTGCCCCCCCCAAAGGGTATATTGTGGGGAAACTCTATATTTTTTCTATTTTTTTTAAATTTAAGC
>NC_051409.1:34720563-34720727 GCF_015228065.2 Penaeus monodon | reverse complement strand
TCCTTTCCGCTTAATGGGGGGGATTAGAGATATCTTATCAAAATCTTGACACGAAAATCGATACGAGATATTTCAATATATCATCTCCTACGAGGAACTCCTCTGCCAGGAGGGGGAACGCGGGAGTTGGTGATTTTTTTTTTTTTATTTAAATCCCATAACAC
>NC_051409.1:34718002-34720100 GCF_015228065.2 Penaeus monodon | reverse complement strand
TGAAAGGGGAAAAAGCGAGAAAATATATTAAAAACAATTTTTGTCACCCTTTCAAGAAAAAGCTGCCCTTTTAATTTTTGATTTACTTTTGTGAACATATTCAACTCAAATTTCCTTTTCCTACCCTACACTTAAATTCAATTATTCTATTTTTTTAAACAATGTGCTACTTTTAAAAAAGAAAATTTTCTTTCCCTAAATACCGACAATCAGAAAATAACTCGAAATATGGGAAAGACGATAGTGAAGGAGCCTGCCCAGGTTATGCCCATGGGGGGGATCCGGAAAAAAACTCGAAACATGACAATCAATAATATTGAAAGCCTGGAATTATTATTTTTAAACCCATCGCCTGGTGTCTAGGCCGAAATGTCCATTGGAGTAATATCTGGGAGCTAAAGGCAAGAGAAAAGGGCCCGGTCACTGAGCGTATTACAGAAAACCCGTTTGAGATAGATCCGTCTTCTTGTTTTTCTGAAGGCGATTAATATTTTGCGGTTTAACGGGACGAATAAAAAATGCCTTCCGCTGGTTTTCAGTACAAACATGGCATTTACGGTTCCCTGGGGGGGTTATACATCTCTGCTGGTAAAGGGAGTCTAAAACGATAAAAAAACGATTATACATAACAGTAAATTTTTATTGTGATAAAAATTTTTAGCTTTATAAATGCAGAAAGAATTTTCACTTCACTAAGGAAATTTCAAAAAAAAAGTTTTTTTTTGCACTTGGGGAAACCCCGATGATTTCCCCCGGGGAAAGAAAAGTTTTGTGGCAGATTTTTGATACACTTTTTATATTTTTTCTTGGATGAGTTTTAGAAAAAGTTAATATTAGGGTTTTTCCCCAAAATAGGGAATTTATTTAGGGAAAACGTTCAGTGTTTTTTTATTTTTTTAAAAATATTTTTTTTCTTGAACATTTAAGTTTATAAAGTTTTTTTCCTTAGTATTTTTAATTTAAAAAATTTTGCTGAAAATTCCTTTTTTTTGGGGGGGCCCCTGGGTGAGATTTTTTAATTAACAGAAGTTTGGTATTTATGTGACAAACGATTCTTCCCCTTTTTTTCGACTATGTAAACTTACAGTTAAGGTTAGGCATTCTGTGCCCCACCTATCCTATTGCAATAAAAGGTCAGAGGAGTGATGTTTTTTTTTTTAGCTCTGACACTATTTAGTTGAGTTTTTATTAGAAATTTTTTTGAGTAGGATTGGGGCCCCTGACTATAATCGTGTTTATTCACATCATCAAGTGTTTTTTTTTAAAGGAGGCTTATTTTTCTGCTTTATTTTATTATCATGTGTTTTTACACTGGGCCTTACTATTTATGACTGATGGGTTTGACGAGGTACTTACATCGCTTTACCCTTTTTTAGAGATGGGGGTGAATACGTTTTTCGATGGGGAGGATGCTTTGGTTTTTAGGGTGAGCGTTTCTCTCCCCAATGCTTTCGTCAATATACGTGCCTGGAGTTTGACATCGGTCCGATTTACGGGAGTCTCAGGGCGCAGTTTTCGGTTTTTCTTGTCCCCCCGTGGAAATTTCGAACGGCAGGGGGAATTTGACGGCCGGGGAGGACCATGGGAGCCGGGATGTTCGTAAAATTTGAAATTATAAATTTTAAACTTTCTGGGTAACTGAAACTTGGTTACGCATTGGTTACAGAAAAATTGGAATTTATTATAAGAGCTAGATAATGACTGACTCGTTTGGTTTTGGTCTCCGCGTAGGACAGATGTGTCCGCCTCTGCTCCTTACCCTCTCTCCCGCCTACCTCCCTTCAGCTAAGTACTTAAACAACGACACATACCTGCCTTTTATAACATTTCAAACTAAGTAGTTTAAAATCATTTTCTTTATTTTAGTAGGTTTAGTTCAAAAGTTTTTAAGAAAAGGTTTTTTTTTTTCAAAGGGGTACCCAACGTTAAACAGCTGTTCCAGTCGGATATGGCAACAAACCAGCGTCACCCAACCGGCAATAGGATAGTACCCTACCAAGCAACCCCTAGAAGTAAGACGTACCTTTTAAGCATCAAAAGCCCCCACCTTACCCCGCATCATAACAAGGACTCTGTTGCACTTGCTCTCAGTCTTCGT
>NC_051409.1:34717694-34717828 GCF_015228065.2 Penaeus monodon | reverse complement strand
GATATGATCAATTTTTAGAAAAAGGGAGCCCCAAATTTCGAACAATAAAAAATTTCAATTAAATGTTTTTTCACATAAACATGATCGTGATGCAAAACCCAAAAAACAAACCCAACTTCCTACCCTTTTCACGG
>NC_051409.1:34714940-34715947 GCF_015228065.2 Penaeus monodon | reverse complement strand
ATGGTTACTTGTATGTCCGTTTTCTGCAATTAACAACACAATACATTTTTCACGTGGCCGAGGAAAATGGCATGAGGCCGGCTGCGGTGTGACATTTCACGTGCACGGAAAACAGTCTCTAAAACCACGTGCATGCAGGCGGCCATGCCCATCAATCTCCCCGACTCGTCTCTCGGGCTTATTTCCCGCAAAAGACAGCTGCACATCGCGAAGCGTAAACGGTGTTCACAGCACTGCCCCCTGCCCTCAAAGTGGACGTCTTCGTTCATTTTTAAACTGTATAATAAAATTGGTGCAAGCAATCTTACGTAATAACTAAAGACACAAGGCGTTTCCGCTACTGGACATAAAAAATATATCTTTAGGAAAGCAATATTTATCCTCCTTCAGAATACAAAAACTTATATCTTACATTAATCATATCTCTACAATAAAATCACTAAGGTGCCGTGGTACTGTTCGTTCTCTGCAGAGGCTCGAAGTCGGCTGCTGCATCTCGTTCTCCACGTGCTCCTTAGAGTGCCCCATGATGTCGTCCTTCACCTCTGTCCATTGCTGTCCATCCTCCTCACTGTATGTATCCAGTGGAACAGCTGCTACAACATCAACTTCCTCCTTACTGGTGCCCAAATGATAACCTGTCGAAAACTTGTCTCCATGGCCCACTCGTGCTCTTGCTGGTCGTTACTTCGATCACACTCGATGATGGTGTTGGACCCTTACCAGGCTCATTGGAGCCATTGCTACCCAGTTTGGATGATCGTGACTGTCTTCCACTGCGCTACTCCTCCGATGTCCCAGTCCCCTTTGCTGTGCCTCTTTCTGCACCCTGTTGACATCTATGACATGCATCGTCTTGCAGTAATCAGATGTCTCCTTGCTTCAGTGATGGCAGTCAGGTTCACAAGTGCATCGGCATTGACGTGGGCCTTCCCTGGCTGGTGTATCACTTTCTTAAAATCTTCAGCCAGCAAAGAGCCATGATACCTTCATGTTTGCTGCTCTCT
>NC_051409.1:34714133-34714283 GCF_015228065.2 Penaeus monodon | reverse complement strand
TGCATCTCTGCAACTGATTCTTCCTTATTGTGCCTCTGCACTAGGGACATACATTCTGGAGCACCACCAACCTCTTATCACCACCTTCATGGGTCCCCTCAGTTATGCATAGTGCCTGGTGCCTTATTTTTGCAGTAGCTATGTTGATAC
>NC_051409.1:34713730-34713803 GCF_015228065.2 Penaeus monodon | reverse complement strand
GTTGCAATGTTTACAGAGGTCCAGAAAATTGCTAAAACTGTTTTTAACAGTACCAATATCAAACGGAACATGC
>NC_051409.1:34712642-34713002 GCF_015228065.2 Penaeus monodon | reverse complement strand
ACTACCTACGCTGTCCTTAAACAAAAATTGAAGGCTTAGCCATGTCACCCTTTTCTTTTCCTTCCTCCAGTGGTGCAAATCTTCAAATCTTCGATATTTCTTCTTCAACCAATGTGTTTTTTGACGTAACATTGAAATCTGTGTTAATTGTGGCAGATTACTTCATTACTTTACACTAATCCCTTACTTCATTGAACAGGCCAAAATTGAGAGTCAACAGCAGCAGATCACGACACTCAACAGGAAGCTGCAGAATTCTGAAGTGAGACATTGCATTTTCGTTCTTAATTCTACTTCCCTTAAAGGATGGAGTGTGTGTGAGGGGGAGGGGGAGAATGAGGGGTAGGGGTATTCTTTCAC
>NC_051409.1:34712266-34712336 GCF_015228065.2 Penaeus monodon | reverse complement strand
GTTCATTTTATGGCCGTGTTTCCTTTTATCTTTTTTACACATCAATGTGTGTATTTGTGTTCATATAGGC
>NC_051409.1:34712084-34712192 GCF_015228065.2 Penaeus monodon | reverse complement strand
GCTTTTCGATATACATACGTTTATACATGGTAACACCTGCGCTTTTCCAAAAAAAATTGAGGCTTAGCATGTCACCCTTTTCTCTTCCTCCGCCAGTGTGCAAATTTA
>NC_051409.1:34711419-34711483 GCF_015228065.2 Penaeus monodon | reverse complement strand
CAGGCTGTTGTAACTGCAGTCATTGTATATTGTACTTCTAAAGTAACACAGTCACACACACACA
>NC_051409.1:34710434-34710793 GCF_015228065.2 Penaeus monodon | reverse complement strand
ACTACCTACGGTGTCCCTAAACAAAAATTGAAGGCTTAGCCATGTCACCCTTTTCTTTTCCTTCCTCCAGTGGTGCAAATCTTAAAATCTTCGATATTTCTTCTTCAACTAATGTTTTTTTGACGTAATATTGAAATATGTGTTAATTGTGGCAGATTACTTTATTACTTTACACTATTCCCTTACTTCTTTGAACAGGCCGAAATTCAGAGTCAAAAACAACAGATCACGACACTCAACAGGAAGCTGCAGAATTCTGAAGTGAGACATTGCATTTTCGTTCTTAATTCTACTTCCCTTAAAGGATGGAGTGTGTGTGAGGGGGAGGGGGAGAATGAGGGGTAGGGGTATTCTTTCAC
>NC_051409.1:34708780-34708880 GCF_015228065.2 Penaeus monodon | reverse complement strand
GTTGCAATGTTTACAGAGGTCCAGAAACTGCTAAAACTGTTTTTAACAGCACCAGTATAAAACACAACAGCTGAAAGGTCTTTTTTTTTTAGAATAATAG
>NC_051409.1:34707751-34708114 GCF_015228065.2 Penaeus monodon | reverse complement strand
ACTACCTACGCTGTCCCTAAACAAAAATTGAAGGCTTAGCCATGTCACCCTTTTCTTTTCCTTCCTCCAGTGGTGCAAATCTTAAAATCTTCGATATTTCTTCTTCAACGAATGTGTTTTTTGACGTAATATTGAAATGTATGTTAATTGTGGCAGATTAGTTTATTATTTACACTAATCCCTTACTTCATTGAACAGGCCCAAATTGAGAGTCAACGACAGCAGATCACGACACTCAACAGGAAGCTGCAGAATTCTGAAGTGAGACATTGCATTTTCGTTCTTAATTCTACTTCCCTTAAAGGATGGAGTGTGTGTGAGGGGGAGGGGGAGAATGAGGGGTAGGGGTATTCTTTCACTTTT
>NC_051409.1:34705352-34705703 GCF_015228065.2 Penaeus monodon | reverse complement strand
ACCCTACGCTGTCCCTAAAAAAAAATTTGAAGGCTTACCCAGCCCACCTTTTCTTTTCCTTCCTCCAGTGGTGCAAATCTTAAAATCTTCGATATTTCTTCTTCAACGAATGTGTTTTTTGACGTAATATTGAAATGTGTGTTAATTGTGGCAGATTACTTTATTACTTTACACTAATCCCTTACTTCATTGAACAGGCCCAAATTGAGAGTCAACGACAGCAGATCACGACACTCAACAGGAAGCTGCAGAATTCTGAAGTGGACATTGAAATTTTCGTCTTAATTCTACTTCCCTTAAAGGATGGAGTGTGTGTGAGGGGGAGGGGGAGAATGAGGGGTAGGGGTATTC
>NC_051409.1:34705029-34705154 GCF_015228065.2 Penaeus monodon | reverse complement strand
AATAATAATCTAGCGATTGGTGTGACAGGCTGTTGTAACTGCAGTCATGTATATTGTACTTCTAAAGAAACACAGTCCACACCCCACACAAAATATATATTCAATTTTAATATACTATCATTGTA
>NC_051409.1:34704498-34704961 GCF_015228065.2 Penaeus monodon | reverse complement strand
ATACAAATAATATACATCTTTTTTACACATCATTCTGTGTATTTGTGTTCATATATTCTATCTACGTCTGTCTGCTTTTCGATATACATACGTTTATATATGTAACCCTACGCTGTCCCTAAACAAAAATTGAAGGCTTAGCCATGTCACCCTTTTCTTTTCCTTCCTCCAGTGGTGCAAATCTTAAAATCTTCGATATTTCTTCTTCAACGAATGTGTTTTTTGACGTAATATTGAAATGTGTGTTAATTGTGGCAGATTACTTTATTACTTTACACTAATCCCTTACTTCATTGAACAGGCCCAAATCAGAGTCAACAACAGCAGAACACGAAACTCGAGGAGAAGCTGCAGAAATTCTGAAGTGAGACTTTGCAATTTCGTTCTTAATTCTACTTCCTTAAAGGATGGAGTGTGTGTGAGGGGGGGGGGGAGAATGGGGGGTAGGGGTATTCTTTCACTT
>NC_051409.1:34695687-34697240 GCF_015228065.2 Penaeus monodon | reverse complement strand
CCCCCCAAACTCCCGGGCCCCCCTGCCCCCCTCAAATTTTTGGGACCCGGGTCTTGGGTTTAAAATTTTTTTTAAAAACTGTATAATAAAATTGGTGCAAGAAATCTTACGTAAAAACAAAAGGGGAACAAGGCTTTTCCCGCTAGGACATAAAAAAATAATCTTTGGGAAAAGCAATATTATCCCCCTTTCAGAATAAAAAAAACTATATTTTACATTAATCATATCTTACAATAAAACACAAGGTGCCGTGGTACTGTTCGTTTCCAGGGGCTCGAAGTCGGCTGCGCATCTCGTTCTCCACTGCCCCTTAAGTCCCCCATGATGTCGTCCTTCACCCTGGTCCTTTGCGCCCCATCCTCCTCACGTATGTATCCAGGGAACAGCTGCTAAACATCAACTTCCCCTTTACTGGTGCCAAATGATAACCTGCGAAAATTTGTCTCCAGGGCCCCACTCGGCTCTTGTGGTCGTTACTTCGATCACACTCGATGAGGGGTTTGGGCCCCCTTCCCGGGTCATTGGAGCCTTTGCTACCCATTTTGGATGATCGTGACGTCTTCCACTCGCTACCCTCCGAGTCCCAGGTCCCCTTGCTGTCCTCTTTCTGCACCCTGGCTTTATGACATGCATCGTCTTGCAGTAATCAGATTTTCCCCTTGCTTCAGTGAGGCAGTCGGGTTTCCAAGTGATCGGCTTTGGTGGGCCTTTCCCCGGGCTGGGTATCACTTCTTAAAATTTTTAGCCAGCCAAAGACCCATGATACCTTCATGTTTGGCTCTCTTGAGAAAAGGGACTTCTCATACTCAATCGTACTCGTCAAGGGAAATTTTGGATTGGGGATACAGCAGCATGGTGCTTGTGACGGCTTTCTTCATTTGGTTGAAAGCATTTCGACACTCGGGCTTCACTGGCAATGCTTGATTTTTAAGGGGTGGCAATACTGGCAAATTTCTTGCAAACCTATAGTATGTAAAACCCAAAGGGAAGCTGTGCTTTTCCCCTTTTACCCTTGGGCCTGGCTATTCTTGTAACTTCTACCAATTCGGGGTTTGTTTTACTTCATCCTTTCAAAATCCCCTAAGATTGGCCCCCTCTTTTGGAAAAGCACGCTTTTTTTAGATTTAAAAATTTGATTGGATGTTTAAGGCACTTGAATCCCACTTTATCTTTCACTCTTGCTAAAAGGGTTTTCCCCGTACGAAATAAAAATCTAAATAGATGAGTACTCTTTCCTTGGCCTATCGGTGCCTTGCTAGGGCATTAAGTATGTCATCCACATGTGGCATTGATAAGTTCCTTTTTCAAACCCCCCCTTTAAGGGCTCTGAAACCCAACGAAGCATCTGGTCCCACCTTCTTCTTTACTAGGACCACAGCAGATGTCCAGGGTCTGCTTGACCTCTCAATACCCCCTTGCCGATCTGAATGATTCTTCCTTTTTTGTGCCTCTGCACTAGGGGCAAAAATTTTGGGCCCACCAACCTTTTCACCACCTTCATGGGTCCCCCCAGTTCCCGGCTTGTTTTTTTTTGATAGAAAAGTGATAAGATG
>NC_051409.1:34695409-34695480 GCF_015228065.2 Penaeus monodon | reverse complement strand
CATTTTAAGAAAATCCAAAAACAAAAAACTGTTTTTTAACGTACCAAAAATTCCCAAAAGGGGGAAAATGC
>NC_051409.1:34694947-34695355 GCF_015228065.2 Penaeus monodon | reverse complement strand
TTATTATTTTCATCCCCGGTTCCTTTATCTTGCAAATTTTTGGATTTTTTAAAAACCTTATTAAAGTAAAACTTACAATGTAAAACTAAAAAAAGTTTTTTTTCGAAATTAATAATTTGTCCCTAATTGCAAATTAAGGCCTGTGCTTTTTTTTTTTCCTTCCCCCGGGGGAAAAACCCTTTCACCTTCAAATTTTTTCAAAAATTACAGAAACACTTCGAATTTGACGGGTTACTTTTCTTTAAAAATCCCTTTAATTTTCAACCCCCCCCATTAGATCCCGCCCCCATAAATAGTGGGATTCGTTGAGGGATTGTTTGTTGTAATTTATTAAAGGAATTAAAAAGGGAAAATGGAGTATTTTTTCATTTTTATCCGTTTTTTTTACTCTTTTTAACATAATTTCTT
>NC_051409.1:34694408-34694860 GCF_015228065.2 Penaeus monodon | reverse complement strand
ATCCCAAAATTTCCCTTAAAAAAATTAATTAATTATTTTTTTCTAGTTAAATCTTAAAATTTATTTTTCTTCTTAACAATTTTTTTACTAAATAAATTTGTAATTTAGATTATTATATTAATAATTTTTATTTATTGAAAGGAAAATTAACAACAAGAAATAGAAAATTAACAAAGTTCATTTTTGGTGGTTTCCCTTTTTCTTTTTACCCCTTAAAGGTGGAGTGTGTTTAAGGGGGGGGGGGAAATTTTTAAAATTTTCTTCACTTTTATTAACTTTATCTTATCTTTCTATTTTCATTATATATAGTTTATATGTAATATTTTTTTTAAAAAATTAACATATCATTATTTATCCCCATAAGAATATAATATTTAAAAATTTTTTTCAAGAATGTTATATATATTATATATAATATATATATATAAATTATAATATATTTTAATAATATA
>NC_051409.1:34694054-34694309 GCF_015228065.2 Penaeus monodon | reverse complement strand
GTGTGGGGTGGCCCCCAATTATAAATTGGTTTATAGCAATTTTTAGGGTTTTTGTATCCTTTTTAAATAAATTTTATTTAATATAGATTATATACAAAATATATCTATATTATCATTGTAATAATATCTAATCTATTTTTTCTGTTTTCAACACAAATTTATACATTAAAAATTTTTAAAAAAAATTAAGGGTTAATTATTTTTTTTTCGAATATAAATTTAATATTTATATTTTTTAAGAATGTTTTATATAAA
>NC_051409.1:34693054-34693488 GCF_015228065.2 Penaeus monodon | reverse complement strand
GTATATATATATGTGTGTGTGTGTGAGGTATTGGGGTTTTAAAATATAAGGAAATTACCAAAAAAAAATTACTTATCTGTTTCTTTTATTTACCTATTTTGTATTTGGTGTCTAAGCAAAATAAGACTTTCAAATACCTTTTCTTTTCCTCTTAGTTCAATCTTTAAATCTTCTTTTCTTTAATAAGTTTTTTAGGAATAAGTGTTAAAATTAAAGTAACTTTACCTTTTCCCCCCTTTAGGGGCAAATTAAAAACCAAAATTCCCTCAACAAATGGTTTTGAGACTTAATTTTGTTTAATTTGCAGATTTAAATTACACATCCTTTTTTGAGGGGGGGGGAAAAGGGAGTCGGACTTTCAAATTTAGTTTTTTTTCTTTTAATTCAATTTTAAAAAATGGATTTTTGAAGGGAATATATTTTTTCTTTCCATT
>NC_051409.1:34691774-34691960 GCF_015228065.2 Penaeus monodon | reverse complement strand
TAATTATTATTATAATCATTTTTTTATATGTAAATTTTTTTTTTTAAATTTTTAATAAAAATTTTTTTTTAAATTTTAAAAATTTAAAACCTTGTTTTTTTCAATGTTTGTGGGGGGGGCAGAAGCCCAAAAAGGACGCGTTCCGCCTGTGCCTCGCTGTTTTTACAAAAATTTTGCTAATTTTTT
>NC_051409.1:34691551-34691664 GCF_015228065.2 Penaeus monodon | reverse complement strand
GTCAAAATTTTTAATAACCCTTTTAAAAATTTTTTTTTGCAAAAAAGGGGGTTTACAAAAATTTTTAAGTTTTAAATTGTGAATTATTAAGAAAAGTTTTATTTTTGGGGATG
>NC_051409.1:34690685-34691461 GCF_015228065.2 Penaeus monodon | reverse complement strand
CCCACCCCCACCCCCCCCCAAAACCCCCCATTTTTTAAGGGAAGAGAAAAAAAAAAAATGAAATTTTATTGTTCTCAGCCCATTCATCTGTGTTTTTGACTCGATTTCCCGCAAAAAGAAGGGAAAGTGAAAGAATAAAGAAACCCAAAACCTAAAATTTAAGAAAAAAAGGAAAGGTACGAAATTTAAGTTGCACCAGGAGGAAGGAAAAAAAGGGGGTAATGGTAAGTTTTTTTTGTTTGGGGCCCAGGACCTTTAAAAGTTTTTAAAAACAGCAGAGGAGGGGGAAACATACGTGGAGTTGGGAAATTTTGGGTAACCCCGGCTTAAAACCTTTCCCCCAAAGTGTGTAAAAAAAAAAAAAGCACCAAAAAATGAAGGTGTAATTTCCTTTAAGGTTTTTCCAAAAAACCCCCCCCCAAAAATTTGAACATAGGGGCAGGATTTTGACTGGGGGGCGAAGTAAAAAAGGGGCTTTTTTTTAAAAAAAAAGCCGCGGGGGGGAGTGGGCTTTGGGGGAAGGGGTTTCCCGGTTTTACCTTTTTGGGGGCAAAACGGCGGAAGGAAGGGGGAAAATAAAATTTAAGCTTTTAAAAAAAATTCAAAAGATTTGAAAAAAAAAAATTTAAAATTTTTAATGCCCTTTTTTAAAAGTATTTTTTAAAAAGGAAATTTAATTTTTTTGGCGACTTTAAAAGACTTCAGTGCGCTTAAAAAAAGGTCACCTCCTAAAAAATTTTTTTCATTTAGCAATTCCAAAACCCACCCAACCCCCC
>NC_051409.1:34690330-34690665 GCF_015228065.2 Penaeus monodon | reverse complement strand
TTTAAAATTTTTTTTAAAATAGAAATTTAAAATAAAAAAATTTTAAAATTTATTTAAAAAAAAATTTTAATTTTATAAATTTTTTTTAAAATTTAAAAATTAACAAATAAAAATTTTTTTGGGGAAAAAGGGGTTCTTTTTTTAAAAATTGTAATTTGAATAAAAAAAAATTTAAAGAAAAATTTGGTTTAATAATGAAAGAAAAAACAAATTTTTCCAAAAAAATGATTTAATTGCCCAAAAACCCAAAATTTGTGCCCCCCCAAAAAATAGTTTTTTAAAAAAAAATTTTATTTTTTAAAAATTTTAAAATTTTTTTTTTTTAAAAATTTAAA
>NC_051409.1:34689955-34690250 GCF_015228065.2 Penaeus monodon | reverse complement strand
CGTAAAGAAAAAAATATGAAAAATTTAATTTTCACGGGGAAGAAAAGGGTCTGGCAACCTTAAATTTTTTTTTTTGGAAAAAGGGCCGGAGCTTTAAAACTATGTTATGAAAACCCGGGGGACCCCCAAAAGTTTTAAATTGTGGTAGTAAATTATTAAGATTTAAAAGCCTTTTGAAAAAAATCCACTTGGGAAAAAAAGTAAAAAAACCAGAAAAATGGGGGGGGTTAATTTTCTTTTTAATTTGGGGGACCAAACCCAAAACCCACACACAAAAAAAATTAAAAAAAAAATT
>NC_051409.1:34689153-34689739 GCF_015228065.2 Penaeus monodon | reverse complement strand
GGGAAAAGTCCCCCCTATTTTTTTCCCCTCCCCCCCCAAGGGGTAAATTTAAAAAAAAGAAATTTTCTAAAGGTTTCCCCATTTTGTCGCTGTTTTGACCCAGGGCGCAAAAGAAGGGGGGTTATGTAAAGTTGGTTTCCCCAAAAACCCGGTTCAATGTTACGTAAAAAAAAAAATTTTTTTGAAAAAAAAAGTTTGAAGTTTAACTGGAAAGGAAAAAAAAGGAGAATCAAACCTTTCTTTTTTGGGTTTCAGGGGTTTGGGTTTTTTTAATTTGGGCAAAAAAAAGAGGGCGGGTAGTTAAATTTTGATTTAAAAAAAGGGAAACAAATAAAAATATTTTTAAAAAAATAAAAAAAAATAAAATGAAGAAGATGAATAATTTTTTTAATTTTTAAATTTTTTTTAAAACATATAATAAAAAATTAAAGAATAAACCCCAAATATATAAAAAAATCTATAGGGGGGAAAAATTTTCAAATTTTTTATTTTTTTAAAAAAAAAAAAAATTTATGGGGGGGGTTTGTGGGGGGAGGGGTACATTCCCGGGTTGGGTAAAAGCTGCCCCGGGGGGGGGCCCAAAACC
>NC_051409.1:34688990-34689099 GCF_015228065.2 Penaeus monodon | reverse complement strand
CTTTATTTTGTTTTTTGTTTGTGTTTTTTAATAAATTTTTTTCAAAAAAATTTATTTTAATTTTAAAATTTTTTTTTTTTTTTTTTTTTATTTTTAAAATCCTTTTTTT
>NC_051409.1:34687163-34688973 GCF_015228065.2 Penaeus monodon | reverse complement strand
GCATTTTTAAGGGTTTTAAAAAAAAAACAGTTTAGCTTTTTTGGATTTAAAACAGAAAAAATTTTTTTGGGGGGGGGAAAACATTATTAAAAAATAATTAATTATTAACTTATGGGGTTTATAAAAATTTTAATACAAACCTTATTATAAATTTTTTTTTTTTTGGGGGGGGGGTTTTAAAAAAAAAATTTAAATTATAATTGTTAGGCTTAAACCAAAAGCCCCCCCAAAAAACAAAAATTTAATATTTTTAAAAAAAACGGAAACGAGGGGACCATAGGTTGAAAAATTTGGGGGCCCGGAATTTTGCCCTATGAGGGCCCAATAAGGGAAAGTTGGGGGGGGGGGGGATCTTTAGGGAAAGGGCAAGGAAAATCTGCGGGCAGAAAGGAGGGGGCAGATCCGGGGGGCCTTAAGGGGGGGAAAAAGGTTTTAACCAATGCCCTGGGGGGAAAACTTAATGCCCACAAGGACACCATGGCCCCGGGGAAAAGAATACTTTTAGTTTACAGGAAACTTTTTGGGGCAAAAAAAAAAAGAAAAGGGGGGGATTAATCCCAAAAGAAACCTAAAAAACCAAAAAAATGGTTTTTCCAAAGGGGTCCAATCAGGGAATTTAAAGGCGGGTAAAAAAACCAAATTTTGGGAAATGACAAGAATACCAACCAGGATGGAAAAATGACAGTCCGGGCAGAAAAAAAGGTTTAAAAATTTTGGATATTCCATTTAAAATCCCCAAAAAAGGGGGTTAAAATTTTTTAAAACCATGAAGAAAGATCACCCCAAACCATTGGGCCCCGTCCAAAACCCTTGACGGAAAATTAGGAGTCTTGTTAAGAGAGCCAAAAAAGGACGGGGTTTTGGGGAAAAATTTTTTGGGTTTTAAAAAAGGGGCCCACTTGCCCGTCCCTTTGGGAACCTGACTGCCATCCCCAAAGAAAATTGTTACTGAAAGACGATGATGTAAAGGGAAACAGGGTGCGAAAGAGGGACAGCAAAAAGGGGGGGACTCGGAGGAATAGCGCAGTGGAAGACAGTCCGATATCCAAACTGGGTAGCAATGGCTCCCAAAGACCCGGTAAGGTCCAACCCATCATCAGTGTGATCGAAGTAAGACCACAAGAGCCGAGTGGGGCCCTGGAGACAAATTTTTGAAGGTTTTCTTTGGGGACCCGTAAAGGGGGAAATTGTGTTTAGCAGCTGTTCCACTGGATACTCAGGAGGAGGATGGACAGCAAGGAAGGGTGAAGGACGACATCATGGGGGACTTAAGGAGCAGTGGAGAACGAGATGCAGCAGCCGACTTCGAGCCCCGAGAGAACGAACAGTACCCCGGCACCTTAGTGTTTTATTGTAAGATATGATTAATGTAAAATTAAGTTTTGTATTCTGAAGGAGGATAAAAATTGCTTTTCCCAAGATATTTTTTATGTCCCGTAGCGGGAAAAGCCCCGTGTCTTTAGTTATTCGTAAGATTGCTTGCACCAATTTTATTTACAGTTTAAAAATGAAAAGAAGACTCCACTTTTAGGGCAGGGGGGAGTGTGTGAACACCCTTTACGCTTTGGATTGCAGCTGTCTTTTTCGGGAAAAAGGGCCCGAGAGACGGTCGGGGAGATTGTGGGCATGGCCGCCCCGCAGCACGGGTTTTAGAGCTGTTTTCCGGCACGTGAAAGTCCACCGCGCCGGGGTCATCCATTTTCCCGGCCACGTGAAAAAAGTATTGTGTTGTTTAAATTTCAAAAAAGGACAACAATAACCATTTTAAGGCCCTCTTTTACCCATGCCCTGCTGTTGAAAAATGATTTGC
>NC_051409.1:34682223-34685002 GCF_015228065.2 Penaeus monodon | reverse complement strand
AAAAGTTTATTTGTAATTTTGTTAAATTGGCTCCCTTTTTTTGAAAATTGACGCAACGTTTTTTCGTTGTTTATCGGAGCTATTTTGTGTGTTTGTCGGGAAAAAGTTTGGGTCGGGTTTTGAAAAAAAAATTTTTTTTAAACAAATTTTCTGGGTTTTTTTTTTTTAACGTTTCGTAAACACTTTTTTCGATTTTTACACCATCCCCAGAGCTGAAGAGCAAAAGCTAACGAGTCCTGTTTTATGCAAGAGGGAAGGTGTGGCTTTTTGTGATGCTTAAAAAAGGGGCGGTTTACTTCTATGGGATTTCTTTTGTACGGACTATCCTATTGCGGTTGGGGTGACGTGGTTGTTGCCGTCATCGCGACTGGAACGCTGTTGTAACGTTTTGGGGACCGCCTTGCTAAAAAAAAAAACTCTCTTTTAAAACGTCTTGAACTAAAACCTACTAAAAATGAATGAAAAAGATTTTTTAAAAAAACACTAAGTTTTTAAAATGTTATAAAAGGCGGTATGTCAGTTTTTTAATCTTAGCTGAAGGGAGGGAGGCGGGGGGAGAAGGAAGGAGCAGAGGCGGACACATCTGTCCTACGCGGAGACCAACAAACCAACTGCAGTCAGTCTATTATGCTAGCGGCTTTATGAATAAATTCCAAAATATTTTTTTTAACCAAGTGCGTAACCAAGTTTTTAGTTTTCCGTCAGAAAGATAAATTTAGAAAATTTTAACTTTACGAACATCCCGAGCTCCTCGAGGCACTGCCCCCCGCCGTCTAATTCCTGCCCTTCAAATTTTTAGGCGCGCAAGAAAGAACCCCAACTGTGCCACTGAGCTGCCCAAAAACGGGACAGCGTTCAATCCCAGGGACGCATATGTACGTAAGCATGTGTGGAGAGAAAGTTTATCCTAACCCCGATCCCCACCATCATCGAGAAAAGATATTCACTCCATCTCTAAAGAAGGTAAAGCGATTGTAATACCCTCGCAAAGCCATGCAGGTATATCAGTAGTAAGGGCCGTTATCAAACACAGATAATAAAATAAAAGCACTAAAAAAATGTCCTCCATTTAGAAAAAAAAAAATTGATGATGTGAACCCCCGTGGGAAAATAAACCCGTTTTTAGTTTTGGGCCCAATCCAGCTCAAGAAAAATTTTAATGAAAATCAAAGAAAAGTTGTCGAGCTATAAATAAACATCCCACTCGACCTATTTTTTTGCCCCCGGTAGGCAGGAAAGAAGCCTAGACCATAATGTAAGATTACATAGTCGACAAAAAGGAAGAAATCGTTGTGCACATAATACCAAATACATGTTAGTGAAAATCTCACCCAGGGGCCTAGCCCTCTTTAAAAACGATATGGAATATTTTGGAACAGCTTTGAGAATTTTTTTCAGCAATGCTATTTAAAATTTAAAGGGAAGACAAAAACTGTATAAAACTTTAAATGTTCAAACCAAAAAACATATTTTTACAAAGAAAAAAAAAAACTGAAAGGGTTTCTGAATAAATTCCCTATTTAAAAACTTAAAAGATTAACTGTTTAGAAAAATCCTCGCAGAGAAGAAATAATAAAAGATGTTCCTAATCGCCAAAGAATTTGTTTTTCCCGGGGAACAAGGTTTTCCAGATCAATAAAAACTTTTTTAAAAATTTCCTTAGTGAAGTGTAAAAATTTTTTTTCTGATTTATAAAGTCAATTTTTACACAATATTAATTACTTTTTATGATTCGTTTTTTTTTTCGGGATCCTTTTACGGGTAACCCGCAGGGTAAACCCTAATCCATTTTTTACGAATCGAGCGGAAAGGGATTTTTTTTTGTCCCGGTGTAAAAAGAGATAGTTAATGCCTAGAATAAAAGAATGACGGAAATAAAAACGGGGTTTAAAACGCTCTGTGAAACCGTGTTATCCTTCCCTTTGTCCCTATTTCTCCCGGTGGACTTTTGCCTAAACCGGCCAGGCTAATAAACTTCCAGGCTTTATTTTATTTTGTCGGTTTTTAGTTTTTTTCCGGGGCCCCCTCCCCAAAACCCCCCAGCTTCCATTCCCTTTAAATGCGGGTTATTTTTTGATTTCGGTTTTAGGGAAAGAAAAATTTTTTTTTTTACTTCACTTGAATAAAAAAGGGGAAAATTTATTAATTGGCATTGGGAAAATTTATTAATATTTAGAAAAAAAAACAACAATTAAAAAACTTTTTGTAGAAAGCAAAACGAAACCCAGTTTTGTCCTTGGGGGGCGTTGTGAAAAGGGTTTCCAATATTTCCGTTTTTAAAAACCCGGGAAATTTCCCCTAAGGGCTTTATTTAAATTTTTTGGTTTCAATTTTTTTTTTTCCTGATTAATAATTTTTTCCCAATCCCCCCTCCCCTTAAAGGGGGGAAAATTTTACCCCTGAGGGGGAAAAGTTTTTTTTTTTAACCTTAAACCCCACCCCCCGGTTTTCTTTTTAAAAAAAAAATTAAATTTTTAACCCCCCCCCCGGGAAAAAAAAAAGGGGTTTTTCGGGGGGTTTTGGTTTTTGGGGGAGGGGGGCCCGAGGGGGGGGTAAGAAAACCCCCTCCCGAAGGGCAAAAGTGGGGGGGGGGGGGGCAGGGGAAAAGTTTTTTTTTGTAGGCACATTGTTAATAAAATGAGAATAATTGAATATTTAAGTGTAGGCTATGGAATGGAAATTTGAGTTGAATATGTTCACGAAAAAGTAAATCAACAAGTTAAAGGACAGCTTTTTCTGTGAGAAGGGGATGACAAAAACTTGTTTTTATATATATCTT
>NC_051409.1:34681558-34681700 GCF_015228065.2 Penaeus monodon | reverse complement strand
AAAAAACTCACCATACTCTCAGCGTTCCCCATCCTGGCAGAGGAGTTCCTCGTAGGAGACTGATATATTGAAATATCTCGTATCAGATTTTCGGTGTCAAGATTCTGATAAGATATCTCTAATCCCTCCATTAAGCGGGAAA
>NC_051409.1:34680434-34680518 GCF_015228065.2 Penaeus monodon | reverse complement strand
GCTTACATCTAAAACATAGAAAAAATATAGAGTTCACTACAATATACCCTATGGCGGCAACATTTTCGCGCGATGTACCCACTG
>NC_051409.1:34680042-34680110 GCF_015228065.2 Penaeus monodon | reverse complement strand
GATAAAGTTATTGAAAATGTTTGAAAACTTTCTCAAACACAGGGTGTCTCAATTGTCAATAGCATGTG
>NC_051409.1:34679815-34679985 GCF_015228065.2 Penaeus monodon | reverse complement strand
TATGAATTTTTACGAGGACACCCCAACAACAACCAAAAAGACGTGTCAACAGTTTTATGTACTTTATGCTCCTTTTGCTCATCTGTGTATAGTTAAAAAGAATTGTCCCGTTTTTACTTCCATACAGAGGAGTATTTTTGATATAGTATCAACTCTCTTGAGAACTATAT
>NC_051409.1:34679614-34679788 GCF_015228065.2 Penaeus monodon | reverse complement strand
TCGTGCTGTTATGTTGCTTCGATATTAAATCGTACTGTTCGATATTTTTCCATAACTAGGCCTACACCCAGTGTATTTAGCAGCCGATCGGCGTTTATGACGTAATAACGTCGGCAGCCAATTCAAAACCCTTGGACTTTCGTATGCTAGCCTAACAACGGCTTTAATAGGTAT
>NC_051409.1:34679109-34679176 GCF_015228065.2 Penaeus monodon | reverse complement strand
GTGTCTCAGGATCTTAGGTTTCAGGTGATATACTAGTTTTGCTCTGGAAGAAGGACCCCCATAAATT
>NC_051409.1:34678369-34678606 GCF_015228065.2 Penaeus monodon | reverse complement strand
CAAGTCAATATTCTAGTCTCAACACGTGTAAATGGGATTTACTCAGAACTGGAGTACTGTCTCCGCCGGCGGTAGGGATACCCAAGGGTCACAGCAGGTGGGTGCAGTATCGTTTATCGCATAATGACTGCTTAAAGAACGACAAAGAAATTAAAGTTGCAACATGGAATTTTCGCTCGTTTTATCAACCGGAAAATTTTGAAACCTTTAAACAAGAAGCAATGAGATACAATACAA
>NC_051409.1:34677436-34677919 GCF_015228065.2 Penaeus monodon | reverse complement strand
TGGAAAATACAATACCTGGCTTCATGAATCACAAACGAAGGAAAAAAACAGGGTTTCAGCCCCAAATTCGAACACACGTAACATTGATTACATCATGATTAAAAAGGATTTCTTTAATGCAGTGAAACAAAGTAACAGCTACCCAGGGGGCAGATATCAGCAGTGACAATTTAATCTGGTATTGGTTTAAGTCCAGTTAGATTGCGTTAGTTACAAATAACAAAAAACAACAAGGCAAAATTCAGCTTTAAGAACTGCGTGAAAGATCTTAATGTAAAAGGAATTTTTAATCGAACTCTCGAATAAGTTTGGAAAAAATTTTGAAAGTTGCAAAACGCTTAAAAACAGAAGAAGATCGAAGAAAATGGAGAGCTTTCGAGGAGACCTTGTACACAAGTGCAGAAGAAACGATACCTAAAATCAAGCTAAAAGAAAGCAGAATGGATGGACGTTTTTTATTCTCGATATGATGGAGGAGCGAAG
>NC_051409.1:34677221-34677371 GCF_015228065.2 Penaeus monodon | reverse complement strand
AGAAGTATGGTGGAACAAAAATGCGATGAAATAGAAAAGAACTTTATAGAAATCCATCAGCAGCATACACAAAGTAAAAGATTAGCGGAAAAACGTTTTTTTATAAATGGATTTTTTGAAATAAAAACAGGAATATAAAAATGGGAAAAA
>NC_051409.1:34676264-34677121 GCF_015228065.2 Penaeus monodon | reverse complement strand
GCTTACTCAACTTCCTCCTTACTGTGCCCAAATGATACCTGTCGAAAACTTGTCTCCATGGCCCCTCGTGCTCTTGCTGGTCGTTACTTCGTCACACTTGATGATGTGTTGGACCCTTACCAGCTCATTGGAGCCATTCTACCCAGTTGGAGATCGTGACTGTCTTCCACTGCGCTACTCCCCGATGCCCAGCCCCTTTGCTGTGCCTCTTTCTGCACCCTGTTGACTCTAGACATGCATCGCTTGCAGTAATCAATGTCCTTGCTTCATGATGGCATCGTCACAATGCTCGGCTTGACGTGGCCTTCCCTGCTTGTATCACTTTCTTAAATCTTCAGCCGCAAGGCCATGATCCTCATGTTTGCTGCTCTCTTGAACAGACTTCTCATACTCCATCTGTCTCGCATCAAGGTAATTTGGATTCGGATACAGCAGCCTGGTGCTTATGACAGTGCTTTCTTCAGTTGGTTGAAAGCCATTCGACACTCCTGGCTTCACTGGCAATGCTTGAATGTTTTAAGGGTGGCAATAACTGGCAAAATTTCTTTCAAAACCTATAGTATTACATAGCCAAGGAAGCGTGTATTTTTCTTATCTTGGTCCTGGCTATTCTTGGGTACACTTCTCACCAATTCTGGTTTGTTTTTCACTTCATGCCTGTTCAATATATTGCCACTAAGATTGGCCCCTCAGTTTGGAAAGCCCGCATTTTTTAGAGTTCACTTTTGATTGGACTGCTTAAGGCACTTGAAACACTTCTAGTCCTTCTCACTCTTGCTCAAGTGTTCCCGTACCAATTGATCATCTAAATATGAGTACTCTTTTCCATTGTAGCCTATCGGTGTCCTTGCTAGGCC
>NC_051409.1:34675823-34676103 GCF_015228065.2 Penaeus monodon | reverse complement strand
TGCATCTCTGCAACTGATTCTTCCTTATTGTGCCTCTGCCTAGGGACATACATTCTGGAGCACCACCAACCTCTTATCACCACCTTCATGGTCCCTCGTTTATGCTAGTGCTGGTGCCTTATTTTTGCAGTAGCTATGTTGATACCGTCCTGTCTTCCGCGGGGTGTCTATTGTTAAGATATACTGAATTGCCATTTACTCACCCTCCGACCTGTGGTTTAGCTGTTGTTGTCCAACCCTTTCTGCAACAAATTAAATTATTTATATAATATATTTTCTA
>NC_051409.1:34675412-34675671 GCF_015228065.2 Penaeus monodon | reverse complement strand
TATTTAATTTGTTGCAGAGCTTGGACAACAACAGCTAAACCACAGGTCGAGGGTGAGTAAATGGCAATTCATGTTATCTTAACAATAGACACTGGCGGAGACAGGACCGGTATCAACATAGCTACTGCAAAAATAAGGCACCAGGCACTATGCATAACTGAGGGGACCCATGAAGGTGGTGATAAGAGGTTGGTGGTGCTCCAGAATGTATGTCCCTAGTGCAGAGGCACAATAAGGAAGAATCAGTTGCAGAGATGCA
>NC_051409.1:34673748-34674755 GCF_015228065.2 Penaeus monodon | reverse complement strand
AGAGAGCAGCAAACATGAAGGTATCATGGCTCTTTGCTGGCTGAAGATTTTAAGAAAGTGATACACCAGCCAGGGAAGGCCCACGTCAATGCCGATGCACTTGTGAACCTGACTGCCATCACTGAAGCAAGGAGACATCTGATTACTGCAAGACGATGCATGTCATAGATGTCAACAGGGTGCAGAAAGAGGCACAGCAAAGGGGACTGGGACATCGGAGGAGTAGCGCAGTGGAAGACAGTCACGATCATCCAAACTGGGTAGCAATGGCTCCAATGAGCCTGGTAAGGGTCCAACACCATCATCAAGTGTGATCGAAGTAACGACCAGCAAGAGCACGAGTGGGCCATGGAGACAAGTTTTCGACAGGTTATCATTTGGGCACCAGTAAGGAGGAAGTTGATGTTGTAGCAGCTGTTCCACTGGATACATACAGTGAGGAGGATGGACAGCAATGGACAGAGGTGAAGGACGACATCATGGGGCACTCTAAGGAGCACGTGGAGAACGAGATGCAGCAGCCGACTTCGAGCCTCTGCAGAGAACGAACAGTACCACGGCACCTTAGTGATTTTATTGTAGAGATATGATTAATGTAAGATATAAGTTTTTGTATTCTGAAGGAGGATAAATATTGCTTTCCTAAAGATATATTTTTTATGTCCAGTAGCGGAAACGCCTTGTGTCTTTAGTTATTACGTAAGATTGCTTGCACCAATTTTATTATACAGTTTAAAAATGAACGAAGACGTCCACTTTGAGGGCAGGGGGCAGTGCTGTGAACACCGTTTACGCTTCGCGATGTGCAGCTGTCTTTTGCGGGAAATAAGCCCGAGAGACGAGTCGGGGAGATTGATGGGCATGGCCGCCTGCACGCACGTGGTTTTAGAGACTGTTTTCCGTGCACGTGAAATGTCACACCGCAGCCGGCCTCATGCCATTTTCCTCGGCCACGTGAAAAAAGTATTGTGTTGTTAATTGCAGAAAACGGACATACAAGTAACCAT
>NC_051409.1:34671486-34671620 GCF_015228065.2 Penaeus monodon | reverse complement strand
AAGGTAGGTAAGGTTAGGTTTGGATTTTTGGGTTCGCATCACGATCATGTTTACGTGTGGACTAAATACCCGTTGATATGGTAATTTTATTGTTCGAAACTTGGCTCGCCGGTTCTGAACAGTGACGCATATCG
>NC_051409.1:34669592-34671354 GCF_015228065.2 Penaeus monodon | reverse complement strand
ACGAAGAGCATGAAGAGCAAGTGCTAACAGAGTCCTTGTTATGATGCAGGAGGTAAGGTGTGGCTTTATGTGATGCTTAAAATGGTACGGTCTTACCTTCTATGGGATTGCTTGTGTACGGTACTATCCTATTGCCGGTTGGGGTGACGCTGGCTTGTTGCCAGTCATCGCGACTGGAACAGCTGTTTGTAACGTTTGGGTATCGCCTTGCTAAAAAAAAAATCTCTCTTAAAAACGTCTTGAACTAAAACCTACTAAAAATGAATGAAAATAGATTTTAAAACTAACATTAAGTTTGAAAATGTTATAAAAGGCAGGTATGTGTCGAGTTGTTTAAGTACTTAGCTGAAGGGAGGTAGGCGGGAGAGAGGGTAAGGAGCAGAGGCGGACACATCTGTCCTACGCGGAGACCAACAACCAACTGCAGTCAGTCTATTATGCTAGCTGCTTTATGAATAAATTCCAAAGATATTTCTGTAACCAAGTGCGTAACCAAGTTTTCAGTTACCGTCAGAAAGATTAATTCATGAATTCTAACTTTACGAACATCCCGAGCTCCTCGATGGTCACTGCCCTCGCCGTCTAATCTCCTGCCGTTCAGTAATTTTCACGGCGCGACAAGAAAGAACCCTAACTGTGCCACTGAGACTGCCGTAAATCGGGACAGCGATGTCAATACTCCAGGCACGCATATGTGACGTAAGCATGTGTGGAGAGAAACGTTCATCCTCAACCAAGCATCCTCACCATCATCGAGAACGATATTCACTCCATCTCTAAAGAAGGTAAAGCGATTGTAAGTACCATCGTCAAAGCCATGCAGGTCATATCAGATAGTAAGGACCAGTGTATCAAACACATGATAATGAAAATAGAAGCACTAGAAAATAATGTCCTCCATTGAGAAAAAACAACTTGATGATGTGAACCAGTGTGGAAGAATAAACACGATTATAGTCAGAGGCCCAATCCTAGCTCAAGAAAATTCTAATGAAAACTCAACTGAAATAGTTGTCAGAGCTATAAATAAACATCACTCACTCTGACCTATTTATTGCACATAGGATAGGCAGGCAAAGAATGCAGCTAGACCTATAACTGTAAGATTACATAGTCGACAAAAAGGGAAGAAATCGTTTGTGCACATAATACCAAACTTACATGTTAGTGAAAATCTCACTCCAGGGCGCCTAGCCCTCTTTAAATCGATATGGAATATTTGGAAACAGCTTAGAGAATTGTTTCAGCAATGCTATTAATACTAAGGAAGACAAAATCTGTATAAAACTTAAATGTTCAAGCCAAAAACATATTTCCACCAATGAAAAAATACTGAAGTGATAAATATCTTTCTGCATTTATAAAGCTAACAATTTTTATCACAATATATATATTACTTGTTATGTATAAGTCGTTTTATTATCGTTGAGACTCCATTTACACAGCAGATGATGTATAACCCGCCAGGGTAACCGTAACTGCCATGTTTGTCACTGAAATCCAGCGGAAAGGCGATTTTTCTATTCGTCCCGTGTAACCAGCAAGATAGTTAATCGCCTTCAGAATAACAATGAATGACGGATCATATCTCAAACGGGTTGCTGATAATAGCGCTCATGTGACCGTGCCTTATCTCTTGCCCTTTAGCTCCCAGATATTACTCCAGAGTGCGACATTTCGGCCTAGACAGCCAGGCGATGGTCTAAGCTAATACATGTCCAGGCTTTCAATATTATGTGATTGTCAGTGTTTCTGAGTTTTT
>NC_051409.1:34669309-34669524 GCF_015228065.2 Penaeus monodon | reverse complement strand
ACGGAGTTATTTTCTGATTGTCGGTATTTAGGGAAAGAAATTTTCTTTTGTACCTGTAGCACATTGTTAATAAAATGAGAATAATTGAATATTTAAGTGTAGGCTATGGAATGGAAATTTGAGTTGAATATGTTCACGAAAAAGTAAATCAACAAGTTAAAGGACAGCTTTTTCTGTGAGAAGGGATGACAAAAACTTGTTTTTATATATATCTT
>NC_051409.1:34668656-34668793 GCF_015228065.2 Penaeus monodon | reverse complement strand
AACTCACCATACTCCCAGCGTTCCCCATCCTGGCAGAGGAGTTCCTCGTAGGAGACTGATATATTGAAATATCTCGTATCAGATTTTCGGTGTCAAGTGTCTGATAAGATATCTCTAATCCCTCCATTAAGCGGGAA
>NC_051409.1:34667540-34667627 GCF_015228065.2 Penaeus monodon | reverse complement strand
GCTTACATCTAAAAATAGAAAAAATATAGAGTTCACTACATATACCCTATGGCGGCAACATTTTCGCGCGATGTACCCCTGATTTTA
>NC_051409.1:34667169-34667237 GCF_015228065.2 Penaeus monodon | reverse complement strand
GATAAAGTTATTGAAAATGTTTGAAAACTTTCTCAAACACAGGGTGTCTCAATTGTCAATAGCATGTG
>NC_051409.1:34666962-34667111 GCF_015228065.2 Penaeus monodon | reverse complement strand
TATGAATTTTTACGAAGACACCCTAACAACAACCAAAGACGTGTCAACAGTTTTATGTACTTTATGCTCCTTTTGAGAGAATTGTCCCGTTTTTACTTCCATACAGAGGAGTATTTTTGATATAGTATCAACTCTCTTGAGAACTATAT
>NC_051409.1:34666770-34666937 GCF_015228065.2 Penaeus monodon | reverse complement strand
TCGTGCTGTTATGTTGCTTCGATATTTAAATCGTACTGTTCGATATTTTTCCATAACTAGGCCTACACCCAGTGTATTTAGCAGCCGATCGGCGTTTATGACGTAATAACGTCGGCAGCCAAATTCAAAACCCTTGGACTTTCGTATGCTACCAACAACGGCTTTAA
>NC_051409.1:34665640-34665726 GCF_015228065.2 Penaeus monodon | reverse complement strand
TATCAGTCTCCTACGAGGAACTCCTCTGCCAGGATGGGGAACGGTGAGAGTACGGTGAGTTTTTTTGCTTTGATTTCAATCAGCAT
>NC_051409.1:34664324-34664531 GCF_015228065.2 Penaeus monodon | reverse complement strand
GTAAACAAGCATTTGTCATCCCCTTCTCACAGAAAAAACTGTCATTTAACCTGCTGATTTACATTTTTATGAACATAATTAAAATGTCTCAAATTTCCATTCCATAGCCTACCGTTAAATATTCAATTATTCTCATTCTATTAACAATGTGCTACAGGTACAAAAGGAAATTTCTTTCCCTAAATACCGACAATCAGAAACTAATTC
>NC_051409.1:34664058-34664254 GCF_015228065.2 Penaeus monodon | reverse complement strand
TAAAAATTCGAAATGTCGCACTCTGGAGTGACATCTGGGAGATGAAGGGCAAGAGATAAGGCACGGTCACATGAGCGCTATTATCAGCAACCCGTTTGAGATATGATCCGCCATTCGATGTTATCCTGCAGGCGATTAACTATCTTGCTGGTTACACGGGACGAATAGAAAAATCGCCTTTCCGCTCGATTTCAGT
>NC_051409.1:34662693-34663907 GCF_015228065.2 Penaeus monodon | reverse complement strand
GGTTACCCTGGCGGGTTATATATCATCTGCTGTGTATATGGAGTCTCAACGATTACTAAAACAACTTATACATAGCAAGTAATATATTGTGATAAAAAATCGTTAGCTTATAATGCAGAAAAATGTTTATCATTTCTCTAAGGAAATTTCAAACAAAAGTTTTTATTTGCACTCTGGAAAACCTGATGATTCCCCTGGCGAAAGAACAAAGTTCTTGTGGCAGATTATGATACACTCTTTTATTATTTCTTCTCTGCGAGTGATGTTCTAGAACAGTTAATCATTAAGTGTTTCTCTCAAAATAGGGAATTTATTCAGGAAATCGTTCAGTGTTTTTTCATTGGTGAAAATATGTTTTTGGCTTGAACATTTAAGTTTTATACAGATTTTGTCTTCCTTAGTATTAATAGCATTGCTGAAACAATTCTCTAAGCTGTTTCCAAATATTCCATATCGATTTAAAGAGGGCTAGGCGCCCTGGAGTGAGATTTTCACTAACATGTAAGTTTGGTATTATGTGCACAAACGATTTCTTCCCTTTTTGTCGACTATGTAAATCTTACACTGATAGGTCTAGCTGCCTATCCTATGTGCAATAATTATGTCAGAGTGAGTGATGTTTATTTATAGCTCTGACAACTATTTCAGTTGAGTTTTCATTAGAATTTTCTTGAGCTAGGATTGGGCCTCTGACTATAATCGTGTTTATTCTTCCACACTGGTTCACATCATCAAGTTGTTTTTTCTCAATGGAGGACATTATTTTCTAGTGCTTCTATTTTCATTATCATGTGTTTGATACACTGGCTTTACCTTCTTTAGAGATGGAGTGAATATCGTTCTCGATGATGGTGAGGATGCTTGGTTGAGGATGAGGTTTCTCTCCACACATGCTTACGTCACATATGCGTGCCTGGAGTATTGACATCGCTGTCCCGATTTACGGCAGTCTCAGTGGCACAGTTAGGGTTCTTTCTTGTCGCGCCGTGAAAATTACTGAACGGCAGGAGATTTGACGACGCAGGCAGTGACAAATGAGGAGCTCGGGATGTTCGTAAAGTTAGAATTCATAATTTGATCTTAGGCGATTTTTCTGACGGTAACTGAAAACTTGGTTACGCACTTGGTTACAGAAATATCTTGGAATTTATTCATAAAGCAGCTAGCATAATAGACTGACTGCAGTTGGTTGTTGGTCTCCGCGTAGGACAGAT
>NC_051409.1:34660698-34661053 GCF_015228065.2 Penaeus monodon | reverse complement strand
AACTACCTACGTTGTCCCTAAACAAAAATTTAAGGCTTAGTCATGTCACCCTTTTCTCTTCCTTCCACCAGAGGTGCAAATCTTAATATCTTCGATATTTCTTCTTCAACGAATGTGTTTTTGACGTAATATTGAAATGTGTGTTAATTGTGACAGACTCTCAGTGATTACTTTAACACTAATCCCTTACTTCTTCGAGCAGAACCTAACTCCAGTCAACAACAGCAGTTCACGACACTCAACGAGAAGCTGCAGAATTCTAAAGTGAGATCTACATTTTCGTTTTTTAAATTCTACTTCTCTTAAAGGATGGAGGTGTGTGTGTGGGGGGGGGAGGGGGAGATTGAGGGGTAGG
>NC_051409.1:34658036-34658244 GCF_015228065.2 Penaeus monodon | reverse complement strand
ATAGAAAAGCAGACAGAGACCCAGATAGATAGTTATTACAGAGGATAGATTAGATATAGAAAGTTATCAAATGGGCTTTAAAAACAGAAATACAAAATTTGATGTGTACAAAAGAAAAAAGGAAACACGGCATAAAATGAAACTTAAATTTTTCTTTTCATATTGTGGGGTTTTTCCTTATACACACCCCGCACACATACCAAAAAAG
>NC_051409.1:34657225-34657802 GCF_015228065.2 Penaeus monodon | reverse complement strand
AAGGAGTAAAAAAAAATGAAAAAAAAAGTGAAGAAACCCCCCCCCCTCATTCCCCCCCCCCCCTCCACACCCACTCCACCCTTTTTAAGGGAAGTAAAATTTAAGAACAAAAATGCAAGTCTATTTCAAAATTTTTTGCTTTTTTGGGGTTGTCGTGATCGTGTGTTGACCCCAAATTTTGGGCCGTTAAAGAAGAAAGGGGAAGTGAAATAATAAATTTATCGCCACAATTAAAAAAATTCAATGTTACGTCAAAAAACACATTCGTTGAAAGAAAATCGAGATTTTAAGATTTGCACCCCTGGCGGAGGGAAAAAAAAAAGGGTGACAGGCTAAGCCTTCAATTTTTTTTTAGGACAGCGTAGGGAGACATTAAAAAAAAACGTATGTATATCGAAAAACAGACAGAAATAGTAGATGTATACGATGGTAGAATAAAATTTTGTACGTATATCAATAAAGGCATATTAAAAGAAATAAACCCGAAAAGATGTGTAAAAAGAAAAAGGAAACACGGCATAAATGAATTGAAGATGAAAATCAATTTTCATTAATTGTGTGTATTTCCTTTTATTTT
>NC_051409.1:34657096-34657178 GCF_015228065.2 Penaeus monodon | reverse complement strand
TATTAAAAATAATAATAGGGGGCGGAGCGAGTCTTGACTGAGGGGGGGAATGTGAAAAATTTAGAGATTTGAGTATTTTTTC
>NC_051409.1:34656640-34656719 GCF_015228065.2 Penaeus monodon | reverse complement strand
GCAGACCGTTCCTGCGGGGTTTGATATCCGTACTGTTAAAAAAGTTTTAGCAATTTTGGCCCTCTGAAAACCTTGCAAC
>NC_051409.1:34655906-34656075 GCF_015228065.2 Penaeus monodon | reverse complement strand
ATGTGATTCACGCCAAAAATTTGGTACACACAAGATTATTAACCCCTACAAATAGGCCTTATGAACCAAATAACACCCTTCTGGTAAAAAAAATAAAAGGGGAAAAGCGCCATAAAAGAACGAAAAAGGGCCTTCAATTTTCTTTTCATATTGTGGGTGTATTTTTCCC
>NC_051409.1:34655299-34655474 GCF_015228065.2 Penaeus monodon | reverse complement strand
TCCAACCACTGGGGGGCACAAGTCACTCATGCCGGTCCCCCAAACCCCGGGAAATGGGGAGGGGTGGTCGTCCCGGGAGGGGGGGAAAACGGCCCAGAGTGAGGGAAAGTGAGGAATATGACGTGAATATGACGCCCCGGGCGACGCCGAGGCGATACCCGGGGGCAGGCCTTTT
>NC_051409.1:34653792-34653868 GCF_015228065.2 Penaeus monodon | reverse complement strand
AAAAATAACCCAAAACACGCACACACCACACCCCACCAAAAAAAAATATATTTTATATATTACACAATATAAATTA
>NC_051409.1:34652304-34652469 GCF_015228065.2 Penaeus monodon | reverse complement strand
GTTGGGGTGGTGGGGGGTGGGGGTGTTGTGGGTTTTGGGGGTGTGGGGGGTGTATTTTGAAATTAAAAATTTTTAAATACATAAATGAAATTAATATACAAAAAGTAATAATTTTAATAAATATATTATAAAATTTAATAAAATTATAATAAAACATAAAATAAT
>NC_051409.1:34648260-34648355 GCF_015228065.2 Penaeus monodon | reverse complement strand
TTTGGTGTTAAAAAGTGTTTTTTTTAGAAATACAATATACAGTGACTGCAGTACTACAGCCTGTCACCCAACCGCTAGATTTTTACCTCACCACG
>NC_051409.1:34647927-34648021 GCF_015228065.2 Penaeus monodon | reverse complement strand
CAAAATAGCAAAAATAATAATAATTAGCGTTTGGTGTAAGGCTCTTATGTGTTTTTTGCATTTTTTAAAAACGACACAACACACCATATGTGAT
>NC_051409.1:34645935-34647811 GCF_015228065.2 Penaeus monodon | reverse complement strand
TTAATTTTTGCAGAGCTTGAAAAAACAGCTAAACCCAGGTCGGGTGGTAAAGGGAAATTCATTTATTTTAACAATAGACTGCGGAAGGACCGGTATCAACAAGCCTGCAAAAAGGCCCGGCACTATCTAACTGGGGGGACCCATGAAGGGGGTGAAAGTTTTTTTTTGGGGGGTGCCCCGAATGTATGCCCCTAGGCAAGGCACAAAAAGGAAAATCATTGCGAGATCAGGCCGGGGTATTGAGAGGCGCAGACCCTGGACATCTGCGTGGCCAGAAAAGAAAAAGGTGGACCAGACTTCTGTGTGGTTACAGGCCTTTAAATGGGTGACCTGGGATACTTTCCAATGCCACATGTGTTGACATATTAATGCCCTAGAAAGGGACACCGATGGGCTACAATGGAAAAGAGTACTCATCTATTTAAGATAATTTTCGTAGGAAAACTTTTGAGCAGAGTGAGAAGGACTAAAGTGGTATTCAAGTCCCCTTAACAGCCCAATCAAAAGTTGAACTCTAAAAAATGCGTGCTTTTCCAAACTGGGGTGCCAACTTGGGCATATTTTGAACAGGCTGAAGTAAAACAAACCAAAATTGGTGAAAGTTAAAAGAATGCCACCCCCAAGTAAAGAAGAAATACCAGCTTCCTTGCTATGTACATCTAAGGTTTGCAAAAAATTTTGCCATATTCCCCCCCCTTTAAACTCAGCATTGCCATGACCAGGAGTGTCAAAGGGTTTTTAAAACCAACTGAAAAAAGCACTGTAAAAGCACCATGCTGCTGTATCCAATCCAATTTCCCTTTTTGCAGTACAGATGGGTATAAAGTTTGTCTCAAAAGACCAACATGAAGGTATCAGGCTCTTTGTGCTGAAGATTTTTAAGAAGGGATACCCACCGGAAGGCCCCCCTCCAATGCCCATGCACTTGTGAAACCCGACTGCCATCATGAAGGGAAGGAAATCTGATTACGGGAAACGATGCATGTCAATTGTCCCCAAAAGGGTGCGAAAGAGGCACGCAAAAGGGGGCGGGGCTCGGAGGATCGCAGGGAAGACAGTCACGATCATCCAAACTGGGTAGCAATGGCTCCAATGAGCCTGGTAAGGGTCCAACACCATCATCGAGTGTGATCGAAGTAACGACCAGCAAGAGCACGAGTGGGCCATGGAGACAAGTTTTCGACAGGTTATCATTTGGGCACCAGTAAGGAGGAAGTTGATGTTGTAGCAGCTGTTCCACTGGATACATACAGTGAGGAGGATGGACAGCAATGGACAGAGGTGAAGGACGACATCATGGGGCACTCTAAGGAGCACGTGGAGAACGAGATGCAGCAGCCGACTTCGAGTCTCTGCAGAGAACGAACAGTACCACGGCACCTTAGTGATTTTATTGTAGAGATATGATTAATGTAAGATATAAGTTTTTGTATTCTGAAGGAGGATAAATATTGCTTTCCTAAAGATATATTTTTTATGTCCAGTAGCGGAAACGCCTTGTGTCTTTAGTTATTACGTAAGATTGCTTGCACCAATTTTATTATACAGTTTAAAAATGAACGAAGACGTCCACTTTGAGGGCAGGGGGCAGTGCTGTGAACACCGTTTACGCTTCGCGATGTGCAGCTGTCTTTTGCGGGAAATAAGCCCGAGAGACGAGTCGGGGAGATTGATGGGCATGGCCGCCTGCACGCACGTGGTTTTAGAGACTGTTTTCCGTGCACGTGAAATGTCACACCGCAGCCGGCCTCATGCCATTTTCCTCGGCCACGTGAAAAATGTATTGTGTTGTTAATTGCAGAAAACGGACATACAAGTAACCATTCTAAGTGCCATCTTTCACCCATGCCATGCTGTTGCAATATGATTTGCATTA
>NC_051409.1:34643669-34643799 GCF_015228065.2 Penaeus monodon | reverse complement strand
AAGGTAGGTAAGGTTAGGTTTGGATTTTTGGGTTCGCATCACGATCATGTTTACGTGTGACTAAACAGTTTATATTGTAATTTTATTGTTCGAAACTTGGCTCGCCTTTTCTGAAAATTGATGCATATCG
>NC_051409.1:34641440-34643537 GCF_015228065.2 Penaeus monodon | reverse complement strand
ACGAAGAGCATGAAGAGCAAGTGCTAACAGAGTCCTTGTTATGATGCAGGAGGTAAGGTGTGGCTTTATGTGATGCTTAAAATGGTACGGTCTTACCTTCTATGGGATTGCTTGGGTACGGTACTATCCTATTCCCGGGTTTGGGGGGGGACCCCGGCTTTTTTGGCCAGTCATCGCGACGGGAACAGCTGTTTGTAACGTTGGTACCCCCTTGCTAAAAAAAAAAACTCTTTAAAAAAACGTCTTGAACTAAAACCTACTAAAATGTAAAAATAGTTTTTAAAACTAACACAAATTTTTGAAAATTTTATAAAAGGCGGTATTGCCCGGGGGGTTTTTTAAGTACTTAGCTGAAGGGAGGTAGGCGGGAGAGAAGGTAAGGAGCAGAGGCGGACACATCTGTCCTACGCGGAGACCAACAACCAACTGCAGTCAGTCTATTAGCTAGCGTTTTAAAGGAATAAATTAAAAGAATTTCTGAAACCAATTTGCGAAACCCAATTTTTTCAGTTACCGTCAAAAAGGGGTTAATTCAAAATTTTAAACTTTACGAACATCCCGAGCCCCTCGAGGTCACTCCCCTCGCCGTCAAATTTTGCCTTTCATTTAATTTTTTCACGGGGGACAAGAAAAAAACCCAAAACGGGCCCACTAGACGCCGAAAAATGGGGAAAAGGGAGTAAATTTTACTCCGGGCACGCATTTGTAAAGTAAGCATTGTGGAGAAAACGTTCATCCTAAACCCAAAGGGCTCCTCCCCATCATCGAGAACGATATTCACCCCTTTCTCTAAGAAGGAAAAGCGATTGTAATTAATCGTCAAAGGCCCTGCAGGTTAAAATCAGATAGTAAGGGCCAGTGTATCAAACACTGAAAATGAAAAAAAAAAGCCTTGAAAATAAAGTCCTCCATTGAAAAAAACAACTTTATGATGTGAAAACCCGGTGGAAGAATAAAAAAGATTATAGTTAGAGGCCCCAAACCTAGCTTTAAGAAAATTCTAATGAAAAAATCAACTGAAATAGTTGTCAGAGCCTTTTAAATAAAAAATCACCACTCTGACCTATTTATTGGGACCAAAGGGTGGCAGGCAAAGAAAGCAGCCCAGACCATAACTGTAAGATTACATAGTCGACAAAAAGGGGAAAAAATCGTTTGTGCACATAAACCAAAATTAAAATGTTTTGTGAAAAACCTTTACTCCGGGCGCCTAGCCCCTTTTAAAACGAATGGGGAAAATTTGGAAAAAAGCTTAAAAGAATTGTTTCCGCAATGCTTTTTAATACTAAGGGAAGGACAAAATCTGTATAAAAAATTAAAAGGGTTTAAAAACCCAAAAACCCTATTTTCCCCCAATGAAAAAAAACTGGGGAAGTTTTTTAAAATTTTCCCCAAATTTTAAGGAAAAAATTTTTTCAAAACAAAATAATTTTAAGAAAAAATTTTATTATCTTAACTCCCACAAGATTGTTCCCGCCAGGGGAAATAATCCCGGGTTTTCCAATGAAATAAAAACTTTTTTAAAATTTTTGTGAAAAAAAATATTTCCGCCTTTAAAATAACAATTTTTTTTTTCAAAATAAAATTTAAAAGGGGGTTTTATAATCGTTTTTTTACGGTTAACTCCTTTCCCTTTTAACCCCCAGGGGGAATTAAATGCAGGTTTTCGACAAAGGTTTTTTTGGCCCTGAACCAGGGGATGGGGAAGCCTTAAATTAAAAAGTCCGGTTTTAAAATTAAATTTTGATTGGGCATGTTAGGTTTTTTGCCCGGGGCCCTTTTTTGGGCCAAAATTTTGGGGGGAAGGGCCCGGGGTTCCCAACTTAAAAAAACCCAATTTTTTTAGGTTATTTTCTGATTTTTTCCCGGGGGTTAGGGAAAGGGGGGTTTTCCCTTTTTACCCTTTTTGGGACCATTTTGGTTTAAAAAAATGAGAATTTTAAAAATTGGAAAAATTTAAGTGTAAGGGGTATGGATGGAAAATTTTATTGAAATGTTTACGAAAAAGTAAATAAACAAGTTAAAGGGAAAGCTTTTTTTGTGAGAAAGGGGTGACAAAAACGTTTTTTTTTTATATATATCTTTCAGCTTTGTCCC
>NC_051409.1:34640794-34640930 GCF_015228065.2 Penaeus monodon | reverse complement strand
CTCACCATACTCTCAGCGTTCCCCATCCTGGCAGAGGAGTTCCTCGTAGGAGACTGATATATTGAAATATCTCGTATCAGATTTTCGGTGTCAAGATTCTGATAAGATATCTCTAATCCCTCCATTAAGCGGGAAA
>NC_051409.1:34639664-34639748 GCF_015228065.2 Penaeus monodon | reverse complement strand
GCTTACATCTAAAACATAGAAAAAATATAGAGTTCACTACAATATACCCTATGGCGGCAACATTTTCGCGCGATGTACCCACTG
>NC_051409.1:34639287-34639355 GCF_015228065.2 Penaeus monodon | reverse complement strand
GATAAAGTTATTGAAAATGTTTGAAAACTTTCTCAAACACAGGGTGTCTCAATTGTCAATAGCATGTG
>NC_051409.1:34639074-34639229 GCF_015228065.2 Penaeus monodon | reverse complement strand
TATGAATTTTTACGAGGACACCCCAACAACAACCAAAAAGACGTGTCAACAGTTTTATGTACTTTATGCTCCTTTTGAGAAAAAGAATTGTCCCGTTTTTACTTCCATACAGAGGAGTATTTTTGATATAGTATCAACTCTCTTGAGAACTATAT
>NC_051409.1:34638883-34639049 GCF_015228065.2 Penaeus monodon | reverse complement strand
TCGTGCTGTTATGTTGCTTCGATATTAAATCGTACTGTTCGATATTTTTCCATAACTAGGCCTACACCCAGTGTATTTAGCAGCCGATCGGCGTTTATGACGTAATAACGTCGGCAGCCAAATTCAAAACCCTTGGACTTTCGTATGCTACCAACAATGGCTTTAA
>NC_051409.1:34636793-34637146 GCF_015228065.2 Penaeus monodon | reverse complement strand
ATCAGCAGTGACAATAATCTGGTATTGGCTAAAGTCCAGATTAGATTGCGTTAGTTACAAAAAACTAAACAACAAGCAAAAATTCAGCTTAAGAAACTGCGTGAAGATCTTAATGTAAGAAAGGAATTTTAATCGAAACTCTCGAATAAGTTTGAATTTGAAAAGTTGCAAACGCTTGAAACAGAAGAGATCGAAGAAAAATGGAGAGCTTTCGAGGAGACCTTGTACACAAGTGCAGAAGAAACGATACCTAAAATCAAAGCTAAAAGAAAGCAGAAATGGATGACTGATTTTATTCTCGATATGATGGAGGAGCGAAGAAAGGTACAGGGTAAAGATATATCAAAATGCAG
>NC_051409.1:34635261-34635395 GCF_015228065.2 Penaeus monodon | reverse complement strand
TGCCCGAGTATTGGCAATCGCTAATGTAAAGTGCGAACTATTACAGACAGGCAAAAAAAGGAAAATTACGTTTTGGGGCATGTTATGAGAAGAGGGAAAAAGGGCAAGAGGGAGACAGAGGACGATCTATCTAA
>NC_051409.1:34628244-34628529 GCF_015228065.2 Penaeus monodon | reverse complement strand
ATCAGCAGTGACAATAATCTGGTATTGGCTAAAGTCCAGATTAGATTGCGTTAGTTACAAATAATTAAACAACAAGCAAAAATTCAGCTTAAGAAACTGCGTGAAGATCTTAATGTAAGAAAGGAATTTTAATCGAAACTCTCGAATAGGTTTGAAAAGTTACAAACGCTTGAAACAGAAGAGATCGAAGAAGAATGGAGAGCTTTCGAGGAGACCTTGCACACAAGTGCAGAAGAAACGATACCTAAAATGAAAGCTAAAAAGAAATGGATGACTGATTTTATT
>NC_051409.1:34626623-34626763 GCF_015228065.2 Penaeus monodon | reverse complement strand
GTCAAATGCCCGAGTATTGGCAATCGCTAATGTAAAGTGCGAACTATTACAGACAGGCAAAAAAAGGAAAATTACGTTTTGGGGCATGTTATGAGAAGAGGGAAAAAGGGCAAGAGGGAGACAGAGGATGATCTATCTAA
>NC_051409.1:34617905-34619348 GCF_015228065.2 Penaeus monodon | reverse complement strand
CCTCTACAATAATACAAAGGTATTATTGTAGAGGCACACTGCAGCTATAGGAAACCAACGCATTCTGTAATGATGTTTACTTGATTAAGGCAATGAGTTATTACCACCAGAGGCAAAAACTGTACCTCATTTTAATGAAATTGTATAAACTATATTCATTTTTTTCCTAATTTTATTAATAAAATATTGGCAATTTTGTCACTATTAGTATGTATTTATCTTAGGTAAAATTATTAATCATAATATAGCCCCCCCACAAATATGAATATCATAAAGTACTTCAGCAGAATTGGTTACATATATTCAAACTTTACAGAAAAAAACATAATAAATCAAGTTTTAATTCCTACAATCAACATTATTGTGAAAACAGTATTTGCAAACATTATACAAATGAATGAAATATATAATACAATTACAATAATTCATCACTTTATTACAAAATTAACATGTTGATCTAAACAGTATTTTCATGGGGTTTACTTTACACATTTTACTAAATACTAATACTTTTATTCAAAATAAATAAAAGTAATAAGTAATAATGTTACTGGCTTCATCCAATGGTCAGTAAAACTGTGCAGATAATTTCAATTACTAGAACGGAGGTAAATACACGTACATTACAAAAATATAGGCTTTTAATCATATCTTACAAACTTAAAAGTAGACGTAATATATATACACATACTGAAATTAAATGTTAGATTTGTGACTAAAGCATATCACAATTAAAGCTATGGTGTGCCGTTAATGTCTCTTAGTTCCCGGTCACCTAAACGAAGGTCGTTGTGGTTATCCATGTCTGAATTACTTGAAATCAGACGTTTGATTGAGGTACGGGAATAACGAGAAGCTCTCTCCTCCTGACGATGGTAACCTGGGTCGCCAGGGTCTCCCAAGTCATCCTCTCTCTTGAACCAGTTTGAAAAGTAGTGCAACTGTTGAATGAAGAAAGAAATCGCTTGTAATTAGATGCAGCAACACCAGTTACTGATCAGCATGGTTTAACTCTGAACAATAACTGCTACAATAATGCTTATGTGTGGTTTTTGTTATTTTTTCCCCTAAAGTGAAATCTGTAAGCTTACCTTCCTTTGAAGCACAAACAAAAGTCGTGGTAAGTATCATTTATCATTTTGTTAATCAATGATAAAATATGTAATTCATGCAATAATAATATAATGAGTATTCACATAATTTAAAGTGTATAAGTATGCCTGACTGCTGCCAAGTCATAACTCTTTAGCACTATTGTATTGTATGAAGATTTATGCAATTTTCCATATTTTCTTTACACTCAATTTTAATTATCCTGCATGGAATATGATCATCCCCAGTTCACACAATGCTCATCGGCATATATATTCATGGCATCCAGCATCCAACCTCTCACATTATGGGTCTCTTGAGTGTTCGAGCATATCTTTGCTTAGTGTTCTT
>NC_051409.1:34617542-34617855 GCF_015228065.2 Penaeus monodon | reverse complement strand
CACTACCGTGAAATGTACTATAATCACAATTTCTCTCCTATTTAGCAGCTGCAGTTTTGGCAAGCAACCACTAGGCAATTAGACAAACCATGTCCAAACTTCAGCAACATCCAACAAACTTATTCTGGGACTGGGGGAGAGAAGCATTGGGTTATTTGATTGCTTGTCATCACTACCGACAGATGTGGACACTATCAGGAGGTAAGAATTAGTGTATAAAGGTGTATAATGGGAATTCATAATGTGTAATTGTGTATACTGGAGTATATATGCCCTCTCTTCAATTTGTATAGCATCCCATTTCACAGACATT
>NC_051409.1:34617246-34617450 GCF_015228065.2 Penaeus monodon | reverse complement strand
CTGCAATAGATCTGTAAGGATTCTCAACACTGAACATGAGCATTTGTTTAACCCGAGCCTACAAGCCACAAACCACACACCACACAACTGGGTAGTCACCGCTCAAGTAAGTAATGCTGGATTAGCCTGTGGGGCAGAGGCACCCAGACAATGGTTCAAGGAAAAATGCAAGTCAAATAAGAACAGTATGTTTTCATGATGTGT
>NC_051409.1:34613729-34614860 GCF_015228065.2 Penaeus monodon | reverse complement strand
CAATAATACAAAGGTATTATTGTAGAGGCACACTGCAGCTATAGGAAACCAATGCATTCTGTAATGATGTTTACTTGATTAAGGCAATGAGTTATTACCACCAGAGGCAAAAACTGTACCTCATTTTATTGAAATTGTATAAATTATAATCATTTTTTTTTCCAAATTTTATTTATAAAATATTGACAATTTTGTCACTATTAGTATGTATTTATCTTAGGTATTAATTATAATATAGCCCCCCCACAAATATGAATATCATAAAGTACTTCAGCAGAATTGGTTACATATATTCAAACTTTACAGAAAAAAACATAATAAATCAAGTTTTAATTCCTACAATCAACATTATTGTGAAAACAGTATTTGCAAACATTATACAAATGAATGAAATATATAATACAATTACAATAATTCATCACTTTATTACAAAATTAACATGTTGATCTAAACAGTGTTTTCATGGGGTTTACTTTACACATTTTACTAAATACTAATACTTTTATTCAAAATAAATAAAAGTAATAATAATGTTACTGGCTTCATCCAATGGTCAGTAAAACTGTGCAGATAATTTCAATTACTAGAACGGAGGTAAATACACATACATTACAAAAATATAGGCTTTTAATCATATCTTACAAACTTAAAAGTAGACGTAATATATATACACATACTGAAATTAAATGTTAGATTTGTGACTAAAGCATATCACAATTAAAGCTATGGTGTGCCGTTAATGTCTCTTAGTTCCCGGTCACCTAAACGAAGGTCGTTGTGGTTATCCATGTCTGAATTACTTGAAATCAGACGTTTGATTGAGGTACGGGAATAACGAGAAGCTCTCTCCTCCTGACGATGGTAACCTGGGTCGCCAGGGTCTCCCAAGTCATCCTCTCTCTTGAACCAGTTTGAAAAGTAGTGCAACTGTTGAATGAAGAAAGAAATCGCTTGTAATTAGATGCAGCAACACCAGTTACTGATCAGCATGGTTTAACTCTGAACAATAACTGCTACAATAATGCTTAATGTGTGGTTTTTGTCATTTTTTCCCCTAAAGTGAAATCTGTAAGCTTACCTTCCTTTGAAGCACAAACAAAAGTCGTGGTATCATTTATCATTTTGTTAATC
>NC_051409.1:34613434-34613672 GCF_015228065.2 Penaeus monodon | reverse complement strand
AGTGTATAAGTATGCCTGACTGCTGCCAAGTCATAACTCTTTAGCACTATTGTATTGTATGAAGATTTATGCAATTTTCCATATTTTCTTTACACTCCATTTTAATCATCCTGCATGGAATATGATCATCCCCAGTTCACACAATGCTCATCGGCATATATATTCATGGCATCCAGCATCCAACCTCTCACATTATGGGTCTCTTGAGTGTTCGAGCATATCTTTGCTTAGTGTTCTT
>NC_051409.1:34612785-34613377 GCF_015228065.2 Penaeus monodon | reverse complement strand
CACTACGTAAAGCACAAATACAATTTCTCTCAATTTAGCAGCTGTATTTTTGGGCAAGCAACCATGGGAATTAGAAAAACCCATGCCAAACTTCAGAAACACCAACAAACTTATTCTGGGACAGGGGGAGAGAAGCTTTGGGTTATTTGATTGTTTGTCACATACCGCAGATTGGACACTACAGGAGGTAAAATTAGGTATAAAGGTGATAAGGGAATTCAAAAGTGAAATTGGTATACTGGAGATATATGCCCTCTCTTCAATTGTATAAAATCCCTTTCACAGACATTTAAAAATGCCTATTTAAAATCAGATATATCAAATGATTATATAAATTTTGGGAAAATGGCAAACAAGCAAAATAAAATATGCAGAAAAAAGCGCAATAGATCTGTAAGGATTCTCAACACTGAACATGGCTTTTGTTTAACCCAGCCTAAAAGCCACAAACCAACACCACACAACTGGATGCACCCTCAAGTAAACAATCCTGTTTTAAGGCCCTGTGGGGGAAATGAGGACCCAGATCCAATGGTTAAAGGGAGAAAAAATTGAGAAGTCAAATAATAAAATACTTTTTTCATGATGTGAA
>NC_051409.1:34601870-34601934 GCF_015228065.2 Penaeus monodon | reverse complement strand
TACACATCATGAAAACAGTACTTGTTACTTATTTGACTTCTCAATTTTTCTCTTGAACCATTGG
>NC_051409.1:34601307-34601618 GCF_015228065.2 Penaeus monodon | reverse complement strand
AATGTCTGTGAAATGGGATGTTATACAAATTGAAGAGAGGGCATATATACTCCAGTATACACAATTACACATTATGAATTCCCATTATACACCTTTATACACTAATTCTTACCTCCTGATAGTGTCCACATCTGTCGGTAGTGATGACAAACAATCAAATAACCCAATGCTTCTCTCCCCCTGTCCCAGAATAAGTTTGTTGGATGTTGCTGAAGTTTGGACATGGTTTGTCTAATTGCCTAGTGGTTGCTTGCCAAAACTACAGCTGCTAAATAGGAGAGAAATTGTGATTATAGTGCATTTCACGGTAG
>NC_051409.1:34600415-34601252 GCF_015228065.2 Penaeus monodon | reverse complement strand
AAAAACACTAAGCAAAGATATCTCGAACACTCAAGGACCCATAATGTGAGGGTTGGATGCTGGATGCCATGAATATATATGCCGAGAGGGATTGTGTGAAACTGGGGAGATCATATTCCATGCAGGATGATTAAAATGGAGTGTAAAGAAAAAAATGGAAAATTGCATAATCTTCATAAAAAACAATAGTGCTAAAGAGTTATGACTTGGCAGCAGTCAGGCATACTTATACACTTTATATTATGTGAATTCTCATTTTATTATTATTGCATGAATTACATATTTTATCATTGATTAACAAAATGATAAATGATACCACGACTTTTGTTTGTGCTTCAAAGGAAGGTAAGCTTACAGATTTCACTTTAGGGGAAAAAATGACAAAAACCACACATTAAGCATTATTGTAGCAGTTATTGTTCAGAGTTAAACCATGCTGATCAGTAACTGGTGTGCTGCATCTAATTACAAGCGGGTTTCTTTCTTCATTCAACAGTTGCACTACTTTCAAACTGGTTCAAGAGAGAGGATGACTTGGGAGACCCTGGCGACCCAGGTTACCATCGTCGGGGGGAGAGAGTTCTCGTTATTCCCGTACCTCAATCAAACGTCTGATTTCAAGTAATTCAGCATGGATAACCACAACGACCTTCGTTTAGGTGACCCGGGGAAATAAGAGACATTAACGGCACACCATGTTAATTGTGATAGCTTGCACAATCTAACATTTTAAATTTTAGTAGGTATATATATTACGTTACTTTAATTTTTAAGTAGATTAAAAGCCATATTTGTAATGTACGTGTTTTTGTTTAAATTGTTTCTGAAGTTTTTGCC
>NC_051409.1:34593881-34594039 GCF_015228065.2 Penaeus monodon | reverse complement strand
GGACATTCTGAATTTATAATAATTATAATATAATATTATATATATAATAATTTTATAATATATATTTTATAGAAGTTGTTGCTCGCTAAGCGTTTACATCCCAGTTGTATGTTACACCGATGTTGTTTGCAAAAGCTGTGCGTTATTTGTTATGCAGA
>NC_051409.1:34592768-34593083 GCF_015228065.2 Penaeus monodon | reverse complement strand
ATACCCAAACGCTTTTTGTCTTTTGAGGGCCCCCCGACCTGAGTTGAACATGACAGTGGAAAGGCATTACAAAAAAATTCAGAAAGGGTGAAAAAACAGATTTTAAAAAAAAAATGAAGGGGGACCCGGTTTTTGAAATATTAGTAAAAAATATCCCAACACAAGAATTTTTTGTACACCCCATTTTATTTTTGCGGTCCCCCTTTACCCGCTTTAACAGGGGCAAAAACCTTTTTTCAAAAAGTTATTTTTGGAAATTTACTTATCCAAACATAATCTTTTTTCGCCCGATCCAAAAATTTTTCAACACTGAAA
>NC_051409.1:34592593-34592658 GCF_015228065.2 Penaeus monodon | reverse complement strand
TTTCAAACCCCCTTTTTTCCCTTTTGGGGGGTGCCCCAAAAAACACCTGAGTTTTTTTTTTTTTT
>NC_051409.1:34591947-34592193 GCF_015228065.2 Penaeus monodon | reverse complement strand
TTCAGTATTTTGGGGATCCTGTCGGTTTAGAAAAAATACGCTTGTAATTGATCAAGAAGTATATTTTTGGAAATATATACTTCACACAAACTATTGTTTTTTACCCCGTAGACAACCAAAACAAAAATTCACCTGAAGTTTTCAGTTTAATTCAGTATTTTGGTCCAAAGTTTGGTCCCCTGGACACACACACACACTAAACTAAGTTAATCATTACACAGTAACTCAGATCAAAAAGTTTTACTT
>NC_051409.1:34591641-34591734 GCF_015228065.2 Penaeus monodon | reverse complement strand
GGCCTACTGTATGTACATACATGCCATCCTGAGTGGGTGTAACCCCCACCCTGAGGTCACCCTACTATACAAAGACACACCACACTCACATAG
>NC_051409.1:34590920-34591332 GCF_015228065.2 Penaeus monodon | reverse complement strand
TTTATCCATGTGCCACTCAGCTGCAGTGTCATGGTTTGACCATATACCGTGCACCAGGCAATGCTGCAATTACTCTGCAGTGAAATGCCTCTGAGCTTGCTTCTGTCAGTTTGTCGTAGGTCTTTGGTGTAAAGTTATGGCATTTTGAAAAGCCCATTTCTGAGGAAAAGACGGCTGAAGGTATTTCCTGCTATATTGTAATATCATTAGAGTAGGTATATAAAAAGGCTTACTTAAATGTCCAATTGTGTTCCATCGGTATTGTAGTATTTACTTAATATCAGAAACATCGTCATTAGGTAACCAAACCCATAACAGAAACCAACCACTTGAACTTACCATATCTTGGTAACATCAAATTCTCAAGGATCCCTTAACGTCTAAAATACCATAATAAACACCGTCGACGTGT
>NC_051409.1:34590542-34590880 GCF_015228065.2 Penaeus monodon | reverse complement strand
TCATGGCCCCTTCACTCTATACCCATTGGCATGAGATGACATGCCAATCATGCTTTTCTCGCAGTTGGGTTGCTGTTTATTCATTGATTTCGCAATAAGAACGTATGTCTAGACTGCCCTACGGTGTTTACGATAACGTTGGCTTCCATGAAGACTGCTGTGCAACAAATAAATAGAATCAAGCAGGGTTCTTGGATTACAGTTCCACAAAGAGCGCAAACTGTTAATTTTAAAAATGTATATGGAACATAAATAACATAAACGGATGGCACAAATGCATAAAAGGAATGAAAATAACAGATTAAGTAACATTTATTGTAAAAATAAATACAGCTCCA
>NC_051409.1:34589819-34590392 GCF_015228065.2 Penaeus monodon | reverse complement strand
TCTATAATTAATCAAAATAAAGTAGTCCAACCTAAAAGGGGAAAAAATATCACTCATAGAAAACGGGAATGTAAACAAACAACAGATTCGTCAAAATTCACGATATTGTTGTTCAATAAACATCTTCGGTTCTGTGGGAAGGTATGCCATTATGTCGTATTATTTTTAAGTGGAAGGGTGATAAGAGGACGTGAAAGCCATCTGGGCAGTGAATTAATAGCATTCTTTGCCTCCGAATCATTGGTTTTCTCCAGTATTACATTTTGTTCTATGTGGAGAAGCTTGAAGTCTTAGGAGTGAATGACCTTCTGTATGGAAAAAAAACACTTAGTCTCGAGATATGTTATGAAGGTAAAAATGTACTTGACCGGTTGGTAGTGATTACGATTTAATTATTAACAGGATAGTGATTTTAAGTACAAAAAATACATTGATATTATTCAGTCTGTTATAACTAACCCCACAAATATATTTTCATCTTGATATAAAAGAGGAACTAATACAAGACTGAAATAAACAAAATAGATAAGTTATGCTTGTATGCTGTATCAACAGAAGCCATTTAAGTTATCA
>NC_051409.1:34589635-34589715 GCF_015228065.2 Penaeus monodon | reverse complement strand
CCCTAGACAGGAGAAACAAGCCCCCTATACCCCCCTATATTAGCACATCATGCATAGTTACATAAAATACAACATATAAG
>NC_051409.1:34589127-34589288 GCF_015228065.2 Penaeus monodon | reverse complement strand
ATATGAATATGCATATATATAATGTTATTATCATCATGATATATATTTTTAAGACGTCACATTTAATATGTACAGACTTATAATTGCTCTACTTTATGTACACAATTTGCGGTGCAATCAGAAACACGCACACATATACATAATCATATACAATTTTAGTA
>NC_051409.1:34588769-34588866 GCF_015228065.2 Penaeus monodon | reverse complement strand
CAATTTTAGTGTTAATAATAGTGATATGACTGTGTAATATACAAAAAACAAAATGAAGAACAAACAAAAGAAACGGCAAATTGAAGATAATTAGAAG
>NC_051409.1:34582978-34583227 GCF_015228065.2 Penaeus monodon | reverse complement strand
ACAGATCTATTGCAGCTCTTTTTCTGCATATTTTTTTTGCTTGTTTGCATTTCAAGTTATATAATCATTTTGATATTAGATGTTAATACAGTTTTAAGTCTGTGAAAGGGATTATACAAATTGAAGAGAGGGCTATATACTCCAGTTACCCCAATACACATTTTGAATTCCCATTTTACACCTTTATACACTAAATTTTTACCTCCTGATAGTTCCACTCTGTCGGTAGTGAGACAAAACAATCAAATA
>NC_051409.1:34576602-34576763 GCF_015228065.2 Penaeus monodon | reverse complement strand
TACTAAAATTGTATATGATTATGTATATGTGTGCGTGTTTCTGATTGCACCGCAAATTGTGTACATAAAGTAGAGCAATTATAAGTCTGTACATATTAAATGTGACGTCTTGAAAATATATATCATGATGATAATAACATTATATATATGCATATTCATAT
>NC_051409.1:34576176-34576256 GCF_015228065.2 Penaeus monodon | reverse complement strand
CTTATATGTTGTATTTTATGTAACTATGCATGATGTGCTAATATAGGGGGGTATAGGGGGCTTGTTTCTCCTGTCTAGGG
>NC_051409.1:34575514-34576071 GCF_015228065.2 Penaeus monodon | reverse complement strand
TGAATTAATGGCTTCTGTGATACACATCAAGCTAACTTCTATTTTGTTTATTTCAGTCTTGTATTAGTTCCTCTTTTATATCAAGATGAAAATATATTTGTGGGGTTAGTTATAACAGACTGAATAATATCAATGTATTTTTTGTACTTAAAATCACTATCCTGTTAATCGTAATCACTACCAACCGGTCAAGTACATTTTTACCTTCATAACATATCTCGAGACTAAGTGTTTTTTTTCCATACAGAAGGTCATTCACTCCTAAGACTTCAAGCTTCTCCACATAGAACAAAATGTAATACTGGAGAAAACCAATGATTCGGAGGCAAAGAATGCTATTAATTCACTGCCCAGATGGCTTTCACGTCCTCTTATCACCCTTCCACTTAAAAATAATACGACATAATGGCATACCTTCCCACAGAACCGAAGATGTTTATTGAACAACAATATCGTGAATTTTGACGAATCTGTTGTTTGTTTACATTCCCGTTTTCTATGAGTGATATTTTTTTCCCCTTTTAGGTTGGACTACTTTATTTTGATTAATTATAGAG
>NC_051409.1:34575016-34575347 GCF_015228065.2 Penaeus monodon | reverse complement strand
TTTTACAATAAATGTTACTTAATCTGTTATTTTCATTCCTTTTATGCATTTGTGCCATCCGTTTATTTTTTTTATGTTCCATATACATTTTTAAAATTTTAACAGTTTGCGCTCTTTTGTGGAATGTAAACCAAGAACCCTGCTTGATTCTATTTATTTTTGCACACCCCGGGCTTTGGAAGCCAAACTTTATCGTAAACCTTTAGGGCAGTTTAGACAACTTTTTTTATTGCAAAATCAATGAATAAAACAGCAACCAACTGCGGGGAAAAGCTTTAAAATTGGGCATTTCATCTATGCCAAGGGGTTATGGGAGTAAAGGGGGCCATGA
>NC_051409.1:34574542-34574990 GCF_015228065.2 Penaeus monodon | reverse complement strand
AACCCCGTCGACGGTGTTTATATGGTTTTTTTAGACTTTAAAGGGGATCCTTGAAAATTTTGGGGTTCCCAAGAGGGGGTTTTAAGTTCAAGTGGGGGTTTTGTTATGGGTTTGGGGTTACCTAATGACGTTTGTTCTAAATTAAGAAAAATTACTAAAAATCCCGGGAGGGAAACAAAAAGGGACATTTAAGTAAGCCTTTTATATACCAAACCAAGATTTTACAATAAGGGGAAAATTTCCCTTCAGCCGTTTTTTCCTCAAAATGGTTTTTCAAAATGCCAAAAATTTTTACACCAAAGACCGACAAAAACCTGACAGAAGCAAGCTCAGAGGAAATTTCACTACAGAGAAATTTGCAGCTTTTTCCCTTGTCCCACGGTATAGGTCAAACCCCCTTGAAATGCAGCGAGGGGGCCCATGGATCACCCACGTTCCATTGATACTT
>NC_051409.1:34574238-34574394 GCF_015228065.2 Penaeus monodon | reverse complement strand
AGAAATGGAAAAAGGAGCGGGTCAAGTAACGCCCCCTAATAAACACACACACAAACCCCCCCCCTATGGATTTGTTGTGTTTTTTGATATTGGTGGGGGTGCCCTCGGGGTAGGGGTAACCTCGGGAAAGGCAGTATTTTACATACAGGGGCCCTT
>NC_051409.1:34573516-34574192 GCF_015228065.2 Penaeus monodon | reverse complement strand
GTACATTTGGGTTTCCAAGGGGGCCCTTAAATTTCCAAGAAATTTAGTTACAAATTACTGTACTACTATCCCCCTTTTACCTTTTTGGAAAATTTTCTCATTATTTTGATTGCACAAAGAAATTTAAAAAATTATAAAAAATTTACTAATGTCGGGAATAATAAAAAACTTTGACATTAAGAAAAAACTTTTGTCTGATTTACTGTGTAATGTTTAATTTGGGGAGGGGTATTTTTTTTTTTGGTTTCCAGGGGAAAAAAACCCTTTGGGCCCAAAAAATACTGAATTAAACTAAAAACTTCGGGTTTTGAATTTTTTTTTTTGGTTTTGTCACGGGGTTAAAAAAAAACAATAGTTTGGTAAAAAGTATATATTTCAAAAATAAAACTTTTTGACAATTACAACCCGTATTTTGTACCCATTTCAAAACCGCAGGGACCCCCAAAATACAAATTTTAAAACTAAAACCCTGAGTTTTGGGAAAAATTTTTTTTTGCTTTGTATACGGGTGAAAAAGGATATTTTTAAGTTTGTGTAAAAGTATTTTTTTCCCAAAAAAATATATTTTTGATCAATTAAACCCATTTTTTTCAAAACCCCGAAAAGGGACCCCCAAAATTTTACTAAATTTAAAACTGAAATTTCAGTTTTTTGTTTTTGAAGGGGAAAAAAAAAA
>NC_051409.1:34572949-34573486 GCF_015228065.2 Penaeus monodon | reverse complement strand
GCCTTTTCCTATTTTACGGGCCTTTTGGACTTCCCCTTGGGTTTTTAAAAAACCCGGGGAAATAATTTTTTTTAAGGGTGTTGTTTTTTTATAAGTATATATTTCCCAAAAAATAAGTTTTTTGATAAATTACAAGCGTATTTTTACCCATGTCTAAACCCGACAGGTTTTCCCCAAAGGAATGGAGCCCCCAAGAATCAAAATGCGCCGGTAAAAAATTTCCTTGTCTTTTTGGGTTTTCTTTTCCCCTTTACAAATTTATTTTTAAAAACTTCGGCCCGTTCACTCCTCCTCTTTTTTTTTTCCCCCCAACCCTTTACCCAAATTTTATTTTCAGCCTTTCTTCTTAATTTGTTTTTTGATGATCCCTTTCCACCTTAATTTTTCACACTTTCCGGATTTTGGTTTTTTTCCCTCAAAAATTAGACAAAAAAGCGTTTTTTGGGGGTTTATGAAAAAAAGAAAAAAAAACTTTTAAATAAAAAATCGGGTAGTTTTTATATATGTAATAGTTACACTCTCAAAAATAAAAAAAAC
>NC_051409.1:34564867-34564969 GCF_015228065.2 Penaeus monodon | reverse complement strand
TGATTAAGTTATAATATCAGTGTATATACTCTCGCCCATCCAGCTTTCATTCTGGGGGGGCGCTCGCCCTCACTCCCCTTCCCCTCTTCCGCCGTCAGGTTA
>NC_051409.1:34563316-34564567 GCF_015228065.2 Penaeus monodon | reverse complement strand
TGGACGATTTTGTTTTATTTTTTTTTTTTTTTTTAATTATGTTTTTTTTTGCCTTAGGGGAGGGAGGGATAGTTGTTTTTCTTAATTCAGATTTCTTGTTGTTGGTCTTTTGTTTTTTTTTTCTTTTTTTGATTGTATTTTATTTTGGTTGTTGTTTTTTTTTTTTTTGGATAAAGTTTTCATGTGCCTTGTTTTTCTTTGATTGAGTTGTATGTTCTCTTAAAGCTTGCTTGTGATTGTTTGGTTTTTTTAATTGTTGTGAGTTACTTTAGCCTTGTTACTTGTGTTTTTATTGATTTTTCCTTTTTGGGTTGTTGTTTGATGCTTATGTTTTTGTTTTTTTTCTAGTTGTTTGAATCTTGTTTTTGCTTTTTTTTGTGTTTTTCTTGTTTTTTTTAGTTTGTCTTTGGATTGTGTTGTATTTTTTTTTTGGTGTTTTTTGAGTTCCTTTTGTATCTGAGTGTGATTTTTTTTTTTGTGTAAGGTTGTGGTATTATTGAGAGTTTTTGTTTCGTTGAGATTTTGATCGTGGTGTTGTTTTCCTGTTTGTCCTTCTTTTTTGTTTTTTTTTGTTGTCAGTCGTGGGGAGAGAGAGGGGAGGGACCGGAAGTTTTTGTTTTGTGATCTTATTTCTTTTGCTTGTGGATTGTAAGTTTTTTCTGTTGTGTTCTTTTTGTGTGTTTTTGTGAGTTTGTGTTGTTTTTTTTTTTTTGTTTGTTGTTTCTTTTTTTGTTGTTGTTGTTGGTTACTTTTTTTTGGGTTGTCATGCTTTGCTTGGTGATTGTAGTTTTGTGGGGTTTGTATTGATTGTTTTTTTTTGGTTTTGTTTTATTTTTCTTTGGCTGAATGAGTTTTGTTTTTGTATTTCTGAAATTGCTTTGGATTACTTGTTGTTGGTTGATTTTTTTTGTTTTTGTTTTGTTTTTTTTTTTTTTTTTCTGCTTTTTTTTTTGGATTGTTTGTTTGTTTTTTTGTGTTTCTATTGGGAGATTCGATTGAGTTGGTATTGAGGATTTTTTTATTTTGTGAGATTGCTTGGATTCTTTGTTTAGTTTTTGTATTTTTTTTTAGAGGCTAGTGTTTTGTATGACCAGGTTTTTTTTTTAGTGGAGAGGAGAGAGATTTGATTGGATTTGATTTTGTAGTATTGAGGATGAGATGAGAGATGAGAAATTGAGTATTTTGATGAGAGATGAGTAGAGATTGAGAGAGAGATGGAGAGATTATTGAGAGAGAGAAATAAAAAAGATT
>NC_051409.1:34562902-34563268 GCF_015228065.2 Penaeus monodon | reverse complement strand
TGGAGAGGTAAGAGAAAGAAGAATGAGGGTAGCGGTGAGAGAGAAGAGAATAGAGAGATGTGACTCATACATGTGTCTGTTATCCACTTTAATGAATTATATATCTCAGTATATACCGTAAGACTTGGTATTATCTTTTCACATCAACTGAAGGAGAGACTGTCTTCTGTCGTGAGAGATTAACATCTCGGTATGCACCGACTTTCTTTGCCTCCTGGAGAGAAAAGGTAGTTTTTAGCATTAGGGGACGCACTCGCAAGCTATAGAGCGAAATTTTATCCTTTATGCCATTTATTTGTCCTAATATCTTGATCATTAAAAAAAAATCAAGCTTAAAACACTTAAAATATCTCAATAAGTTTTCAA
>NC_051409.1:34560659-34560766 GCF_015228065.2 Penaeus monodon | reverse complement strand
CTGATCATGCCGACTCCCACATATAAAAGATGTGTTAAAGCTTATGTAAAAAAAATCTATATCTGTATATGTCTATTAATTATCTATATATTTTATTAAATATAAGA
>NC_051409.1:34560253-34560584 GCF_015228065.2 Penaeus monodon | reverse complement strand
AGGGAAGACTCCACACAAACACAGAAACACACGCCCACTCAATACATCATACAAAAGGAATTCCCAGCTGATGATCCATAACTACCAATTTCAAATCCTTGAGCTCGGAGTGAAGGTTCCATGGCGTTCTTTCTGTGTTGGATATAAGAATCAGCATTGTATTACAAAGACACCGATTAAGATCTGTAATGTAAATTGTCAGTAATCTGCTTCATAAACATGCCATACGCAAAAATAAGGATGACGTATTATGGTAAATGTACTATTATACGTCATTTAGCAAACAAAAAATATACTACTACAACTCGAGTATATCCCTTTTAATGTTACG
>NC_051409.1:34558769-34558896 GCF_015228065.2 Penaeus monodon | reverse complement strand
GTATGTATGTTATGTAGACGCACATATCAATGGCCACAATCAGCGATGTCAACTGTGGCATTACCTTGACTTGCTAATAACTGTAAGATCTTCAGTTGGGAATGAAAGAATCCTATGCTATATATGT
>NC_051409.1:34556302-34556387 GCF_015228065.2 Penaeus monodon | reverse complement strand
TTGTAGCTGTTTATGTTGTATTTAGTTATAATTAATAACAATGACGCCCGCATAAGAGCCCTTACAAAACCAAATCGCCTAGATT
>NC_051409.1:34554298-34554660 GCF_015228065.2 Penaeus monodon | reverse complement strand
GTGAAAGAATACCCCTACCCCTCATTCTCCCCCTCCCCCTCACACACACTCCATCCTTTAAGGGAAGTAGAATTAAGAACGAAAATGCAATGTCTCACTTCAGAATTCTGCAGCTTCTCGTTGAGTGTCGTGATCTGCTGTTGTTGACTTTGATTTTCGGCCTGTTCAATGAAGTAAGGGATTAGTGTAAAGTAATCACTGAGAGTCTGTTACAATTAACACACATTTCAATATTACGTCAAAAAACACATGCGTTCAAGAAGAAATATCGAAGATATTAAGATTTGCACCACTGGTGGAAGGAAAAGAAAAGGGTGACATGGCTAAGCCTTCAATTTCTGTTTTGGAAAAGCGCAGGTAGT
>NC_051409.1:34552880-34554024 GCF_015228065.2 Penaeus monodon | reverse complement strand
AAAAAATATATTTATACATACAATATATATACACAAAACGTATATAATTGTGTATAACACAGTTTAATATAATATTTTAATATAACACCATACAGAAACATTGTATATATATATCCCATATATTGTATATTAACAATACATATTGAACATATGCACACATCCCACTTCAATATATAAAATTATATATATAAAATATAAATTATATTTTTAATTCAATATAATGGTGTAGATCAAAAAGATAGAAGGTTTAGAAACTTTGTACTGGGAACAAATTGCGGCTATATTATAGAGGGTGACAAGTGAAGGACAAACCCAAACATGAAGTTCGGCAAGGGGGTTCATCGCCGACCTGTTCTCATGTATACAGTTGATATAAAGAAAAATTACGAAGGGAATTTTAAGGTAAAATGGAATCTATTTCTGATATACGATATGTAACTTTTTACAGCTTGATATTGATGTTGAAACAAAACCTTAAAAGGAAATGTTAGTTTGAAAAATGAAAGTGAAGTCAGGGATTGACTATAACAAGAAGAAAAAAAGTTGAGGGGTTTTAGCAAGAACAGAAATATTCCTATATGTAATATCATTTAGAAAATGAAAAAAATTTAAAAACAAATAAAAAGAATTGAATACTTAGGAAGCATGATAACAAGTATTCAGGTCGACAAAGATATAAAACGTAGAATTGCAATGCAAAGAAAAAAATCATGAAAAGAAAACATTTTTACGGACTCCAAAATATCTATTGAAACGAGGAAAACATTTCTGAAATGTTAAAATCTGGTCTTTTCTTATATGGAAAAGTGAGTAGGGAAACCATTATGCAGAGATGAAAAGGAAACTGGAAGCAATGGAGAGGTAGGTCATGGACTGAGGCTTGCAAAGGTTAGAGAAGAACGACAGATTCTAACATCTATCACTAAAGAGACAACTGAATTTTTTTGGACATTTTAGTAAGGGAAAATAGCTTGGAGGAAACTGGTTATGGAAGGAAAAATAGATGGTTCAAGATCCAGAGGGGGGACAGAGAAAGAAGTACCCAGATAAACTTGTTGCTGCAGTGGGAGTTTCTTACGGAAAGGGGAGCTCTTCCATCTGATTCAGGACAGAGAGATATTTAAATGCATGGTAGCCAACGTCA
>NC_051409.1:34550835-34550919 GCF_015228065.2 Penaeus monodon | reverse complement strand
GCCAATTTTCATTTCATATTGTGGGTGTATTTCCTTATATACACACACACGAATATGAAAATTCAGAATTTCAATATTAAAAAT
>NC_051409.1:34549552-34550341 GCF_015228065.2 Penaeus monodon | reverse complement strand
CCTGTGCCTTTGTCAATTGACGTTGGCTACCATGCATTTGAATATCTCTCGCCCGAATCGATGGAAGAGCCCCCCTTTCCGTAAGCATCCCCTGCCAGCAACAAGTTATCTAGGTACTTCTTTCTCTGTCTCCCTCTGGTTTCTTAAAACCCATCTATTTTTCCTTCCATAACCAGTTTCTCCAAGCTATTTTCCCTTACTATATGTCCAAAAAATTCAGTTGTCTCTGAGTGATAGATGTTAGAATCTGTCGTTCTTCTCTAACCTTTGCAAGCACTCGGGTCCATGACACTACATCTCCATTGCTTCCAGTTTCTTTTTCATCTCTGCACTAATGGTCCAGACTCACTTCCATATAAGAGAACAGACCAAAATGTAAATTTCAGAAATCGTTTTCTCGTTTCAATAGATATTTGGAGTCCGTAAAAATGTTTTCTTTTCCATGAATTTTTTTTTTGAAATTTTGCAATTCTACGTTTTATATCTTTGTCGCACCTGAATAACTTGTTATAAATGCTTCCTAAGTATTCAAATTCTTGTATTTGTTTAATTTCTCATTTTCTAAATAGATATTACATATAGGAATATTTGTCTTGTAAAAACCCATCAACTTTTTTTCTTCTTGTTAATAGTCAATCCTCTGATTTCACTTCATTTTCAAACTAACTTTTCCCTGAAGGTTTTGTTCAACATCAGATATCAAGACTGTATCGTTAGCATATCGTATATCAGAAATAGGATGTCCATTTACCTTAAACTTCCCTTCGATAATTTTCCTCATAATCAACT
>NC_051409.1:34548596-34548940 GCF_015228065.2 Penaeus monodon | reverse complement strand
TTGCTTTTTGATTTTGTATATTTTATACATGTAACTATACGTTTTTTTTTTTTTCCAAAACAGAAATTGAAGGTTAGCCATGTCACCTTTTCTTTTCCTCCACAGTGGTGCAAATCTTAATATCTTCGATATTTCTTCTTGAACGCATGTGTTTTTTGACGTAATATTGAAATGTGTGTTTAAATTTTAAACAGCTCTCAGTGATTACTTTACACTATCCTTACTTCATTGAACAGGCCGAAAAAAAAGTCAACAACAGCAGATCACGAAACTCAAAAGAGAAACTGCAGAATTTTTGAGTGAGACATTGCATTTCGTTCTTAATTCTACTTCCCTTAAAGGAT
>NC_051409.1:34548382-34548558 GCF_015228065.2 Penaeus monodon | reverse complement strand
TATTCTTTCACTTTTATTTACATTTTTCTTTTTTTAAGGGGTTTATATTTTTTTTAAATTAATAATGATATTTTATATTATTTAAAATAATAAAAATTTTTTTATTTGTTTTATATTATAAAAAAAAAATTTTTTTTATTTATATACCAAAAATATAAATATATTATATATATAAA
>NC_051409.1:34547996-34548146 GCF_015228065.2 Penaeus monodon | reverse complement strand
TTTTTTGTTGGTGTGCGGTTTTGTTTGTGTTTAGGTTATTTGGGTACTTATAAATAACAATATAATATAAAATATATAATTATATAAAATAATATAAAAATTAATATATATAATTATATAATAAATATAAAATAATAAAATAATTTTAAA
>NC_051409.1:34547188-34547380 GCF_015228065.2 Penaeus monodon | reverse complement strand
AAAAAACAAACAAACACACAAAAAATATATATTGTATTTTTATATATATATAATATATATTATAATATTTTATATTTTTTATAAAATATAGATATCTATAAATTATACAATTATTACAATATTATGTATAATTTTATTTTTTATATTTTATTTTATTATTTATAATTATATTATTATGTTTTATATAATAAT
>NC_051409.1:34546808-34546887 GCF_015228065.2 Penaeus monodon | reverse complement strand
TAACTAGCGATGGTGTAAGAGGCTCTTATGACTGAGTAGTATATTAATTATAAACTAAAATACACACATAAACAGCAAA
>NC_051409.1:34544139-34544254 GCF_015228065.2 Penaeus monodon | reverse complement strand
CATTATAGAAGGATTCTTAATTCACCAACTGAAATTCTTCAGTTTAGCAAGTCGGTAATGCCAAAGTTGACCATCGAATGATGTGGCCATTGATATGTGCGTCTATACATACAAA
>NC_051409.1:34542624-34542831 GCF_015228065.2 Penaeus monodon | reverse complement strand
AACCCTTTTGCTATTTTGCGTATGGTGTTTTTAAGGGTTTCTAAATTTCATTACGATCTTTAAACGGTGTCTTTTTAATAATCTGATTTTTTTTCCCCAACAGAAGAAGCCCGGGAAATTCATCCGGTCAAGGATTTGATTTTAAGTTGGGATACGCTGATTTTTGTGTATTGTGGATGCGTGTGTTTCTGTGTTTTTGTGTCTTCC
>NC_051409.1:34542346-34542505 GCF_015228065.2 Penaeus monodon | reverse complement strand
GAAAATTTTTTTCAACTTTTTCCCTTTTATATGGGGGTATCCGGTTTTTTGGGTGTGTGTGGTGTGTTTATATTTATGCATTATGAATTGTTACACCCAAAAACACAAAACCACCAACACAACCCCACACCCCAAACAACCACACAACCACACACCAAC
>NC_051409.1:34540927-34541003 GCF_015228065.2 Penaeus monodon | reverse complement strand
AAAAAAAGAGAGGAGATAAGAGAGGTATACTTAGATGGGTATAAGTTGTTTTAAAAGTTTTTTGCAAGTCTCTAGT
>NC_051409.1:34540492-34540763 GCF_015228065.2 Penaeus monodon | reverse complement strand
GGGGAAAACTTTTAAAGGGATTTTAAGGGTTTTGCTTGAATTTTTTAATGATGGAGGACAAAAAAATCAATAAAGGTAAAATTTTCGCTCTTATGTTTTGCGAGTGCCCCCCTAATGCTAAATACTTTCTTTCCAGGAGGCAAAGAAAAAAGTCGGAACAAGATGTTAACTCTCCGCGAAGACTATTTTCTTCATTGATGGTGGAGAAAAATACCAAAGCTACGGTAAAAATACGAGATAATAATCATTAAAGTGTAAAACCCAATTTTGA
>NC_051409.1:34539972-34540039 GCF_015228065.2 Penaeus monodon | reverse complement strand
TAAGGGGGGAAAGGGGGGAAAGGGGGAGAGAGGGGCGAGCCCCCCCCCAGAATGAAACTGGGGGGCG
>NC_051409.1:34533629-34533721 GCF_015228065.2 Penaeus monodon | reverse complement strand
ATTTTTAAAAACCCTATTTACAGACCACACATAGTTGCGTGGTGTGTGTTTTTGTGTGTGTTTTATAGGGATGTATGTAGGTAATTTTAAAG
>NC_051409.1:34533060-34533304 GCF_015228065.2 Penaeus monodon | reverse complement strand
AAAGTCCGGGGGGGTGTGTGTTTTGGGGGCCTTCCCTGCCAAAACCAAAAACACCAAAAACCCCCACACAAAAACAAAAAAAATTATATAATATTTATTATATATTTTATTATTTTATTATTATATTTTATATATATAAAGAAATTTTTTTGCTTTGTGATGGTTTTTAACCCTCCCCGTTTTATTTTTGAAAAACCAATGTTGTTTTCAAAGAGCTGTGCGGGGGAAATTTTTATAGCATGAA
>NC_051409.1:34531736-34532311 GCF_015228065.2 Penaeus monodon | reverse complement strand
TATTTAAATGGAGGTAAATTATATATTATATACTACTGTTGTTAGTAAACGTTTTTTTTTTCTTTTTTTCATACCTAAACGCTTATTGTCTATTTCAGAGGAACAAACCAAATCCTGACGTGGAACATGAGGGAAAGATCATCAAAAAGCAATAACGAAGAGAGGCTGAAATAACAGTGTAATGCGGAAAAAAAAGAGGAGGAGTGAAGTTTGATATAATAGTGAAGGGGAAATGATAGCAAAACGACAAGAATTTTGTCAGCGCATTTTGATTTGGCGGCTCTTCTTGGGGATCCTGTCGGTTAGACATGTACAATACGCTTGTATTGATCAAAACTTATTTTGGAACTATATACTTATACAAAACTATTATTTGTTTCAGCCCGTAAAAACCAAACAAATTTCAACTGAAGTTTCATTTATCAGATTGGGATCCTGTCGGTTTAGACATGGATACAAAATTTCTTGTAATATCAAGTATATTTTTGAAATAATTACTTATACAATAAACTATATATAAAATATTATTTTTTTTCACACCATACAAACCAAACACAACACGTTCAGTACCCACC
>NC_051409.1:34530947-34531208 GCF_015228065.2 Penaeus monodon | reverse complement strand
TATGCGTTTTTAAATTCAGTATTTTGGGGATCCTGTCGGTTTAGAAAAAATATGCTTGTAATTGATCAAGAAGTATATTTTTGGAAATATATACTTATACACAAACTATTGTTTTTTACCCCGTAGACAACCAACAAAAAATTCAACACTGAAGTTTCAGTTTAATTCAGTATTTTGGTCCAAAGTTTGGTCCCCTGGACACACATACACACTAAACTAAGTTAATCATTACACAGTAACTCAGATCAAAAAGTTTTACTT
>NC_051409.1:34530645-34530730 GCF_015228065.2 Penaeus monodon | reverse complement strand
GGCCTACTGTATGTACATACATGCCATCCTGAGTGCTGTACCCCTACCCTGAGGTCACCCTACTATACAAAGACACACACACACT
>NC_051409.1:34527932-34528339 GCF_015228065.2 Penaeus monodon | reverse complement strand
CCTACATATAAACTTAAAAAGTAAAATGTAAATAAAAAGTGAAAGAATACCCCTACCCCTCATTCTTCCCCTCCCCTTCACACACACTCCATCCTTTAAGGGAAGTAGAATTAAGAACGAAAATGCAATGTCTCACTTCAGAATTCTGCAGCTTCTCGTTGAGTGTCGTGATCTGCTGTTGTTGACTTTGATTTTCGGCCTGTTCAATGAAGTAAGGGATTAGTGTAAAGTAATCACACATTTCAATATTACGTCAAAAAACACATGCGTTCAAGAAGAAATATCGAAGATATTAAGATTTGCACCACTAAGGAAGGAAAAGAAAAGGGTGACATGGCTAAGCCTTCAATTTCTGTTTTGGAAAAGCGCAGTTAGTTACATGTATAAACATATACATATCAAAAAGC
>NC_051409.1:34527747-34527872 GCF_015228065.2 Penaeus monodon | reverse complement strand
GTAAGTATATCAATATTAATATGAACACAAATGCACACATTAATGTGTAAAAAAGATAAAAGGAAACACAGGCCATAAAATGAAATTTAAGATGAATGTCAATTTTCATTTCATATTGTGAGTGT
>NC_051409.1:34527439-34527553 GCF_015228065.2 Penaeus monodon | reverse complement strand
CAATATGAAATGAAAATTGACATTCATCTTCAATTCATTTATGGCTGTGTTTCTTTTATCTTTTTTACACATTAATGTGTGCATTTGTGTTCATATTAATATTGATATACTTAC
>NC_051409.1:34526708-34527381 GCF_015228065.2 Penaeus monodon | reverse complement strand
GCTTTTTGATATGTATATGTTTTTTACATGTAACTAAATTCGCTTTTTTTCCCAAAAAGAAAAATTTAAGGCTTAGCCATGTCACCCTTTTTCCTTTTTCCTTCCCCCTTTGTGGGGCAAATCTTAAATCTTCGATATTTTTTCTTGAAAGCATGTGTTTTTTTTACGTAATTTAATTTTTAAAATGTTTAAATTTAAAACCCCTTAAAAAAAATCCCTTACTTCATTGAACAGGCCCAAAATCAAAATCAAAACGCAGATCACCACTCACGAGAAGCTGCAGAAATTTTGAATGAGACATTGCATTTTTGTTCTTTAAATTTTACTTCCTTAAAGGTGGGGGTGTGTGTGAAGGGGAGGGAAAATGAGGGGGAGGGGTATTCTTCCTTTTAATTTCCCTTTTACTTTTTTAAATTTTTATGTAGGTATATATTTTGTATAATAACAACCTATACAATAACCTATTTTGGTTAATTATAAATTTTTAAATAATATATATAACATATATTAATATAAAATTTATATTAAAAAATTTTTCCTATTTTATATTTTATAAAATTAAATTATATATAAAATTATGAATTTTTTAATTAATTTTCCCCTTTTTACTAAGTAAAATATATTAATATATATTTTATATAGAATATATATTATATTATTATAATAAATTTAA
>NC_051409.1:34526001-34526474 GCF_015228065.2 Penaeus monodon | reverse complement strand
GCAACGGTTTTCGTGGGCTCTTTTGGGGCTGCCCAAACACTGTATATTGTTCTTCTAAAATAACCCCAGCACACACCCAAACATATATTTTATATACTATATATGATATAAAACACTTATATAAAATTAAAAGTTTTTATATACATTTTTAAAAATATAACCCTTTTATAAAATAAATAATAAATAAAAAATCAAATTTATTAAAAAATATATTAAACCTTTAATTTTAAAAATATTTTTAAAAAATATTTTATATATATAAATTTTAAAATAAATTTTAAAATTTTATTTTTACTATATATTTTTATATTTTATATAAAATATAAACTATTATATATAAATACATATATAATGTATATATATATTACATACATCCCCATTAATTATTATATATATATATTTTATATTATATATATAATATATATAAAAAATATATATAAATCTTATATTTATGTATATATTTATTATATATA
>NC_051409.1:34525704-34525938 GCF_015228065.2 Penaeus monodon | reverse complement strand
ATTTGTTGTGGGGTATTATAATAATAAAAAATTAAAAATGAAATAAAAATATATATATAAAATAATTAAAATATAAAATATATATAATAATATATATATATTAAAAATATTTGTGTGTGCTGCGTGAATTTAAAAAATAATATAAATATATATTTATTAAAAATTATATTATAAAATATATTATATATATATTTTATAAATTAATTTGTGTGGGTGGTTTTGGGGTGGGTTTGC
>NC_051409.1:34524774-34524858 GCF_015228065.2 Penaeus monodon | reverse complement strand
AAATACACACACACACACAACCAAAACACCCCAAAAATATATAATAAAATTTGTATAAATTTAAAATTAAAATAAAATATAATT
>NC_051409.1:34524197-34524338 GCF_015228065.2 Penaeus monodon | reverse complement strand
AAAACCCATTTGGGTAACGGCTCTTATGATACATTTATTTATATTAATTATAAAAATAAAACACCCCAAAAATAAACCGCACAAATTTTATAAAAAAATTTTATATGACATACATACATATATAAAATTTTAAATATTTTT
>NC_051409.1:34522375-34522607 GCF_015228065.2 Penaeus monodon | reverse complement strand
ATATGGTTGTGTGTATATTTTTGTTTGCTAAATATACGTATATGTACATTTACATAAATGCGTATGCTTATTTTTGCGTATGGCTGTTTTGAAGGATTACTGAAATTTACATTACAGATCTTAATCGGTGTCTTTGTAATAATGCTGATTTTTTCCACACAGAAAGAAAGCCAGGAACTTCACTCCGAGCTCAAGGATTTGATTGTAAGTTGTGGATATCAGCTGATTCCTT
>NC_051409.1:34520533-34520652 GCF_015228065.2 Penaeus monodon | reverse complement strand
AAAAGAGAGAGAGATACAGAGAGAAGATATACATATAGATAGGTATAAGTATGCTTATAAAAGTTTTTATGTAAGTCTCTATGTAAAAAATATAGATAAAAAATGATAATAATAATGAT
>NC_051409.1:34520121-34520416 GCF_015228065.2 Penaeus monodon | reverse complement strand
TTGAAAACTTATTGAAGGTATTTTAAGTGTTTTGCTTGAATTTTTTTAATGATAGTAGATGGACAAATAAATGACAATAAAGGTCAAATTTCGCTCTTATAGCTTTGCGAGTGCCGCCCCTAATGCTAAATACTTTTCTCTTCCAGGAGGCAAAGAAAAAGTCGGATACAGAGATGTTAACTCTCCGCGAAGACAGTCATCTTCTTCAGTTGATGGTGGAAGATAAATACCAAAGTCTTACGGTAATAATACTGAGATATATAATCATTAAAGGTGTAACAGACACATGTATGAG
>NC_051409.1:34506089-34506163 GCF_015228065.2 Penaeus monodon | reverse complement strand
ACTCTCCCCCTCCAGTTTTCCCTTCGGGGGGGCGCTCGCCCCTCTGCTCCCCTTTCCCCCCTTCCCCCCGCTTA
>NC_051409.1:34505357-34505652 GCF_015228065.2 Penaeus monodon | reverse complement strand
CTCATACATGTGTCTTTTTCACCTTAATGATTATATATCTCAGTATTATTACCATAAGACTTTGGTATTTATCTTCCACCATCAACTGAAGGAGATGACTGTCTTCGCGGAGAGTTAACATCTCTGTATCCGACTTTTTCTTTGCCTCCTGGAAGAGAAAAGTATTTAGCATTAGGGGCGGCACTCGCAAAGCTATAAGAGCGAAAATTTGACCTTTATTGTCATTTATTTGTCCATCTACTATCATTTAAAAAATTCAAGCAAAACACTTAAAATACCTTCAATAGGTTTTCAA
>NC_051409.1:34503071-34503314 GCF_015228065.2 Penaeus monodon | reverse complement strand
AAGGAATCAGCTGATATCCACAACTTACAATCAAATCCTTGAGCTCGGAGTAAAGTTCCTGGCTTTCTTTCTGTGTGGAAAAAATCAGCATTATTACAAAGACACCGATTAAGATCTGTAATGTAAATTTCAGTAATCCTTCAAAACAGCCATACGCAAAAATAAGCATACGCATTTATGTAAATGTACATATACGTATATTTAGCAAACAAAAATATACACACAACCATATATCATTTTTTA
>NC_051409.1:34502246-34502582 GCF_015228065.2 Penaeus monodon | reverse complement strand
GGAGCTGTATTTATTTTTACAATAAATGTTACTTAATCTGTTATTTTCATTCCTTTTATGCATTTTTTGCCATCCGTTTATGTTATTTATGTTCCATATACATTTTTAAATTAACAGTTTGCGCTCTTGTGGAACTGTAATCCAAGAACCCTGCTTGATTCTATTTATTTGTTGCACAGCAGTCTTCATGGAAGCCAACGTTATCGTAAACACCGTAGGGCAGTCTAGACATACGTTCTTATTGCGAAATCAATGAATAAACAACAACCCAACTGCGAGAAAAGCATGATTGGCATGTCATCTCATGCCAATGGGTATAGAGTGAAGGGGCCATGA
>NC_051409.1:34501836-34502217 GCF_015228065.2 Penaeus monodon | reverse complement strand
ACACGTCCGAGTGTTTATATGGTATTTTAGACGTTAAGGGATCCTTGAGAATTTGATGTTACCAAGATATGGTAAGTTCAAGTGGTTGGTTTCTGTTATGGGTTTGGTTACCTAATGACGATGTTTCTGATATTAAGTAAATACTACAATACCGATGGAACACAATTGGACATTTAAGTAAGCCTTTTTATATACCTACTCTAATGATATTACAATATAGCAGGAAATACCTTCAGCCGTCTTTTCCTCAGAAATGGGCTTTTCAAAATGCCATAACTTTACCCCAAAAGACCTACGACAAACTGACAGAAGCAAGCTCAGAGGCATTTCACTACAGAGTAATTGCAGCATTGCCTGTGCACGGTATATGGTCAAACCCAT
>NC_051409.1:34500207-34501259 GCF_015228065.2 Penaeus monodon | reverse complement strand
AAGTAAAACTTTTATCTGAGTTACTGTGTAATGTTTACTTAGTTTAGTGTGTGTGTGTGTCAGGGACCAAATTTGGACAAAATACTGAATAAAACTGAAACTTCAGTGTTGAATTTTTGTTTGGTTTGTTACGGTAAAAAACAATAGTTTGTGTAGAAGTATTATTTCCAAAAATATACTTCTTGTCAATTACAAGCGTATTTTGTACCATGTCTAACCGACAGGACCCCCAAAATACTGAATTAAACTGAAACCTGAGTGTTGAAAATTTTGTTTGCTTTGTATACGGGCTGAAACAAGATAATATAGTTTGTATATATTTCCAAAAATATACTTCTTGATCAATTACAAGCATATTTTTTCTAAACCGACAGGATCCCCAAAATACTGAATTAAACAAGCTTCAGTGTTGAAAAAAAAATGTTTGGTTTGTATAAGGGGTGAAAAAATATACATATATAGTTTGTGTATAAGTATATATTTCCAAAAATATACTTCTTGATCATTTACAAGAGAATTTTGTATCCATGTCTAAACCGACAGGATCCCCAAAATACTGAATTAAACTGAAACTTCAGTTTTTGAAAAATTTTGTTTGGTTTGTATACGGGCTGAAACAAGATAATATAGTTTGTGTATAAGTATATAGTTCCAAAAATAAGCTTTTTGATCAATTACAAGCGTATTTTGTACCCATGTCTAAACCGACAGGATCCCCCTAGGAATGGAGCCGCCAAGATTCAAAATGCGCGTGTACAAAATTCCTTGTCGTTTTGCGTATCATTTCCCCTTCACTAATTATTATCAAAACTTCGGCTCCGTTCACTCCTCCTCAATTTTTTTCCCCAAGCATTATCACTGTTATTTTCAGCCTCTCTTCGTTAATTTGCTTTTGTGATGATGCCTTTCCACTCGTCATTGTTCACACGTCAGGATTCTGGTTTGTTTCCCTCTGAAATAGACAATAAAGCGATTTAGGGTTATGAAAAAAGAGAAAAAAACGTTTACTAACAAATCAGTATGTATATATATGTAGATAGTTACACTCTCAT
>NC_051409.1:34495098-34495251 GCF_015228065.2 Penaeus monodon | reverse complement strand
CTCTCCTCATCCTCTCTTTCTTCTCTCTCCTCTTCCTTCCTCTCTCATCCCTCTCTTCTTCTTCTCTCTCCTCATCCTCTCTTTCTCTCTCTCCTCTTCCTCTCTTACCCCTCTCTTCTTCCTCTCTCTTCTCCCTCCTTTTCCTGTAATAGG
>NC_051409.1:34494547-34494691 GCF_015228065.2 Penaeus monodon | reverse complement strand
TGAGAGAGACCAGGAGAACAGGTCATTTCACTTCCTCTCTCCTCACTTGTGGTCCCAGAGAGTTTCAAATTCCCAAACACTGGATTGGTATTCTGGTGCCTTAGTCCAGTGTGAAATTGAAACCTCCCTATGAAAATTACCAGA
>NC_051409.1:34494421-34494511 GCF_015228065.2 Penaeus monodon | reverse complement strand
ACATTACCCTTAAAATTAGCTTTGAATCTCTTCAGCATAATCAAATTTACATTTGAAATTCTTCTGGATGAATTATCCTTGAAACTCTTT
>NC_051409.1:34494179-34494259 GCF_015228065.2 Penaeus monodon | reverse complement strand
GCAAATGATTGTTGAATATGGTGATGCCTGCCAGACATATAATGCATTCCCCTACCAGTTTAGAGATTCTCAAAAGCACA
>NC_051409.1:34492524-34494126 GCF_015228065.2 Penaeus monodon | reverse complement strand
GTCATCACACTTAATATGTACAGACTTATAATTGCACTACTTTATGTACACAATTTGCGGTGCAATCAGAAACACGCACATATATACATAATCATATACAATTTTAGTGCTAATAATGGTGATATGACTGTGTAATATACAAAAAACAAAATGAAGAACAAGCAAAAGAAATGGTAAATTGAAGATAATCACAAGAGATTTGTTTTAAATAAGTGTGTGATTACAGGCAACTTTATAAGTACTCTGCTTATCATATCTGCTTATTTTAGCAAAGCATTGTAGTGGTTATACAAAAACCTTAATAATGCATAAGGTTGAAAAACTTTACAGTTTACAGTTTAACCAAAATACGAAATGGAAACACCATAAACCTTGGAGGAGATTTCTGACAAAATATGTTTTGACATGAGACCCGTCCTGGACACGCATACCCTCAATGATCCTGAAACTCCATTTTCCCAAATTACCTTTGAAACTCTCCTACCTAAATTAATCCGGATATTCACCCACCCTAAATACCTTTGAAATTCATTCAAGATAATCCTCGACACTCAGAATCCTCCTCTGGATCAACAGGAAAAAGCAAGGTCTAGCCATCCATCATTCCCAACACCACCAGGAAGAATGGAGCAACCAGAGACAGACAGCGAAGACGAGATGCCTCCAGGATGGGAGGAGCGATGCACAGCAGATGGACTTGTATTTTATGCACAGTAAGCCATAGAGCTCAAGATGTAATGAGGTCAAGTGATGCTGTATTATAGTGAAGAAGAATGATAAAAAAATGATAATGATGAGAATGAAGATAATGATTTTGTTTGTGGTGATGTTTTCCTTTGTATAACTCTAAACACACTTTACTTTCTCTTCAGTCATAGCTCTCAGACAACCCAGTGGCAACATCCCAGAACCAACAAGAGGAAAAAAGTTACTGGAGGTAAGCATGAGTGTTAGGATTTCAAGGTGCACTGAGGTTTTATAGATCCTCTTGAAGAGAGAGAGAATGCGTTTCAATTTCCTTCATACAAAGGAAATGATCTGATATCAAGTTGTAACGAATTTTGAGAATTATAGAGTAAATTTGTCGTTCATACTTTCAGTTCCCCATTTGTCGCATTTTCACATGGGGTATTAGGCAATATACCATGACATGGTATGAGCTATTGCACTGCCCCTTCACTCTATCACTCATTAGTGACCTTTAAACCTTTTCATCAGAATTACCCTATGGATGGGAAAGACAGATAACAGAAGATGGGAAAGTGTTCTTTGTCGACCACATCAACCACAAGACTACCTACACAGATCCCAGACTAGCCTTTGCAGTCGAGGAGAGCAATACAATTAATGACCTGCGGCAGAGGTTTGACAGCAGTTCGACAGGTCTCCAAGTGCTTCATGGGAGGGACCTGACAGGGCGCGTTGCTGTCATTACAGGTGCTAATAGTGGAATAGGTAAGTCCATCTTCCAGTCACTTTCAAATGATCCCAGCTGTTCATTACAATGTTTTTGGTACAATATTGTTATTCTGAGATCTGCTTTTGATTTTGAAAAATTAAAACCATTAAGCATATAATAAGATAGATAAGAGCTTCCTTCAT
>NC_051409.1:34491734-34492480 GCF_015228065.2 Penaeus monodon | reverse complement strand
CTTATAGGCTATGAAACAGCTCGAACTTTGGCATATCATGGATGCACAGTTGTATTTGCTTGCCGGAGTATAAGCAAAGCAGAAAACGCAATATCAAAAATTCAGGCTCAGAGGCCCAACGCATCATGCCATGCTTTACACATCGATTTGGCATCTCTTGAAAGTGTGCGGACTTTTGCACAAACTTTTGCCATTAAGTTTGAGTAAGTATGATAGTTTTTACCTTTGCGTTATCTTGTCTAGAAGCATTTTTGTAAGAAAGTTGGTATATAATTTCCTGTATATGATAGTATAGTAGCGATCATTTCACTTATTTCTATATTGCTTTTTAAGATATTAATATTCCCTTTTTGTATTTGTTTGATATTATCTAATTTGTAATGAATTAATATTTTTTCCCAAAAAGAAAATTACAAAACCTGTCTTGTAAGGTCGTTCTGAAAATGGTAATGGTATCTGGATATTAGTTTATTGTGAACTGAAGTAAAAGTTTGACCTGCTGCGTGTGTTTAGATAATCCTTCAGTTAAATTAATGAAAATGTTTTAATTTTGGAAATAACTTTGTCCAAATTTGAATATACAAATGTCATCATAAAATTAGAATATTTTAGTACCTAGATATATTTATTAACAAAAAAGGAGCAAAAGTTTGAATTCAAATGTTTATTTCACAATGGTTATGATGAGCTGAATAATAGTTTCAGTGATTTATATTTCATTCATTTTGACCTTCATTTTAGATAAC
>NC_051409.1:34490921-34491700 GCF_015228065.2 Penaeus monodon | reverse complement strand
CCCAATAGCCGATGTGATATACTGATTCTAAATGCAGGAGTTTTTGGCCTACCTCATACCTCGACTCTGGATGGACTTGAGACCACTTTCCAGGTCAACCACTTGTCACAGTTTTACCTCGCTGTGCTACTGCAGCCAATACTCTCTCGCTCGGCACCTGCACGGGTTGTGTTTGTCTCGGCCGAAGCACACAGGTAATCGGATGCAATTCCTCTGATTTTCTATGAATGTGGTTAATGAATTTGTTTTTGCTATTTAATCTGGAAGATAAAGGGTAGCGAACTGGATCTGGATGGCAAAGAAAATCTTTGATTTTGTTTTCCTGGTGTTCAGAAATTCAGTGCAGAGGTAGTAGTAGTTAACTAATAGATAAGTACATCAGATTTTTTTATTACATAAAAATGAATAAATGTTTTAGAACAAAGTAAGTAAATAAAGTATTCTTGTAAATTTCATATATTTAAACTGATCTGTCTTCAGAATCAAATAAGCAGAGACAATATGCTAATCATGACCCATATCCTGTTATATTTCTTTTAGATGCATTCAAAGACTGGCATTTACATATGGGCTCTGGATATATATGCTTCTTGTATCTATTTTTTATGGGCAATGTATTATATTCAGATCCTTTGATTTTCAGCATGTTTTAAAGGTTTCCAGTTTTGCTAATCTCTGTTTTTAAAATACTAAAGAAATTTTGCACTCATACTGTACATTCATGTTTTAATTGCATTCTAACAGGTGCCAGGAATCCCATATTTACATCTCTTGTATAT
>NC_051409.1:34490117-34490848 GCF_015228065.2 Penaeus monodon | reverse complement strand
AAGTATTGGCCAGGGTATATGATGTATGATAATTAATAAAATGGGTGGATTGCTTTTCTGAGATATGCAATGGTATTCGCAGAATACACGACTATCTTTCAGGTTATTGTAGACACTTTGGTGTTATCAGGGTCAGTGTTTTTCCATGGAGGGATACTGTGCATAGCGTGACCAGCAGAACAGCATGGCTGTCTAGGGATCCCTAGACAGAGAAGACTGGTGTGACCATTGCTGAAGCAATCACAAGCTTATGAAATTAATAAATATTTCAGATTTGCAACTCTAGATGAAGCTTGCCCAGAAGAAGAGTTATCTCCCTCCCACAAGGCAACATATGATTCCATAATTGCTTATTGCAACTCTAAACTATGCAATGTTTTGACAGCCCTGGAGATGCAACGGAGATTTGGTCAGTAATTTCAAAATATATTTAATGTTGATTATGATTACTAAGTGAACATACCATATGAATAAATGACATCTTTGTCATACATATAGTTTATTATATATATACTTATATCTTTTTGTTCTAAGACCAGAATGGACTATGTGATTCAAATTACATCTAATAGATTTACTTTTATTCCCAGGCAATCAGGGTATAAACTGTTATGCAGTGCACCCAGGCAATGCTGTGTCAACCTATATTACACGACATTGGTGGGTTTACCGTCTGATTTATGCAGTGGTTCGACCTTTTACAAAATCCTTGGTAAGTCAGCACATATCAG
>NC_051409.1:34488948-34489750 GCF_015228065.2 Penaeus monodon | reverse complement strand
ACACTACACATTATTACCTGTACACATAGTCAATACAGACTTGTTCTCACTCAAATTAATGTGATTAATTCTGTTATCATTCTTTGTACCCTAAGTAGTAAATTCTACTTCTTTCTTTTACAGCAGCAGGCATGTGCTACAAGCATATACTGTGCAGCAAGTACAGACATTTCCAAGTATGGCGGAGTCTATGTAAATAATTGCGTGCCATGTCTCCCTTCACACACATCACTCAATTCTGTGGTTTCAAATCGTTTATGGAACACATCTCTGAATATGATACAAAATGTGCTTGGAAAAAGAGCATTCAGTGTACAGACTTTATAGGAATATCAAGGAAAGTAAAGTTGATGGTGTGGGCGTCAAATTTATGATATTAGAAAAGTTTGCAGAAAAAATAGGTGAATTGTTTTATTTACAGATGATATGAAGATATAATGCTTCATCATAGTTTAAAATTAACATCCAAACCAATTTTAAGTTTAATATTTATGAAGTGTTGACTTTATATTATTTATTTAGTCCATTATTTACAAATATTCCAGGGCATTCAATTCTCGTCTGCATTTTAACGTTGCAATATACAGTTAATGCTCTATTTTATGCATGGGCTACATTCCCAAACTCTTTGTGATTTTGTGAAATCTTTGCATTTGTGTTACCTTCTAAATTACATGAAATAGATCATTACATTATGAATCAATATTATGTATGTATTCAATACTACTGCTCACGGTAGTTTTGTTTTGTGAATTTTGTTTACTCTCAGACGGTTCCACAACCGCTTATTTAAAAAGTAGTC
>NC_051409.1:34488120-34488331 GCF_015228065.2 Penaeus monodon | reverse complement strand
TCACTCCTCCTGCCTTTGAAGGCTTTGAATAGGCAAAGCTTATTGTAATTCCGTACATACTTGTGACTGGAAGAAATGTTTCATTCCATACAAGTTGCAATACTCCATCTGCTCACTCACAGCTTCAGATGTTCAAACAAGCAAAGTATTTCATGACATGGTTAGGACTGTAGCATTGTGAAAACTTTACTGATTGTTGACCTTACAATAG
>NC_051409.1:34486753-34487072 GCF_015228065.2 Penaeus monodon | reverse complement strand
ATATCATATCATGCGTAGGGGAGTGAATAACTCATTCACCATTGCTCAAAAGGACAAAAATTATTTAATAAAAACTACTCATCCTTGCCATCAAACTGTCATCTTCCAGTTTTGCAGTCTCTTTTAAATTTTTATAGGCAATATTTTCCCCCAAAGAGGAAAGATATTGCCTATATATTCTCATCTTTTTTTTTAATGCAAAATTTGGAAGATGAGTTTGAATGCCCTTTCCATTTTGAAATTGAATCTACAGTTTTGGGAATTCTTCATTGTACCTGCTTGAGAAAAAGCAATTTGAAGTTTGGTTGTTTGCTGGTTA
>NC_051409.1:34486593-34486713 GCF_015228065.2 Penaeus monodon | reverse complement strand
TATAGAAAGAAAGCTCAAAATGTATACTATAGAATCTGATCCTGTGAAGGAAACTGAAATTGAGGCTTATCTCTGATAGGGGAGTTTTCCGTGCTTTCATGACTATACAACGGCTATTAA
>NC_051409.1:34482483-34484430 GCF_015228065.2 Penaeus monodon | reverse complement strand
TCAACTCATTTTTGCCCATGGCTGCCTGGATGGTTTCTTTACGCGACATGCACATGTGATAGAGCAGTGCTTACAAGCTTTGTCCATCATTGTACTCTGTGGGCACACTTACAATTGTCCACAGAGCACTCATTCAAAGCCAGAATGAGAGGTGTTAGTACAATAACCACTTCAAGAGTATACTGTTATATGCCTGAAGTTCCAGATGGTTCCCTTAAGCCAAATATACACGTGACAGTAGTGCTTACCAAGCTTTGTTCACCATTGTTTTCAGCAGCACATTCATTCAGGATTAGGAAGGAATGAGAGCAGGTGTCCAACTGGGCTATGCTCAGTACAATAACCACTTCAAGAGTATACTAGTATACTCCTGTGGACATGGATCTATATTAATAATATTCTTAAAGTGAAAAATAAAGTGTCAAAAATGCAATGTCATGTCACAGTGTCACATGAAATGCAAGATGGGAATAGATATAACATATGAGGATTACACTAGTCAAAATTTGATGGACTGACACCAATATCCCCTTGGGTCCATATGTGTACCTGACAGTGTGTTTACATTACTGGTAACTGCCTGATGTGAAAAAGGTTTTAGGCAATTCAAGACTGTATTTATTTAAAAATCTGAAATGACGTGTGTAAAGTTATTACACTGGCAAAAGCTCTAGTTCTTCAGTTTATGAATATGAGAGCTATGAAAATATTCTCTGCTTGGATTATCAAGAACTTTGTGGTGGAACAAGTTCAAAGACCATCAGCAACTAATTAGCTAGCAAATTTTCTAAACCTATATGCCCAGTGATAGCACAAATGGATGTTACTTGGTATCAGTGAAAATATACATGAAAGTTAATAATACTACAAGGTAAGATGAATCATTTGGCATTTCAGTTATAGTTTTAACTTTTGATAATTGCATTACAAGGCATCACAATTGAATTTGCCTTGTCTAGTTATTAATTCTAGTTATAAAAGACTATCACAATCAGGTAATTAATCTTGCCATTTGGAAATACCCCTTTACCTTTCAAAATTATTACCACAAACTCAAATTGTTCAGAAGCTATACTGAATCTGATAATGGTGAGCAAAAAGCAATGATAATAAAGTTGTAGTAATGTGATGGCAGGAGTGAGATCAACCAGTATTACTTTTATGAACAGTTCCCAGGCAGTCGTGGCTATGCAACAGGCACAACCAACAAGGTTTACCCAATGTTTCTCCACTTCTGACACCATCTTCACCTGTGTCCATTGTGTGGTATCAGTGCTGTCTGCAACATGAATTGCCCCTCGCGTGGAATATAGCTTTAGACTCCACCCACATGACCAAATGGGTAAACCACTAGCAAACCATGGGCAAACAATTGAAATGCCCTGGAAATGCCTGACACTTTACCCAATACTTGGTATAAAAGTTATATTTACTTCCTGATCATGTGGGTATAGTCTTAGACGGAGTATGGTATTCAGTCAAGGAGCAGCAATTTGATCACTGAAGTTACATGCTGTTTGTACAATATAGAAGATAATCACATTCATGGCCATTTCTTCTTGTGTATGTACTTAAAAAAAAAAAGGGAAAAAAAAATGCAGGTGCAGACCAGTACAGGCCTTTCATAACAAGCACTGTGTAATAAGCATACCTGTAAGTCTACTCTTTATATAAAAAAATATATAAATATATTATTACAAAAGTCTTTTATGTGTGATTTAAACATTATACAAATAAATGCAAACAGATGGATCTGTTTCTCAGCTTCTAAGATATTATAATAGTGATAAAAAACACTGTTGTTGTAGTCTAGCCTTGCAATCAAGGCAATAGATGTTTCATTTTGGAATACCATTGCTTTAAATAAACATAATTGTAGACCATGTATACATGTAGATAGACAACATAAACAGCAATAAACATTTATTAGAAATGGAAGATAACTGA
>NC_051409.1:34481980-34482263 GCF_015228065.2 Penaeus monodon | reverse complement strand
TTAACATAAGGCACAGTCTATTGAGAAGAAAATCAGTTGGATTTCAAAGCTGTTAAGTAGTTTCTAAAGAAATCTTAATAACTGCATGTTTATTGGTCACCTATCTAAATTTATCTGGAGGTGGAGAGTATGATATCAAGGGTGGCAAAACTGCAAGCAGAGCATCAAAATGCCTGTGCCCAGTCTTGCATATGGATAAAAAAAAAAAAAAATGTGTCCAGTGTGAGAAACTGTACAATCTGGTAACACTGCTTAATAAGTATGTGATACATGTTTAGCAGCC
>NC_051409.1:34477127-34477265 GCF_015228065.2 Penaeus monodon | reverse complement strand
ATGAGTAAGGGATGGGGGGGGGGAGGTTGGCAGCCAATACCTTTTCAGGTTCTGCCTATTGTGTGGACATAGCTGTAGAACCCTCCAAACACATTGCAAATAAAGCCATTTAACCCTTTGACCATTTAACAGCCATTT
>NC_051409.1:34476556-34476997 GCF_015228065.2 Penaeus monodon | reverse complement strand
ACTTACCTTTCACAAGAATGCATTATTTTTTGTGCAAAATGATACACTCAGAGTATGTGTATATACTTGTCAACACCCATTCTCTTTTCAATTTGCTATTTGACACAAATGGCAGCATCTACTGGGCAAAACAGGTATGAGGGGATATAGACCCACTGCAGGGATAAGTAAAAGAGGGAGAGAGGGAGAGTGAAAAGGAAAACCACAGTCAGAAATAAGGGAAATCAGAGGGAGAGTGTTAAGGGTGATTAGATCAGTGGAGGACATCTGTGCATCTAAGAACAAGTTATCAAAGTAAAAAGTGGGAAATTTCATAGGGATGTTCAATAGGCTGAGGGTTAGAGAGGATAGAACAAGTAAGGACTTAACAACAGAATGCTGAAAGCTGAAAATTGCATGAGGAATGGTGAAGACAAGCCATTATGAAGCAATCAACAGGTA
>NC_051409.1:34471990-34473203 GCF_015228065.2 Penaeus monodon | reverse complement strand
GAAGCATTTCAGCAAACGAACAAAACAGGCTACTTAAGATGGCACACAAATTATAAATATTTTCATAAATAACATTCTATATCTGAACATCTCAAATTTTTCTCAATTCATATCAGATCCATGTGAATTAGGGAAGTCTATTATAAGCCCATATCCCTAGTCCATCCCAATCCCAAACATCTGGAATTGTGTTCAGGTTCGGGTTCGTGAAGCAGCAGCACAAAGTAATGTGTCCCTAGTCACTTCCAAGGGTTCAGGTTCGGGAGTTTGTGAAAGCCCCAGACGTAAACACAACGCTGGCTATGCATAATTGGTTTGTCTTATTGTGGAAGATATGGGGAATATTGCGATTCAAGATATGTATTTTTTGCTTTCACTGACAAAAATATGAATAACAGGTGAAAGTGATAAGGCAAGGTATATGTCTGCCATGGATAACAATTGTTGCAAACATTCCAATAATTTACAACATTCATAAGTGTTAGAAAGTTATTGTATATGTTTCCTCTCAACTCTTCGTATTTGTTAATAATTAGAAATAACAACACTAAACTTAACCATGCTCAACAAAGTGTTAGAGGGACATTTACAATATAAACTAATAATTATTGAGCATAAGGCAAGTTTTGGGATGAGTATTGCACCAGAAAGTTTTGACATGAAATTCCAGCAATACCAGGGTCTACACATTCATAGCACACAAAGCCTTGCCACAAGATGGGGACTAACAATTCAAAGACCACGAAACGAAGATTAGGGTTTGGGTTCTAGATGGACTTGGGGTATGGGCATGTAGTGACAACTGGAAGAGTACAATATGTCTGGAGTAACATCCAAGTATTTCAATTACTAAGCATCATAAAACCTGTCAGTCACCATATACAGTAATAATCAACAGCAGCCTGTTGACCTGTCATCAGTTACCACCTATCAAGCATATCCTTGCCTTCAAAGAAACAGTATAGCTATACTTACGGAAAAAGGAAAGTACCTGTACTCTTGCCCAATTACAAAAGACAGGAAAATTGAGGAAATTGATAAACATTTTAAATGAAAGATTTTATTACAAATCGGCATCATCCTACTTCCTATGTTTCTTTTTTAGACATTCACTGATTACTTGGTTGCAAAAAGCTGGAACCAACAGGCCCCTTGCTTTTATACACTGTGAAATGTTATTAACAAGCATCACAAACTGAATAACAACTTAACA
>NC_051409.1:34471708-34471940 GCF_015228065.2 Penaeus monodon | reverse complement strand
GCTTTCCTCTAAAGAAAAAAAATATATATATACATGATATACATAAAACAAAAAAATTTAGATACCCGAAAAATTTTAACAAAAGAAAAAAAACATTCCCAATATATGTAATGCTTAGGTAATTTGTACTTGTGTGTGAACTTTCTCTGTAGCCGTCAGCAGCACGTATTGCAGCAACCTTTTATCCTGTGGTTATCACTCAATGTGGAACCTTGGGATGAAATCAAAATTG
>NC_051409.1:34471550-34471685 GCF_015228065.2 Penaeus monodon | reverse complement strand
GGTTCAGAAGGGAATAGAAAAAGAGGGGAGGAAGGGGTGACATGGGCATCTTGAAGGAAAAAATAATAAAAAATTAAAACAATTAAAATTGATTCATCTGGATTTTCCCCAGAATTTCTCTTTACTCCAGCTGAA
>NC_051409.1:34470760-34470875 GCF_015228065.2 Penaeus monodon | reverse complement strand
ACCAAAGGGTATAACCTTAATTAAATTTCTTGTTACTTATCCAACACACATATATATATAAAAAAAAAGACTAATATTATTGGGCATTTAAACTGCCTCAGACATCCAGACCTCT
>NC_051409.1:34470400-34470726 GCF_015228065.2 Penaeus monodon | reverse complement strand
AAAGAAAAAATTATATATATATGCACATGGATTCACATTCACACTCCGGTTCCTAGAAAATTTGAATTGGCAGATCCTTTCCCTTTTTTTTTTAACAATTTCAAACATAAAAGTGGAATTAATCTACTTTTTCACATGGAAAACTTTAACTGCATAGTCATGTTCACTGTTCTGGTAAAAGTACAAATGGTCTGCCAGCATAACTCCAAAGCTACATATATAAATTTTGCACCAGACCATACCATGATGGAAGTAAACAAGAAAATTTCATGAGAAAATTATACATAACCTGAAAATTTTAAAAACAAATTCTAGAAATTTTCTAT
>NC_051409.1:34469794-34470377 GCF_015228065.2 Penaeus monodon | reverse complement strand
GGGAAATACAACAACCACTCCTCCTCATCAACCTCCCACTACAGCGCTCTGGTGAGGGTTGAGCCACTCATTAAGCGGGATAACGCGAACGACACGCCTTGCCCAACGGCACGTGCGCGGGAAGTAGCGTCAATGATCACACTTGTGCTGAAGAACTCACTCGAACACTACATCAATAAGTGTTTTGAAATCACTACAAAAGTTAAAGCCTGAGCTCCTGTTCAATAGGATTTTTCTCTTTTTTCTTCGTTACAAAAAAAATTATTTATATTTAATGTGCATTCCTGAAATATACTAATTCAGGTTTTAGAACTACAAATAACAGAAGGAGATGATGTAGTTGAACAAGCTGTCCAATGGAGAATTTAAACCTCAAATTAATGACCATATGGCAGCCCGTACCTGGGCAACCTCAACTCAACTATACAAGGAACGATCTATCCATCATTCCAGGTACTTAGTAACTAATATCGTTAATACAGTGATCACAGTTTACAACAGTCTCAAGTAACGCGCATCTTCCATCTCACATTAGATTAAATACAAGAGAAGATCAATATCATTCAAGCTTAAATAAAGTCAC
>NC_051409.1:34469611-34469758 GCF_015228065.2 Penaeus monodon | reverse complement strand
GGCAGGGTGGGGGGAAAATCTGGCATAGCTTAATGTGTCTCCTCTTTGAGACAGACGTATCTAGCACCTTTATTTAACCCTCCAGTGTGTACCAAATAGAAAAGGATTTCTTGTGTTCACCAGGATTCCTCTTTTGTTTTTTCTTCT
>NC_051409.1:34469116-34469572 GCF_015228065.2 Penaeus monodon | reverse complement strand
GCCATTTCTCAGGACACGCTTTTGGTCCTCAACCGCCACTGTGATTTTAAAAGAGAGATAACTTACGGTCTCTTTCTGGCATATTCCTTCACCCTAAGGTTTCACTTTGATACTGTAACCTCTTGATTTTGAGATGGCCACACTTCTCACAATCATGCAAGAGTTGTACAACAGTTGCACTACAGTTCATTGCAGCATTCTCATCTCTGGTCCATCTGTGAAAGTGGGAGAGCAATCTGCAGACAAGGCCTTTCCCGCGTCATTTCCCCACAAGGCCCGGCCATGGGAAGTGAAACAACAACACTGTTGTTTGTAGTCTAGCTTTTGCCAATCAAGGCAATAGATGTTTCATTTTGGATACCATTGCTTTAATAACAAATTGTGACCATGTAATACATTAGATTAGACAACTAAACAGCAATAAACATTTATTAGAAATGGAAGATAACTGAATTA
>NC_051409.1:34468621-34468903 GCF_015228065.2 Penaeus monodon | reverse complement strand
TTAACATAAGGCACAGTCTATTGAGAAGAAATCATTGGATTTCAAAGCTGTTAACTAGTTTCTCAAGAAATGCTTAATAACTGCATGTTTATTGGTCACCTATCTAAAATTTATCTGGAGGTGGAGAGTATGAATATCAAGGGTGGCAAAACTGCAAGCAGGCCTCAAAATCCTGTGCCCAGTCTTGCATATGGATAAAAAAACACAAATGTGTCCATTGTGAGAAACTGTACAATCTGGTACCACACTGCTTACTAAGTATGTGATACATTTTTAGCAGCC
>NC_051409.1:34463791-34463994 GCF_015228065.2 Penaeus monodon | reverse complement strand
ATAAATGGAGAGGGAGAGCATTCCCTTGGAAACCAAGGTAATAACCTGGTGGCCCATTGCTCCCGTAGGCGCGATGAGTAAGGGATGGGGGGGGGATTGGCAGCCAATACCTTTTCAGGTTCTGCCTATTGTGTGGACATAGCTGTAAACCCTCCACACATTGCAATAAAGCCATTTAACCCCTTTGCCTTTAACGTCCATTT
>NC_051409.1:34463045-34463702 GCF_015228065.2 Penaeus monodon | reverse complement strand
AATCTGTGTGAAAACATTAAAAAATTACACTCACGATGGGCAACTTTACCTTTCACAAGATGCATTATTTTTTGTGCAAAAAATGATACACTCAGAGTATGTGTATATACTTGTCAACACCCATATCTCTTTTCAATTTGCTATTTGACCCAAATGGCAACATCTCTTGGGGCAAAACAGTATGAGTTGGATCTAGACCCCTCCAGGAAATAGTAAAAGAGGGAGAGAGGGAGGTGGAAAAGGAAAACCACAGTCAGAAATAGGAATCAGAGGGAGAGTGTTAAGGGTGATTAATCAGTGAGGCATCGTGCATCTAAGAACAAGTTCTTATCAAAGTAAAAAGTGGGAACTTTCATAGGGATGTTCAATAGGCTGAGGGTTGAGAGGATAGAACAAAGTAAGGACTTAACAACAGAATGCTGAAAAGCTGAATTGCATGAGGATGGTGAAGACAAGCATTATGAAGCAATCAACAGGTACATAAGGTATTCATGTGAATATCCACAGGAGCAGCAGAAGGGATGAAATGGTGAAGTACGTGAGGGTGTGCAGATGGAGAGGGGAGGATAGGTGTGTTGGCTGAAGTGGGAGGAAGATGGGTAAGAAATATGAGAATAGGATGATGTTCAGCAGTCAGCTTTGAATGTAGGGGGAAAG
>NC_051409.1:34460206-34460271 GCF_015228065.2 Penaeus monodon | reverse complement strand
TGGGATTTGTGAGGGGGAAGCATGGAAAGGAGGAGGAATAGTGTCGAGTGAGGTAGTACAGCATA
>NC_051409.1:34458234-34460054 GCF_015228065.2 Penaeus monodon | reverse complement strand
AGTAGGAGGAAGCAGTATTAGTGTCGGACTATGATTAAAGAAGAGTCAGTGTTAAATACATATTTGATAAGGGGGAAGCCTCATTGCTCCAATAGAGATATAAATCATCATTAGCTATGGTGACCTTGAAATATAGAAAACAAAACAGTCCCACTCCTGAAGCATTTCACAAACTAAGAACGAACAAAACAGGCTACTTAAGATGCAACACAAATTATAAATATTTTCATAAATAACATTCTATTTCTGAACATCGTACAAATTTTTCTCAATTCATATCAGATCCATGTGAATTATGTGAAGTCTATTAATAGCCCATATCCCTATCCCTCCCAATCCCAAACATCTGAATTGTGTTCAGGTTTCGGTTCGTGAAGCAGCAGCACAAAGTAATTGTGTCCCCTAGTCACTTCCAAGGTTCAGGGTCGGAGTTTGTTGAAAGCCACAGACGTAAACGCAACGCTGGCTATGCATAATTGGTTGTCTGTTCATTGTGGAAGATATGGGAATATTGCGATTCAAGATAATGTTATTTTTTGCTTGATCACTTGACAAAAATATGATAAGCAGGTGAAAGTGATAAGGCAGTATATGTCGGCCATGATCCCAATTGTTGGCCAAACATTCCAATAATTTCCAACATTCATAAGTGTTAGAAAGTTTGTATATGTTTCCTCTCAACTCTTCGTATTTGTTAATATTAAAAATACAGACAGCTAAACTTAAACACATGAGCTCAACAAAGTGGTTATGGGACAGTTACAATATAAACTATAATTATTGGCATAAGGCAAGTTTTGGGATGATATTGCACAGAAAGTTTTGACAATTAATTCAGCAATACAGGGTCTACACATTCATAGCACACAAGCTTGCCAAAGATGGGGACTAACATTCAAAGACCAACGAAACAAAGTATAGAGTTTTGGGTTCTAGAGTGACTTGGGGTATGGGCATGTAGTGACAACTGGAAGAGTACAATATGGTTCTGGAGTAACATCAAGTATTTCAATTACTAAGCATCATAAACCTGTCAGTCACAATATACAGTAATAATCAAACAGCCTTTTTGAACCTGTCTCAGTTACCACCTATAAGCATAATCCTTGCTTCAAAGAACAGTATAGCTTATACTTACGAAAGAGGAAAGTACGTCTGTACTCTTGCCCAATTACAAAAGACAGGAAAAATTGAGGTATTGATAAACATTTTAAATGAAAGATTTTATTACCATCGCATCAGCTACTTCCTATGTTTTCTTTTTTAGACAGTCACTGATTACTTGGTTGCAAAAAGCTGGAACCAACAGGCCCTTGCTGTTTATACACTGTGAAATGTTATTACCAGCATCCAACTGATAACAACTTAACATTTTTTTATTTACTTATTCATTCTTTTTTGTTGGGGGGGGTATTTTTTGTTTTTTTGCCTTTCCTCTAAAGAAAAAAAATATATATATACAATGATATACATAAAACAAAAAATTAAGATCCCGAAAATTTTTAACAAAAGAAAAAAAAACATTCCCAATATATGTAATGCTTAGTAATTTGTACTTGTGTGTGAACTTTCTCTGTAGCCCGTCAGCAGCACGTATTGCAGCAACCTTTTTATCCTGTTGGTATCACTTCAATTGGAACCTTGGTGAGAAAGAAAAATTGAAAAAAAGCACAAAAAACAAAGGATCAGAAAGGTAATAGAAAAAGAGGGTATGAAGTCGGTGACATGGAGCATCTTGAAGGAAAAATAATAAAAATTAAAACCAATTAAAATGATTCTCTGGATTTGGTCCCCAGAATTTCTCTTTACTCCTAGCTGAA
>NC_051409.1:34457589-34457763 GCF_015228065.2 Penaeus monodon | reverse complement strand
CACAGAGCACTTGTTTAGACAAGGCAATACTTCCATAATTGTGTGTGTTAATGTGTGCATGGTATACAAATACATATAATTGTGTCCCTATGTATGCATGTGAGCTTATGTATGTCTAGCTCTTGCAAAGTATTCTTACAAATCATACTGTGCACACACAAAATTTGTCCCTCA
>NC_051409.1:34457417-34457529 GCF_015228065.2 Penaeus monodon | reverse complement strand
GTATAAACCTTAATTAAATTTCTTGTTACTTAATCCAACACACATATACTATATAGACAAAAAGACTAATATATTGGGGCCATTTAAACTGCCCTCAGACATCCAGACCTCT
>NC_051409.1:34457061-34457376 GCF_015228065.2 Penaeus monodon | reverse complement strand
TATATATATATGCCACATGGATTCACATTCACACTCCTCCTGTTCCTAGCAAATTGAATTGGCAGATCCTTTACCTTTTTTTTTTACATTTCAAACATAAAAGTGGAATTAATCCTCTGTTTCACATGGAAAAACTTAACTGCATATCATGTTCACTACTGTTCTGGTAAAAGTAAAATGGTCTGCCAGCATAACTCAAAGCTACATATATAAATTTTGCAACGCAGACATACCATATGGAAGTAAACAAGAAAATTTCATGAAAAATTATACTAACCTGAAAAATTTTTAAAAACAATTCTAGAATTTTCTATC
>NC_051409.1:34456465-34457042 GCF_015228065.2 Penaeus monodon | reverse complement strand
GGGGAAATCAACAACCACTCCTCCTCATCACACCTCCCACTACAGCGGCTCTGGGTGCGGGTTGAGCCACTCATTAAGCGGGATACCCGAACGACCCCCTTGCCCAACGGCCCGTGCGCGGGAATAGCGTCAATGATCAACACTTGTGGCTTGAAGAACTCACTCGACACTACATCAATAAGTGTTTTGAATACGACAAAAGTAAAGCCTGAGCTTCCCTGTTCAATAGGATTTTTCTCTTTTTTCTTCGTTACAAAAAAAATTATTTATATTTAATGTGCATTCCTGAAATATACTAATTCAGGTTTTAGAACTACAAATAACAGAAGGAGATGATGTAGTTGAACAAGCTGTCCAATGGAGAATTTAAACCTCAAATTATAACCCTATGCAGCCTTACCTGGCAACCTCACTCAACTATACAAGGAAACGATCTATCCATCATTCCAGTACTTAGTAACTAATATCGTTATCAGTGATCACAGTTTACAACAGTCTCAAGTAACGCGCATCTTCCATCTCACATTAGATTAAATACAAGAGAAGATCAATATCATTCAAGCTTAAATAAAGTCAC
>NC_051409.1:34456279-34456429 GCF_015228065.2 Penaeus monodon | reverse complement strand
GGCAGGGTGGGGGGAAAATCTGGCATAGCTTAATGTGTCTCCTCTTTGAGACAGACGTATCTAGCACCTTTATTTAACCCTCCAGTGTGTACCAAATAGAAAAGGATTTCTTGGTGTTTCACCAGATTCCTCTTTTGTTTTTTCTTGTCT
>NC_051409.1:34455597-34456241 GCF_015228065.2 Penaeus monodon | reverse complement strand
GCCATTTCTCAGGACACGCTTTTGGTCCTCAACCGCCACTGTGATTTTAAAAGAGAGATAACTTACGGTCTCTTTCTGGCATAATTCCTTCACCCTAAAGGTTTCACTTTGATACTGTAACCTCTTGATTTTGAGATGGCCACACTTCTCACAATCATGCAAGAGTTGTACAACAGTTGCACTACAGTTCATTGCAGCATTCTCATCTCTGGTCCATCTGTTGAAAGTGAGAGAGCAATCTGCAGACACACGGCCTTCCTGCGTCCATTTCCTCACAAGGCTGGCCCATGGGGAAGTGAAACAACAACACTAGGTTCCAGCAAAGACCCCCTACCCCTGGAATCCCTCCCGCCCCAACCCTAAACACTAGTTTGAAAATAAAATCTCCTATGCCCTATTGGTCATTATTCGCCGTCACTTTTGAATTTCTTGTCCTCCTGCTTGATCCCATCATTGCCAGCTTCGTCAGAAGTTCTCTTGGCACTCCCACTTGACTCCACCTTCAATTTGTTCAACTTGATGATGATGCACGTCATGTTGTCACAGCCTGTGCCATCCCCATGAGTGTCTGGGGCTAGACAGTGGTCAAATAACTAGAAAGTAAAGAAAAAATATTTTAGATACATGGAAAACAACCAATCATA
>NC_051409.1:34450528-34451005 GCF_015228065.2 Penaeus monodon | reverse complement strand
GCTCCAGAGTGAAATCATAACAATTCACAAATTCCACACAAAATTAGTACAGAATCTCACCTCCTCACAAATCTTTGAGAGCTTCGTATCCTCACTCAACCTCTCACAGACAAAGTCACAGGCTTCCTGAGATGAAAGTGAGTTCCAGATTCCATCGCAGGCAACAATTATGAAGTTATCTTTGGGTTCTAGTGTCATGGAACGAACGTCAGGGAGCGGACTGATCATTTGTTCCTCTGCCGAGAGGTTTTTGTTTTGCTTGTAGCCATGGTCACCTGAAAGAGAGAGCTTGTATAAGGGAATTTGGTGGGGGAGGGGAGGGGTAATTAACTTTTGTATTACTATAGAAGTTAATTACACAACTTTATCTTCTACTTTATAAATTCAGCTGTTGTATAAAAAAAATACAATGTAGATTAAGGTCATTAAGATGCATATTCCTGTATCATTACCTAAGGCAAGTATTAGTCAAATAAC
>NC_051409.1:34449027-34450408 GCF_015228065.2 Penaeus monodon | reverse complement strand
AGCAATCATAATCCTAGAGTCAATTGAGCCCTTTCAAGGTATACTTCACACAGGCCCAAAAGTGAATGATTCTGCCATACACTAAACCTCTTAGCTGTTTATTGTTAACAAACATTCCTTGCATGGTAGACACAACTGAGACTGAGATTTGTTGAGAGAGGACTTACCTAGTGGAAATTGAATGCACTAAGGGCTAAAAACTGATATAGAAGATTTCATCACCATCAAACAATAATGACTAAAAAAGATACAAAAGTAAAATAAAAATTGTTACATTGTTACACAAGGTGACTAAGCACTTATAGAGTTCTCTCTCGAAATAAAATTCACAAAACAAAATTACAGTGGACAATGAACTTCTAATATTAATTAACTAAAGAAATGTAATCCTAAGAATTTCTGTTGGAGGGGGAACGAAGTTAAACAATATAAAAACTGCTAACCCAGAAGTCCTCCATTTATGATCTTGGAGAAAAATAAAAAATTGGATAAGTCTATACTGGCTTACCAAATGACTAAAACTTGTCATTTTCATCTACTTGTTTTCTCCGTATATAGTAATGATGATAAAAACGGTAAAAGAGGGAAAAGCAATATTGAAAAAAGAAGGAAGAAACAAAGGAAAAAATAAAAATAAAATAAAACACAGGAGTAAGTAAAAACTATAACAACAATCACCCCTACCAATAGCTCTTGAGAGATTGAGTCCTCCATTGACCCTTCCATCAGCTGTTACTCTCCCTCCTGCTCTGATGATTCTTGCTGCCTCAGGATCATCCTCTGGCTTGTGGTCAAGACTCATCTCAATTGCTTTGCCATCTCTGGACACAACGCAGCGTGAATCGCCCACATTGGCCACATAGAGCTCATTGTCTTTGATCAGTGCTAGGCAGGCTGTGCATCCACTGTCAAAGCCAGGCTGTAAAAGAAAGTGCACTGGTTAAAAACTCTCAAACATTAGCCACATAATTCAAAAAATTCAAAACATGATTTATTATACACCAATATCCTGAAAACTAAAGTATCCTTAATGAGATAAATCTATAAGCAGTCAATTTAGAAACATGGTTGACATATATAAAATTGAATTGTTGGAGGTGGAACGAAGTAAAACAATATAGTCATTGTTCAACACAGAAGTCCTCCATGACTTTATCTAGGAGAAAAATGACAGGAAACTAAGCAATCTACATCCTGAATGAGAAAGTAATATTAAAATTATTTTTCTCCATTTTTTTCCCCATTTGAAAAGTTTACAAAACCACCTACATTTTTAAATCTGCAAAATACTTGACATGCAATTTTAATTCAGCAATCAAAGAGATAAAATTAAAAATTCAGGGAATGAACACTACTAGGTATGGCCTTCTTGGGCACTGTA
>NC_051409.1:34448775-34448920 GCF_015228065.2 Penaeus monodon | reverse complement strand
ATTAATTCCCCCCCCAATACTTTCATTATTTCTTTATCAAGGAATAGGGTAAACAGTCAAGATCAAAATCAACCTACTGACTGACTATGCCTTTGTAAAGACACCTTTGTGAAAAAAAATAATAATTAAAAAATATATAAATATA
>NC_051409.1:34448151-34448384 GCF_015228065.2 Penaeus monodon | reverse complement strand
TGGTTAGAGGTTTATTTATTCAGTATTTTTTATCAAGTACATGCTATCACTGTAATAAAATACAGCAGTAATAACATGATGCATGCAGACATTCAGAAAACAAAATACGGACTAGCAAATCACATAAGTTTGGTATATCTTACACACCAAGCATCACAAGAGACTACTCCACTTTATACTTATAACAATATGATAGGAACACAGAGGGAGACAAGGGAGATTAGGGAGGGAGA
>NC_051409.1:34447476-34447600 GCF_015228065.2 Penaeus monodon | reverse complement strand
AAAAAATTTTTAAAAAAATTTTTCCCCCCAAAAAAAACTTTTTCAAAAATTTTTCTTTAAAAAAAGAATTTAGGGTAAACATTCAGGGAATCAAAATAACCCCCTCCCTTTGAAACTGCCCTAA
>NC_051409.1:34446668-34447312 GCF_015228065.2 Penaeus monodon | reverse complement strand
GTAAAACATGTTTAAAATTATAATTGTTCATAAATAAAAGATTAAAATTTTCCTCATAAAAAATTTTCCCTTGAATCAAAAATAAAACTTAAAATAACCAACTTAAAATGTTTATTCAAATTAACTAAATAATCATTCTTAATAAATGTTCAATTCATTCCTTTAATACATACAATCCAAACGGAAAAGACATCCTTCTAAACTCCTATATATTCAATACTAATTATCTATTAGTTTGGTTAAGGTTATCAAAATTTACAATACATAAATAAAAAATATAAATTAATAACAAAAGATAAATAAAATTTATTTAAAAAAATAAGGACTTTCATTTATACTTATAATAATAAACAAAAATAAAAATCAAAAAATACAAAATAAAAAAAAAATAAAAGAAATACAACAAAATTAAAATAAACTATAATAACAAATATTCAATATATAAATAACAATTTTTAATAATTATATAATATATAAAAACATAATACAAAACAAAAAAACAAAAACAATAATTTTAATATAATATACTATAATTTATATATACAATACAATATAAATATTACAGGAAATAAAAATAATGTGTATAATAATATATTACATATAATGTTCCAATAATGTAAACAATACACATAATTTAATGTTAA
>NC_051409.1:34444806-34445453 GCF_015228065.2 Penaeus monodon | reverse complement strand
TACTTACTTTCAAATATAATTATAACAATCCATATCATCATTGATACCAATACTTATACATTTTGTATATATACCTTACCAAATATTGTATAATAACAATACTATATTATTATCATAACCATATATCTGTTAGACTATCAAAACCCATGTAAAAATATACTATAACATTAATACAATATATATTATATACCATTGTATATATTATCCCACACATTTTATATATATAATAAACATGTATATATCTAACAAACATGTGTAATTACTTTCCCACATTACATGTGTATATATACATATACATATATACGGGATTAACTCAATAACAGTTATATATACTTTCATATTAAAATGGTATAATACATATACATTATCATTTCATATACACATAACATAATTCATGTGTATATATAATTACATAATATACATGTCTAAGATAACATTACTAATAAATAAATACAGTTATAATATAAATTCAAAAGAATTGATATAACAACCAAATTATACATAAATATAGAGAGCAATACATTTACTAATATACTATATAATTTGTATTAATATACATAATCCAGTTACAGTTATATAACAACATAACATGAATAAATAATATCATTATAAACATAATAATTAATTATGGTATATCATTTACTATA
>NC_051409.1:34443717-34444189 GCF_015228065.2 Penaeus monodon | reverse complement strand
TCATAATTACAACACAGACTATGTTAACACACAGACAACATATATAACCACACACATCCCATATATAATTATCCACACCAACATAAGACATACTACACTACATGGTACATATATTAACACACATAGGCATAGTAAAATAATCTAAACACATCATATTAATTACACACTATACAAACATATATATATTAAACCTATTAACACTTTCTGGTTTAAATAGATAACTTCTGATGATATAAACAATCGAGTAATTCAGTAATACCAAACCCCACTATACTTTTTCTCACATCATAATTATAACTAAACTAGAATATTTATATTAACTATGTTATTATTAAGTATAAAACCAAGACATTAATAATTGGGTTCTATATTTATATTTTGCATATTTTGTTTGTTTTTAGTGTTTTTCCGGTATATTCAAATTTAGTTTCTTACTAAAATTATATATTAAAAATATATTGTGTTTTGTAAA
>NC_051409.1:34437258-34437692 GCF_015228065.2 Penaeus monodon | reverse complement strand
TACAGTACAGCCTGTGAAAATACCCCACTACTAACTAAAAATTTACTTTCATCTTTTTCAATTTTGGTGGGCACCAATCCTGAGGGAAAAAATATAGTTCAAAAGATCATATCTATTCTCTGCAACACACGAAAAGAACCATTTACTGTCTCAAGTAGTTACTTTTGAATTGGTCTTTGTCCAAACTCTACAGGACAATTTGCCAGTTCTTTTATGATTATCCCCTTAAGATTACAGGGTACATAACAAACGATTAACAAAGACTGCAGGACACACACCTTCTCTTTTTTACATCTGGCAATTTGAGGGTTCTCTGTGTACTGTGCCATGACCTCATCCAGAGGCATGGTGGCTTCCCGATACAGGTTGTCCACCTCCTCGGTCTCAGAATCTGAGTTTTCTGGGGGCAAATAATGATGATAACATCGATGATA
>NC_051409.1:34434881-34435194 GCF_015228065.2 Penaeus monodon | reverse complement strand
AAATAAAATAAAATTCCAGGAATGACAAAAGCAGGCAAGGCACATTAGCACTTGTTTGGGTGAAACAATGTGGAGTCACCTGTGGCAACAAAATGTACAAAAACTGAAGTGCACAGTATATTTAGGGTTAAAATTAGTGATAAAAAGAATATAAAAAGATACTAGCATGCTCTTTACTTATCTCATCTCAATCATTTAAAAAATTTCTTATTAAATATTTTGAAGCTTTTTAAACAAATTTTGTAGCATTTTAAGTCATGCTAAAAGAATACAGTCCACCTAAATCAATCTTAAAGTTGTGGACAGAGCAAAT
>NC_051409.1:34433929-34434781 GCF_015228065.2 Penaeus monodon | reverse complement strand
AATTTTTTTTTTGGGAAAACCCCCGATTTCCTTGACTTTGCGGCTTCCATGGGGAGGGAAATCCCCGAAGGTTGTTTTAATTTGTTCTTAAATTTTAATATACTTAGAAAATTATGTTGTTTACTTTTCTTTAAATTTTCATTGGTTTTATCTTATATTTTGGAAACTGCTAGAATGGGTTTGCACCCGGGTAGCCAAATCGGAGTGTGCTAAAATGCGCTCCAACCTGTAGCGCCGCATGATTTAAATCGGTCACTGATCCTTTGCAAAGTAAATAAGAATAGATAAAAGTTGATTACCTAATTCCTCACATTTCATACAGTTTCCGTTCATCATTATGCGACTATTTCAAAGAGTTATTAATTAAAAAAACATGAACAAAATTAATCAAGGGAATGGCAACATTCTCCATTTTTCATAAGGAAAAAGGGGATGGTGGCCTCTACAAAGGGGGACAATATGGGGGGCATTATGAAAGAGGAAGTTAAATTCTCACTACAGTCATTCATATAGATTGCAAATATTATGACATACTTTCTAATTAGAAATTGGCATGAAAGTGACAAAGACCACTAATTTCGAAGAAACGTGATCCCCACATTCATAGAATATGGAAGGTGGATTATCACAGACTTATTTAAATCCGTATTTTTTCCATATAAAGATTCATGTTCATTATATGATACTTTAATAGCATATCAACAGTTCACATGTTCAATAACTCCTTTTCTGAATCCTGCAGAGAAACTTCAATAATTAAAGGGTATGTGCCTGGCGATGAAGAAATCAAAACTTAAAAAAGTAAATTTTTAAATTAAAATAAATATTATTATATAATATTTTTATATTAAT
>NC_051409.1:34432917-34433896 GCF_015228065.2 Penaeus monodon | reverse complement strand
GTATGAAAATATATTATGGAGCAGGATGTCTCACATGCTTTCTTTGTTACAGTGAAGCAGTTTCTGTGGGATATTTCATATTCACTTACTTCACATTATATAATTCATTAGATCGTCCTTATGTTATAAATGATAAAAAAAAAAAAGTTAAATAAAAACTCAACCAATCCTTTAATATTTAAAAAACCACGGTGGTTTATTTTCATTTTCGGAAATTTGCAAAATTATTGGATAAAAAAAAAGTATGCAAATAAAAAAAACCAAAAACGTTGGTTTTGGGGGGAAAAGTTAGGTGTTCCAGGTTTTTTTTTTCTGTTAAAACCATAAAACTACAATCTTTCTAAATAAAAAAAACCTATTTTGGTCCATTTGGAAAATTTCCTTTCTAATGAAGTTATGGAAAAATTTTCAATAAACCAAAAAAAGGGAAGGCCCGGATAAAAAAATTCCAAAGAAATTCAGGACATTTCCCCCGGATGAAAGGAAAAAAAATAAAATGGTTTTGTCTTTATTCCAGTTCGAAACCCCAGACATACACACCCTTATCCCTCCAAAAGAAAATAATAATCATAAAATCAAGAATCATTTCTTTAAAATCCTTTTTCTCCCACTTAAACCCCCAATTTCCCCCCAACATTCCTTTTCTCTCTTTTTCTTTCTCTCTCCCACTCTTTGTATCGCATTTCTTTTTCCTCTCTCCCCTTCCCACATTGCACGATATAAAATGCATTGGGCAAGAGGCCGGGGCAGGGATTTTGGCGTGCGGGGGGGAACCACCATTTTCCTTTTTACAACTTTTTCCTTCTCTTGAGGAGACTTTCCTCTGTTTTCCCAGTTTAATTTTTTGGGGCGGCGAAAACCCAAAATTTTCGGGTTAGATTGGATTTTCGAAAAAGAAGAAGAAAAATGAGGAGAATAAAGAGAAATGTCTGGTTATATGTAATGTATGTATGGTCGTGTGACTGTAAAGGAAAAAAAA
>NC_051409.1:34432377-34432790 GCF_015228065.2 Penaeus monodon | reverse complement strand
AAGGATTGCAATGCGACTTTTTTACCATTGTGGGGCCCCATCCTTTTTAAAATTTAGTAAAAAAAAAAATCCCCCTTTTTGGTTAGTTGGGAGTGACACAACATGTAATTTTTGGACTTCTGCAATAAAAAAATAATTTCTTACAAGAAAAATACGTGAATCCGGCTGGAAAAGGGGGAGGAAATATTATTGAATTAATAATTAAATTTTTATTTTTGATAAACATTATTCGTCCATATCAGTGTAAGAAAACAATTTAAAAAATGAAGCAAAAAGGGAGATTTTCATTTGAAATTTCAACACGTGATATGGAAAAAAACCTTTTAAAAACTAAGGCGTAAATATTGAATTTACGAATTATCAAAAACTTAAAATACAGGAAAAAATCGATTAAGGGGGAAAAAATTTTGGGG
>NC_051409.1:34432141-34432348 GCF_015228065.2 Penaeus monodon | reverse complement strand
GATTTTGTATTTTAAAATTAAATCCCCACGCTGGATATAAGGAAAAAAATTTTGAAGAAAATTTACAAAAATAAAAAGGGCATTTTTTCTCATACGGAATTTTGATTAAATGGGCCTGATAAAAGTTTTTTCTTTAAAAAAAAAGCCCTTTTCAGCACAAGGGGAACGATGTTCAAAAAAGCCCATGTGGGAGATTTCTTGATTAAA
>NC_051409.1:34431556-34432088 GCF_015228065.2 Penaeus monodon | reverse complement strand
GGCGGGGGAGTGTCATCCGCCGCGAAAATAAGAAAACCCGCGAAAATTTAATCCTCATCTCCATGGGTTGAAAAGCTAAAATTATATTATAAAACATTCTTAAAGGGCTTGTAGTGGAAAAAGGGGAACACAGGTTTGTTCATAACTTCGGAACTGTTCTGACAAAATCGTTTGCCCTTGGTCGGATTTTTAAAAAAAAATAAGTAGAAAATTTACAAAAATAACACACCTTTGTTTTTTTAAAAAATGGATGTCCAAAAACAACATTGCGGAAGGGGTTGGGTACGCCATGGAATCTTTCTAAAGATACCATTTAATTTTCCCGGAAATAAATTTAATTACTCCTGAAAATTAAAATTCCCCAACCCGGAAGGGGGGACTTTTTCCTTCGACAAAAAAAAAATTTTCCCAAAAACAGTTTCCACAAAAATTAGAAGTTTTTTTTCGTTTTTTGCAGGAAAAAAAAAAACAAAAATTCCCTGTTTTTTTTATACTAAGAAAAAAAGAGCCGCCATGGGGACTCGGGGCGGGG
>NC_051409.1:34431082-34431539 GCF_015228065.2 Penaeus monodon | reverse complement strand
GGAGGCTCCCTCCGGAACGCCATTTTTCCTCTTGCCTTCCCGCCACCTTCTTTTGTATCGAACCGGATTAATCATGTAAAGTTATCCCACCTTTTTTTTTATTTTTTTAAAATTTATTCCCCACGCCCTAAAAACATTTTTTTCCAACCCCTTCGGAATATTCCCCCGACGGGGCCCGCGCGGCCTAAACCTTTCCCCCGTGAAATTTTAGACTGGGGAAAAATAAAATTGGTTCTCCCGGGAAAAAATTCCCCCCTCGTTGCTAAAAAAATGTCCGGGGGGACGGTGTTCAACCAAAAGTCGGGGAAAAAGGAAGAGAGAGAAAAAAAAAACGGGGGAAAAAAAGCTTCGTCTGTTCTTCATTCTATTTCCTACTATTTTTTGCTATTTATTAATTTGACTCTAAATTTCGAAAAGGGGACGCCAAATATCAACCCTATATTTTCCCCCTATTAGT
>NC_051409.1:34429955-34431035 GCF_015228065.2 Penaeus monodon | reverse complement strand
AATTCTCTGGGGGCCTTCCAAACCATTTAAAAAACGGAAGGGAGGGAGGAGAGGAGGACGAAAGGATAAAAAAATTGTTGATTCATTTTTAGGACAAAGAGGAGAGAAGGAAAAAAACGGTAAAAAGTAGAAATATGAAAAAAGCGAAAAGGGGAGGGAAAGGAATAGGGTTTGAAAAGAATCCCCATTGCGGCTTGTAAATTTTTACCAAAATGCATCGTCTGTAGTTTTGAACTGTAAAAAAAACTTGCGGCGGGAAATATGGGAAACCAATTTTGTAGTTTTAAAATTGGAGAAGCCCAAACACGGACCGCCAGTTCTGACGCCCCCGAAGGGTTTTTTTCAGGACGCATAAAAAAATTAAAACTTTCCCCCCTTTTCCTTTTGCTTTTACACGAAAAAAACTGGACGAAAAAAAATTTGGGCCCCTTTTTTGGTGCAATGATATCTTTTTTCTTTCGAAATGGGCCAAATAAAAAAGTTTACTTTGGGCGAATTATAAAGGGTTATTAAAAATGGTCAGGGGGAAGAGGAGGCAGGAAGGAAAACGTTTAATTGATGTTCGAAAAAAAGGAAAACACCTTTTTCTTTGATTTGGAACCTTTTATTTTTCCCTTTCCCTTTTTTATTTTTTCCAAGGGAGTTTTTTGGGGTGGGGGAGTGGGAGTCCAGTTGGTTGCTGGGACACATTGGCATGGGGGGAAAAAAACAAAGGGGGTAACTCCCACTCACTTATGATTTGGAATAAATGGATTCATTGGAATTTATGGATTATTGAGGGGGCTGGGTTGGTTTTACAAAATGGTTCATTATTAGCAAAACAGGAGTTTATAGAAAAACATGGATTTTTTTTTTTTTTGATAGAGCAAAAGAAAAAAGTTCATGAAAAAAAAAATTGGGAAAAATATTATTTTCTAGTGTCTTTTCTTTCCATTTTCAGGATTTTACTATATATATGATACTTTTGATGTATTCATATAAAATGTTAAATTCATTGTCAATTATTTTTTTTGCATTCTAGTTTTTGTAAGATGATTTGGAAATAACTTTCAAAAAAGAAAAAGATTATTGGACTCTATA
>NC_051409.1:34429572-34429910 GCF_015228065.2 Penaeus monodon | reverse complement strand
AAGGAATTCCAGGTGGTGGAAGGAATGTTAGTTGAAAAAATTTCAATTAGTTTTTTTTAAAGGTTTTTTACTTATTTACAGGAGTAAAAAAAATGATTTCCCACTCCCTTTATTTTACTTTTTTTTGTTTTTAGGTAAATTTATTAGTCTATTATTTTTTTATTTTTTTCTCAATTTTACTTTTTGAGGCCAACAGTTTCATTGGTCTCAGTGTTTTTAATTTTTAAATATGTAGGGGGCCAACAAAGGGTTTAAGGCCATTATTCATGGCCTCAATTAATATTATTGCAAAAATACCACAGGGAACATGTGGAATCTTTTACCTATTGGGAAAAGAA
>NC_051409.1:34429434-34429549 GCF_015228065.2 Penaeus monodon | reverse complement strand
AGAACATGGGATTAGGTTTAACTTTTTTTTGAAAAATTACTTTTAACTTCCACTGGGGTGGGTGTTTACCAATTCAGATTTTAATAGTTTTTTTTATAAAACCAGTGGGTATTAT
>NC_051409.1:34429298-34429400 GCF_015228065.2 Penaeus monodon | reverse complement strand
TGTGGGAAGGTGTAAAATTTGTCCAAAGCCCCTTCATTCAGGGGATGGGGAAAAAACTTAAAAAGTTTTTACAATTTGGGTTATTCCTGTGCTCTAAAATCC
>NC_051409.1:34428656-34429233 GCF_015228065.2 Penaeus monodon | reverse complement strand
AAATAATTGGGAATTAATAATTTTTTAACAGTTTTTAATTGAATGCCAAATACCATTTAAGATTAAACACAATTTTTTTTTTCCCCTCCTACAGGAAATAGGGGTGAGCAGAATCCCTCAGAGGGCTCCAAAAAATGGGGAAATTTTTGAGGAGAACAAGAGAAGGATGGTTCGCCCATGGAAAAACATGGGGCGGGGGCCAATCCCATGGGCCAAAACCCATCATGCCGGGACCTCAAGGCAGGGGCAGTGGCCTCCAGCAAAGCAGCAAGCTCAGGCAGGGTGGGCCCCCAAACAGGTGGCTCAGCAGGGGTCCCCATACCCAGGGGATTCCTCATGCCTGAGGCCCCTCGCTTGCCCCGGGTGGTTTGCAGGGGTCGCGTCAGGGTCCCAAATGGGATTGGCTTAACCATGGGGCCACCCATAAACAAAAACGCAGATGGGCCAAAAATGCAACAGGGCCAGATCACCATGGCAATTTCATACTGTGGCATCCCGCCAAAAAAAACACACTGGGCCCACAAACACAGCCAAAAAAACAGGCTGGCACAAAGGTTTTTGCCACAGGGAAGCAGCA
>NC_051409.1:34426900-34428560 GCF_015228065.2 Penaeus monodon | reverse complement strand
TGGAAAGTGGGCAGTGGAGCATGGGACACCCAGGTGTGGCGAGGGCAGCCCCCCTTCAATGGGTGCGGGGTGGAAGGGGAGGAAAGGGGGGGCCAGTAGAAAAAGTGAAGGGCCCCAAAGATTGCGCATGGACCCCCCAGCCATGGGTGGAGGGGGCCAAAAAGCGAGGGGGCGTGGAACAGGTGGTTTGGGGGGCAGGGGCAGAGTTGGGGATGGAAAAAAAAACGGTCCTCGGTGGTGCCTTGTGTGGGTTGAACAAGGGGCGCCTCCCAAAACCCAAGGAATTCATCACAGGGAAAAAAAACTAGTTAGGGATCTTTTATAAGGGCAACAACCATTGGGGGAAACCAGTGGAAAGCCAAGGGAAAGAAAAAAAAAACCTGTCCGGCAAATGTTAGGCGCCCGCTTAGTTAGGATTTTGACGGTTGTTTATAAAGGGCCCATAAGTGATGTGGGTTGTGCCGGAAAGTGTTTTTTTTCCAAAAACCTAGTGGGGGAACCCAGGTAGAATGGGGGCTGGGGGAAATTATTGAGCTCGGGGCAGAAAAACCACACCAAAAATGGGAAAAACTGTTTTCAAACAGTACGAAAAGCCCACTTATAGCTCACAGGGCCAAAAACCTCAATGCGGAAGGAGAGAGATTGAGAAGGAGACCAAACAGTAAAGGCACAAATTTTAGTTTTTTCTGTTTTTTTTTAAAAATTGGAAAAATAGCAATTTTTTAGGTGGGGGGGGAACTTTGAAAATCCATTTTCCATTTTATTTTTGTATATTTATAAATTTTTTCACATTTTTGTTTTTGGTTTTTGGTTTTAACAAGATATTTTATTGGCATCCCCACCCTTTGGGCCCAATTGTGGAAAAAGCAAGGTGGTCCCATTTTTCTTTGGCCAAAATACCCCGCAAAAAAGGGGAACAACAAACAAAACTTTTCCCACTGGCCACATATATTTGTTTTGACCCTTCCCAATATTGATTTTTTATTGTCCAAATTTAAAAAAAAAAAATTAATTTTTGACATAATTGGTAATGGTGGAAGGTTGTTTGCTTATTTGTTTCAATCATTTATCCCCGAAGGCAATGAAAAAAAACCTGGGATAAATTCCCATAAAAAAAACTGCAAATCAATGTTGGAATTAAATTACTTGATTTTGAAAACTTCATCTTGTAAGATTAACAAGGAAAAGTTTTCAAAAGGGATTATGGAAATAAGGAAAATACAGGGCTTTTAAGGATTTATGAAGGAATAAAATTCCCCATAATTTTTTTTTTTTAAAAACTGTTAAAACTTCAAACAAAGGTTGTTTTTAGGTCCAACATATGGGGGCAGTAATGCCCAAAAAAAAGGTTAAATAAAAATTCCAAGTGAAGAATTTTTTTTTTTTGTAACTTTTTTTCCCAATTTTCATTGTTAAATAAGATAAAGCCTAGAATAATTATATTTTTGATTTTAGTTTGTATTTTTTTTGGGGATTTGGCCCAGTATTAGGGAAGAAAAGCTTTTTTTAAAAAATTTTAACCTGAAAAAAAACAATTTTTTCCAGCTTGGAAAGTTGAAGGTTTGTGAATGGGATGAATCTAAACGAGTTTCCAAGAAATGGATAGACCAAATGATGATGGGGATGGGTGAACCCAGGGACTTGCAACAGCACTTCTGGG
>NC_051409.1:34426060-34426840 GCF_015228065.2 Penaeus monodon | reverse complement strand
GGGGGAGGGGACGGTCCTCGGAAAAAAGTTAAAAAAGCCTCACAAGCAAAAGATTTAAAGGTTAAAAATTTTGTTTATTCAATTTTTTGTGGTTTTTTTCATTGTTTGTTTATTTGTTTTTTCATTTAGAAATGAGTAGCCATGTGCATTTAAGTGATATATTGAAATTAAAATTTTTTCCCCCTCTGAACATTTTCTGTGTTTTGGGATTCTTTCTTTTAGGTGCAATTAAGTAATTAATATTAATTATGTCCAGATTTCCCAATAACAAAATAAAAGAAAGATTTGCAGAATTGTGCAGGTTTTTTTTTCACATAAACAAAAAAAAAGGGAAAAGAATAAAAAAAGTTAATTAGGAAATTAAAAATCAGCAATAAAAATATATATAGGCCATGAGAAAATTAAGATGGGGATACGGTCCCCCCCCTAACCACATTAAATCCTATTCCCCGAAAACCAAAAACAATTTTCCCCAACTCTAGGCATATTGGGAAAAAAACAACCTCAGTTGGGGATGGAAGAATAAAACGATTGCCAGAGGGAGGGCAGCCAAAGGAAAGCGAGGGACGAGGAACGGCCCCGGAGAAGGAAAGGGGAAAGGATAAGGGAAGAAGACGGAATTTTTTTCATACCTCCGGGGGAAAGCTCCAAAACCAAGGGGGCTGGTTTCCTACATGCAAGAAAGGGTGAGGGAAGTTTTGTTTTGGGCTGGTTTGCCAAAAGGGGACTAAAGAGGGAAATTTTTTAAAACATTACAATTTGTGAAGGGTTTTGCCATAA
>NC_051409.1:34425411-34426026 GCF_015228065.2 Penaeus monodon | reverse complement strand
GTGGGTAGATTCTGGTTGCTTGCTTCTTAACCCCCCAAAAAATTTTTTTAAATGTTTTTATGGTAGTAAATTTTAATAAATATTAATGATTAGGCAATCATTTACTCTTAAATGAAAAATTAGAAAATACAAAAAACAAAAAGTAATTAATATTTTATTGTAGGTTATGTGCCATGTGGGTGAATGTTACCATGTGGGTTGGGGTGAGTAAATATAAAAATAAAAAAATCCAACATTGATGGTTTACCCTCTTAATTTCCCTTTGCCAAACTTTTTTTCGTTTGAATAGGCTATTTTTTGTCCAAATAGTTTTGCTTATTCTGTGGAAATTTATTTTTTTACCAATATGGGCCATAATTATGCCATATATACATGCATATGCATTAATCAAACATTCAAGTTTTTATATAACCCCCATCATTCAGGGCAACTGGAAATAATTTATATTTTGTTTCTCCCCCCCATTAAAAAAAAAACAGGTTTTTTTTTTTCCACGCAAAAAAGAAGTACCTGTTTTCCCACTGTAATCAACCTCGGGCTTTTTTGTTCCCTGTCCCATTTCTGTGAATTCCGTTTTACAAAGAGGAAGGGTTAAATAATTTGTTTTTCTCCCAA
>NC_051409.1:34424839-34425352 GCF_015228065.2 Penaeus monodon | reverse complement strand
GCCCTTAGGATTGTGTCCCCATATTTCCTTTTTATTCCCCTATCTTTTGTTTCTATATTTTAAATCACATTTTTTGTCTTTTTTTCCCCTTGTCCCTTTTTTTTTTTTTTTTTTTTTTATTCTTGTTTCTATCTATCAATCCTAATATTTTTGTTTTTTTCCTTTTTTTTTTAAATTTTTATTTGTTTTAATTCCTATTTTTTTGTTTCTGTTTTTGTTTTAAGAATTTTTTTGGCTCGTTAATTTAATTTTTTTTGTTTTGGGAGATTTTGGATCATGTTTTAATTAATTTTTTTTGTTTTTTGATTTAAATTTATTTTTTTGTTTATAAAAAAAAAGAAAATTTTTTCTTTTAAAAACCATGTTTCTAATTCACTTAAACAAAAGTTGCAGTTTACTGTTATGTTGACTTGGATTTAAAAAAAATTTTTCAGATTTATATTACTGTTATATACTAGGGATTTAATTTGCTAATGGGCTTTTTTTATTTGGTTTGAATTTTGTGAGGATGAA
>NC_051409.1:34423032-34424785 GCF_015228065.2 Penaeus monodon | reverse complement strand
AGGGGAGAAGGTTAAAACTAACTTGGAAAAATTCAGGTTGGAGTGAGGGAGAAAGAGAGGAAGTGGAAGGTGGGGAGTTGAAGAGTTGAAAGGAGAGGATTTTTTTTGTTGTTTTCCTGGGGGGTGGATATTTGTTTTCAATTGCTGTCTTTGGTTAAACATATCCCTTTTGAGAAAGCCATATTTTGGTTTCATATTGAGTAAAGGTTTAAAAATAAAAATGGGAGAGAAGGGTATTGAAAATAAAACAATTTCAGTAAATTTTCTTACAAAGCAAGGGATATAATTTAGCCCTTTTTTCCTTAAATTACATGAAATTATTTGAAAAATTTAAATTAGAAATTTTATTTGTTTGTGGGTGGTGGAAATAAACTTTGTGCTAATTTTCCCAAAACCTTTTACTAACAATTTTTTTTTTCTGTAAGGGAAAAATCCTTTTTTTTTAAAAAACAAGGGGTAAAATTTTTTGGGGGGGGGTTTGTCCCCCTTTTTTTTTCCCTGGTCCCCATAGCTATTTTAGGTGAGCTTGAATCCATTTCATTTATTGTATTATTAAATTTCACATTTTTTGTTGTTGTTTACAAGATATTTATGCATCCACCTTTGGCCAATGTGAAACAGCCATGTCTTTGGCACTACAGCAAAGGACAACAAACTTCCACTGCACATATCTTGTTGACCTCCCATATGATTTATTGTCAAATAAAAAATTAATTTTGACAATATGTATGGTGAAGGTTGTGCTTCATCATTATCCCGAAGGCATGAAAACTGGGATAATCACATAACACTGCATCAATGTGATTATTACTTGATTGAACTTCATCTTGTAGATTACAAGAAGTTTCAAAGGGATATGAATAGAATACAGGCTTAATGATTATGAGAATAAATTCCATATTTTTTAAACTGTACTTCAACAAGGTTTAGGTCACATATGCAGTATGCCTAAGACAAGTAATAAATCAGTGAAGATATTTTTTTGTCTTAACTTTCCATTTCATTGTTAATAGATAAAGCTAGATATATTTTGATATAGTTGATTATTTTGGATAGGCAGTATAGGAGAATGCTTTTAAAATTTAACTGAAACAATTTCCAGCTTGAAGTTGATGTTGAATGGGATGAGTCTAACGAGTCAGATGTGATAGACAATGATGATGATGACCCAGACTGCACAGCCTCTGGAGGCATAAGTAAGAAAAGTAAGTAGCGAGAAAGACTCTAAACGCAAAAAAAAAAGGAGGACGTCCTCGGAAAGTAAAGCTCACAGCAAAGATTAAGGTAAAATTTTGTTAATTCTTTGTGGTTTCATTGTTATTGTTTTCCTTTAGAATGAGTAGCATGTGCATTTAAGTGATATATTGAATTAATATTTCCTCTGACATTCTGTGTTGGGATTCTTCTTTAGGTGCAATAAGTATATAATATGTTCAGATTCACAATAACAAATAAAGAAAGATTGCAGATTGTGCAGTTTTCACATAACAAAAAAGGGAAAGATAAAGTATTAGGAAATTAAATCAGCAATAAATATATAGCCATGAGAAATAGATGATACGGTCCCACTACATCATTTACTCATCCCAGCTAAGCATTCCCTACTCTGAGTCATATTGAAAACAATCCCAACCCCCCCCCGCCCCTCTAGTGGGATGGAAATATCGATGGGCAGTAGGTAGGCCAAAGGAAGCGAGGACGAGGACTGGCGAGCGGTGGGGGGGGGAGCCGGTGGTTGGGGGGCCCGGGGGCC
>NC_051409.1:34422756-34423004 GCF_015228065.2 Penaeus monodon | reverse complement strand
CCCCCGCCGGGGGGGGCCCGCGAGAAAAAAAGAAGGGATAATGGAAGAAGACGATTTCATACCTCCGGGAGCTCCAACCAAGGACTGTCCTACATGCAAGAAGGTGAGAAGTTGTGGCTGTTGCCAAGAGGACTAAGAGGAATTTTACATTACATTGTGAAGGTTGCCATATTATGATTGTTATTGTTATTTATGGTTGGTGGTAGATCTGGTGCTTCTCTACCCCAAAAAAAATTTAATGTTTATGG
>NC_051409.1:34422553-34422687 GCF_015228065.2 Penaeus monodon | reverse complement strand
TGTAGTTATGTGCATGTGAATGTACATGTGGGTGAGTAATATAAATAAATATCACATTGATGGTTTACCCTCTTATCCTTTGCAACTTTTATTCGTTGAATAGGCTATTTTGTCAATATTTGCTATCTGTGAAT
>NC_051409.1:34422316-34422506 GCF_015228065.2 Penaeus monodon | reverse complement strand
ATCAACATCAGTTTTATAATCCATCATTCAGAGCACTGAATAATTTATTGTTCTCCCCCCACGCCATGAACAGGTTGTGCCAGCATGCAAAAAGAGTACCTGTATTCACTTATGCAAGCACTATCGGCTTTTCGGCGTAGTCCATTCTGTGAATCCGTCTACAAGAGGAAGGTAAATATGTTTCTTCAAA
>NC_051409.1:34421927-34422141 GCF_015228065.2 Penaeus monodon | reverse complement strand
ATATATAATCCTATATTTGTTTCTGATTTTTTAAATTCTGACTCCTATTTGTTTCTGTGGAGATTGGGCATGGTAATTAATTTTTTATTTTGATCTCATTTCTTTTTGTTAGTAAAGTAGATTTTTCATAAAATGTTTCTATCACTAAACAGTGCAGTACTGTATGTTACTTGATATTAAAAATTATTCAGATATATACTGCTATATTACTTAT
>NC_051409.1:34421777-34421868 GCF_015228065.2 Penaeus monodon | reverse complement strand
ATACTGCTAATGGGCTTTGTTTCATTTGAATATTGTGCAGGTTATGATATCTCTTGTTATTTTCTTAGGCAGAAGGTAACTAATGAAATTC
>NC_051409.1:34421228-34421731 GCF_015228065.2 Penaeus monodon | reverse complement strand
ATTTTGTTGTTCCTGGGGTGATATTTGTCAATGCTGTCTTGGTACATATTCTGTGAGAAGCATATTTGTGTCATGAGTAAGGTAAAAGTATGTAGAGTAAGGTATGAATAACAATGCAGTATATTCTAGCAAAATGGCGAGATATAATTAGGCCTGTTATCCTTAATACATGATATTAGGAAATATAATAGGTATTTTATTGTTGTTTGGATTATAACTTTGTGCTTAATTCACCTTTACTACAATTTTTCTGTAAGGAAATCTTCCTTTGATAAGCAAGGTAGTTTTGGGGTCTGTCTTTGCCAGTGTCAGACTTCAGGTTTGGGATATCATATTATTGCATTGTTTTATACATCTGTTAGTCTGTATTGAGTGTATAGAATTGGACATTTTTCTTAGCTTAAGAGATTTTTCCTTATTTTTCATTATTAGATATAAATAATCACAGTTATTTGAAATTGAATATGCATTTAGTTTTTAAATATTTTTGTTTATTTTTTATA
>NC_051409.1:34420981-34421141 GCF_015228065.2 Penaeus monodon | reverse complement strand
CAAGGATTTATAAAATTAATTATTTCTTGGGAATCATGTTGGCATAGCAGGGGTACAGTATATCAAGACTTTACTAATAGCTTTGGTAACTTTGCTTTTCCAGTGTTTAAATTCATGGTCTGTGATATATTTAATTTTCTATATATATGCAAAATAGACT
>NC_051409.1:34419217-34420937 GCF_015228065.2 Penaeus monodon | reverse complement strand
GTGCTTATTACTGAATATGAAAATATATATGCAGATATACTACAGGTATGATTATATATGTTTTTTATTATAAATGTGTGAAGAATCTTTTTAAAAATCAGAATAAGTCTAATAAGTGTTTATAATTACTTGTAGAAGATTATGGACTAAAGAAAGTTACCTTACTGATGGGCATTAGTGATAGCAACCAGAATAAAGATGAAGATTAGCCCTGGTTGAGTATGACAGTATGTACTCATCTAGCAAGCCTGAGCTGCCAAATATATTGGATGATATCCTCCTAGTGATAAGTCCGTCGTACATGAAGAAGACGTGACAGCACTAACCTGTGGCCAAAATTTCAGGACATCAAGACGCACTTGGCTGAGGCTCATCAGGAGGAGATCCACTACCCTTGCACAGAGTGCGACGAGGTCTTTGACACATTCATGCAGCTGCGGCAGCACTGCCTAGTGGTGCACATGGGCGTGGAGAGAGAGCAGTTTGTGTGCAAACTCTGTAGCAAGAAGTTCTCCAGCCCCACAGGTCTCAAGGTGCACATAGAGACCATCCATGAAAAGGTCCAGGTGTACGAGTGCCCGGAGTGCAAGGAGACTTTCAACCAGAAGGGCAACATGCAGAACCACTTCCGTCGAGTGCACCAGGGGGATGAGGCACGTAAACTCTTGTGTGATATATGTAATAAAGGCTTTATCTGCCCTAGCGACCTGAGGAAACACGTAGAACGTGTGCATCTCAAGGTACGCAAGAATGAGGTAATGTGTGAGGTATGTGGGAAGCCCTTCTCTGATTCCCGGGCCATGAGAATTCACATCAATGCAGTCCACACCAAGGAGGTTCAGCATCCATGCCCTGAGTGTAAAATGGTCTTCCACAGCCTCACTAACATGGTCACACACAGACGGCGCATGCATGGGGGGCCAGAGGGCAGGAAAAATGTATGTGAGGTGTGCGGCAAAGGCTTCTGTAGTCCAAGTGATCTGAAGACACATATCAGAGTTGTGCATGAGAATGTTAGAAAGTATGTATGTGATATCTGTGGCCAGGCATTCAAAGTGTGCTCACACCTGAAGTACCACCGAAGGAAACACACTGGTGAGACCCCGTATGAGTGCCCTCATTGTGGGAAGTGCTTCCATGGACCAAGTCATATTTCAGACCATGTTAAGAAGGTCCATAAAACAGTCTACATTGGAGCTAATCAGCGCCGCAAGCTAAACCTACCAGAGAGTGCTCCTCCCCCACCCCCTGGCATGCTGCCCCCTCGCGAGACCAAGCCCAAGCCCAAACCCATGACACCACCCATGAACATGGTCCACCCTACATATTCACAACCCATGGCATGCACAATTCCTGCCACTGGAGTGACTACCTTCACTCCTACGCACCACACCACCAACATGCTGCCACCAGCGCAGGCCAATCCGCCCATGATCCACCACCAGGGTATCATGGAACACCACAACCCCTATGCCAATTTCCAGTTCCAAACAGTCGAACAGAATCCTGCCCAACAGTCACCAGTGCCCATGGTTGTGCGGCTCCTGCATGACTTGCAGTATCAGTAAGGTCCAATGATTCCACTTAGCATTCATACTTAACGGGCGGGATGGATCCCATTTCACCTTCATTGCTTCTCGGCAGGGTTTGAGAGCTGTCTTGGCACTCTTGGATTTAAGCTATATAAAGTTTGTGTAATAAAGTAAATTATATTTTCTCA
>NC_051409.1:34418541-34419165 GCF_015228065.2 Penaeus monodon | reverse complement strand
CCTTGCCTACACATGCCATGTTCACAGCAGCACCCACATGTGGTCATTATTTCTAACTGTGTTCACTATTTATGTTATAATCTTCTTGTTTCTTCTGTATCAATTTATCAACATATGTTATGAATTTATTGGCATTTTTTTGTGCAATCTTTTTTGCCTCCAAGTGCATTGATTATTTTTTTGTTTATTTTTATTGTTGACAGTTGTCATGTACACTGTCTTACATACAGGTAGATTGGCATTGTAATTTCTAAACTAATTATAACAGGGTCATCATATGGTCAGCATCTGTGATTTTGTAATTCTATTAATATCATTAATGTTTATTTTCTAATTTCATTTTATTCCATTTTTTTAACACATTTTCCATATTTTGAAATGGAAAAATTTAGATCTGATCATTGATCTGATTCTCTTCATAGTACAAAATAGAAGTCTGATATCATCTTCCTCAGCAGATCATGATTCAGACCTTTATATTAGAAAATGAATCAGTGCTAGAAAGTGTTGGCATTATTTCTGCTGGCAAATGCTTGCTTCATTTGTTGAAGGCCATTGTGTAAATACTATGCAAATACATATGTATGGACCATGATCTCAATAGCTTTTTCACCAGAAGTATTT
>NC_051409.1:34418003-34418376 GCF_015228065.2 Penaeus monodon | reverse complement strand
TATTTTAATGTAATGGTGGAGCTGTACTGTTAATAAGAAAAAATATTCTTTTTGAAAACTTAGGTTAACAAATTTTGTACATATTTTGTATGAAATGTAGTCTAGTGAAATATGTAAAATTTTACATAAATATATGTTTCTAGAGATGGATATATAGTGTTTCTCACCTACACAGAGGGGAAAATCAATGTTTATGTTTTAAGCTTTGTTAAGTTTTATGACAGAAAACAAAGGTTTATTAATATCTGTACTAATCTAGTCCAGATGAATTAATTGAGGTTTCAGCAGACATTTTTTTTTTCCAAATATGATGTTTACTCAAACTTTATATTAAGTTGATAAGATTTATACAGTGGTTGAGGTACAGAGGATG
>NC_051409.1:34417772-34417982 GCF_015228065.2 Penaeus monodon | reverse complement strand
CCCAAGGAATGTGTATTACAGCGAATATATTTTAAATGAGCCAGCTGTTGCTAAAGGTTGGAGAGAAAAGTGTTCAGATTTTGTACTATTTGCCAGGTGCATGGTAAGGTAAAGTTTATTTTGCCTATGAAACATTTTGTTTATATAATCCTTATTTAGTATTTTGATCTGTGAGTGAATTCCATTTTGTTTGGGGGAAATTTTTGAGCA
>NC_051409.1:34417268-34417732 GCF_015228065.2 Penaeus monodon | reverse complement strand
CTGACCCTTCCATTAGCAAATTCTGTGATGAGATATCCTCATGTTGGAAACTGACTTCACATTTTAAAAGTAGAATGGATGAGGAGTAAGAAAGTGAAAACCTTTTTCAGTTATAGATGGATCCAACAATAAGTTAAAGAAAAAATAAATGAAAGACCTGGTTTGATTTTTAAAAGTGGAGAGCAAAATATAGGAAGATAGCACAAGAGACTTGCAGTGAAAGAAAAGATTAAATAGTGAGGTAGTATATACATCAAATTGAAATAAGTTCTTAAAATATTGATAATTATGCTATTATGTGTTAGAGGTCATGCTTGATATTTTGTAAACATACAGGATTATCATTGTTATTTTCAACAAACTGAGCAAAGAGAAGTACTTCTGTAGCACTAATGTGTGAATATCTGTTGTAGTTGAATTGATTATAAAGTTTATTTTCATTATTATGATGTTATGGAAAATCA
>NC_051409.1:34414021-34416672 GCF_015228065.2 Penaeus monodon | reverse complement strand
GTCCCTAAGAACCTAATATCGCTTGTCATGTTATTGTTTAGGACTGAGAATAGTGGCGTATTAATGTACCTCAGTTAGAGTTCGAGATCAATTTTTTTTATCAAAGCAACAAAGATCATCACTAAGACATCATATCCGAAATGCGAACCAGCAACTGCCTGGAACTAAGTTTAAGGATTATGCTGTTGTCATGAGTAAGTGGCGGAGGCTAACCGACGTCGTGTTCCAGGACATCACGACGCACCTGGCCGAGGCGCACCAGGACGAGGTCCACTTCCCGTGCCCCGACTGCGAGCTGGTCTTTAACACGTTCACGGATCTGCGCCACCACTGCTTCGTGGGGCACATGGGCATCGCGCAGGAGGCCCACGCGTGCGCGCTGTGCTCCAAGAACTTCTCCAGCTCCTCGGCGCTCAAGGTGCACGTGGAGACCATCCACGACCGCAAGCACAGCTACAAGTGCGAGGAGTGCGACGAGACCTTCAACAAGAAGACTAACATGCAGAACCACCTGCGCAGGGTGCACCAGGCCGCGGAGTCGAAGCGCCTGCAGTGCGACCTCTGCGACAAGAAGTTCCTGTGTCCAAGTGAACTGCGGAAGCACGTGGAGCGCGTCCACCTGAAGGTGCGCACCAGCGAGGTCCTGTGCCCTATCTGCAGGAAGCCCTTCGGCGACTCCCGCGACATGAAGGTCCACCTGAGCGCTGTGCACAACAAGGACACGCAGTACCCGTGCCCCGCCTGCTCCATGGTGTTCTACCGCCTCAACGACATGGTCAACCACAAGCGGCGTATGCACGGCGGCAAGGAGGTCCGCACGCACGTGTGCCCGACGTGTTCCAAGGGCTTCTGCAGCAATAGCGACCTGAGGACGCATATCAACGTCGTGCACCAGGATGTGCGCAAGCACGTATGCGACATGTGCGACAAGGCCTTCAAGGTGGCGTCGCACCTAACGTACCACAAGCGCAAGCACACGGGCGAGACGCCCTTCCAATGCCCGTACTGCAGCAAGGGCTTCCGCGGGCCCGGCAACATCTCGGAGCACGTCAAGAAGGTGCACAAGGCGGTCTACATCGGCGTGGCGCAGCGGAGGAAGCTTAACCTGCCGGACTCGGCTCCGCTGCCGCCGCCGGGCAGCCGCCCCAGCGAGCCGCTCAAGGCCAAGGGCGCGAAGGGCACCAAGACGCGCGCGAGAGCCGTTAGAAAGGCCGGGGAGCCACGCGGCAAGGACTCCAGCCTTCTGGCCGCTCCGGTGGAAGGCGAGGCGGCCGAGGTGGCGCAGGGGCCGCCCATGGACGCCCTTCAGGACGGCGTATCGGCTGCAGCGCAGAACGCCGTCCATTTCACGGCCTCGGGACAAGCCGTCCACACTATTGCCGCCACCCAAGCCTCCATCCAGGCCCTCGCGCCCGTGAACGCATCCACTTCTGCCGTGTACTCCTTCATACCATACATCGCCTCGACAGGGCACACCGACGTCATTCAGGTGCCCAATACCCAGGTCCTCACACCCACCGAAGGCCCAACCTTCCATGCCACGCCCGCTATCGTCGCCAACCAAGGGTTGATCGACCACGTCAACGCCTACATCAACTTCTGAAGCGTTGAGTCAATGCCCAATGCCCGGGAATCGTCGTCTTGTGCTGTTAATGGCATTGTGATCCATCTGGCGGGCAAATGTCCTCCTTTATTCGACAAAAATGACTTATTTTCCATTACTTTTTCCACTACTAAATTGGCTCAAGCCTTTATTAATGTAAATGTAAATAGTTCCAAGCATTCTTTACAGGTCTTCTTAATCCTGGGCACGTTTACAAAAATCTCCCTCGCCCAATGAAGAAATAAATGCGCCCATGTTAGCATCATCACGCACATCATCTCATAATGCCATCAGTGCTTTCATTCATTACCAGTGTTAATCATCTCTGTAAATGTAATAAATAGTATCATCCACCATCATCATTATTGCCAGAATGTAATCACAGGAAAGGCATATCATAAATTGCCACCGAGTACAAAGTTACCAGTTCCAGTTTTGTTTTTTGTTTGTTTACACTTGATAAACACAACATGTCTTCCGTTTGTATATATTTTTTATGTATCGGGACCACAAAATGTAAAAGTGTTTCCATTTTCATAATGCATATTCTTCTTTGAGACTAAAGAAACACAAATAAAGAATGATTGTAAGACATTCCGAGAGGCACATGTCTGTGTGTACCATAAGTTTATTAAATAATGTATTGTTTATTATATCATGATATGATTCGTAAATTGATAATAAGTATGGGTGCTTATTTCTATTCTATATTGCTTTTATTATATACTGAACATTTATTATTGACGAGCTAAAATATTGGCCTGTAAACTTGTTCTAAAGAATATTTCTGAATGTAAGTAAGCCTGAAGCATATGTCATTTCAAAAGGAACATCAAAAAGCATTTTCTTACTATTTTGTATGTCTGTGGCCTGTCTTTACGGAAGTTCAAGAATGATTATCTATTTTTAGAGCTCACTGGCAGATGTAGACTATGCGAATGTTTAATTAAAAATACATTTTATATTTTTTGTAATAAAACTTATAACAGAAAGATGTGTTTCAATAATGGTAGGATAAGGAAGGGGAATGTCAATTCGCGCTCGCGGG
>NC_051409.1:34412993-34413142 GCF_015228065.2 Penaeus monodon | reverse complement strand
ATGTTCGACCATCTACCAACTGGGGTAAAGTATTCCGATAATATCTTTTGCATTGTATATATGTTTTCCCGCCATTTTCCATTTGACTTCTGCGGTTCTCAGGGTCCAGTTCTGGATCACTTTTCCGCAGCGTTAAAGTTGCCGAAAGA
>NC_051409.1:34412398-34412622 GCF_015228065.2 Penaeus monodon | reverse complement strand
AACCGTTAACATATTCTTCAAGTGTAAATTCTCATCATAATGATCCCAAAGATCCCAAGGTAAAAAGGATCTCACAAAAAAAGTACACTTTCTATCAGACTGGATATTTGCCTTGTAATTGTTTTATAGCCGGGATTTAATCTATTTATTTGCTCTTCTATGCATGTCTTGTTTTGAAACTGTTGCTGGAAAAGATGGCAGTGGATTAACATGCGTGAAGGTGG
>NC_051409.1:34410882-34411836 GCF_015228065.2 Penaeus monodon | reverse complement strand
AAGCACATCTCACTGACTGCCTTTCTTTTCGTTTCAGGAGATCAAGGCGCACGTGTCGGCGGCGCACGGCGAGCAGCTCCTCTTCCCGTGCCCCGCCTGCGATGACGCCTTCGGCTCGTACGCGCTGCTGTTCACGCACTACGTGGAGCGCCACGACCTGCGCCCCTACGCCCGGGAGGAGGCCATGCTGGAGTCCGAGAAGCACAAGTGCGGCCTCTGCGGCAAGGCTTTCGTGACAAAGCACGTGCGCGACGTGCACGTGAGGAACGTGCACGAGAAGGCGAACGAGACGCGGTGCCCGGCGTGCGGCGACTCGTTCTGCAACCGGCAGAGCATGGAGATGCACATGCGGCGGCTGCACATGGGCGAGGCGGGGCGCTCGCTGCTGTGCGACGCCTGCGGCAAGGGCTTCGTCAACGCCAGCGAGCTGCGCAAGCACGTCGAACACGTCCACCTGAAGGTGCGGCGCCAGGAGGCCATGTGCGAGGTGTGCGGCAAGGCCATGTCATGCGCAGCGGCCCTCAAGGTGCACATGAATGTCATGCACACGCAGGAGAAGACGTTCCCTTGCCCGGACTGCAAGATGGTGTTCCACGCGCTGGCCAGCCTCACGTGCCACCGCAGGCGCATGCACCCGGCGGAGGGCGAGCGCACCAACACCTGCGGCGTCTGCGGCAAGAACTACCACTTCCCGTCGGAGCTGCGGCGCCACGTGCGGATCGTGCACGAGAACGAGCGCAGCTTCGTGTGCGACGTGTGCGGCAAGGCGTTCAAGGTGAGCTCGCAGCTGGTGTACCACCGCCGCCGCCACACGGGGGAGACGCCCCACAAGTGCGCCCACTGCGGGAAGCTCTTCCACAGCCCCACCAGCATCGGCAACCACATGCGGAAGGTGCACAAGGCCACCTACATGGGCGTCAAGCAGAGGAGGAAAATGAGCCTCATGTAAGGAGA
>NC_051409.1:34410212-34410512 GCF_015228065.2 Penaeus monodon | reverse complement strand
AAATTTTAAACTGCAGTTGTTAAGAAGTATCTTATGAATTTACATATATATTTCTATGAAATTACAAAGTAGTTTATCAGCTTGTTTACATTTCATAATAAATCATCATCTTCAGCTTTATATTCCATTTCGTAAGTCACATCGGTGCCTTTTCACCTCTATGCACTGGGGCTAATTTGCCTGTACAATATGCGTGTATTGCCTCCAGGAAACTTTGGGCATTATCAGTGGGCAAAAAATATCTTGTCATATCGCACTTTTTGTCAAATTTCTAGTCTTACAAATGATCTGAGTTTGTTT
>NC_051409.1:34407964-34408344 GCF_015228065.2 Penaeus monodon | reverse complement strand
CCCAGTGCTCCACAACTTGACTCTAATGTGTTTTCATTCATCATTCTAGCAAGAATTCACATGAAATTACTCCCCACACTACTATCTATGTGAACGTGTGCGGACGGATAACGCTCTGGCGACTCCAGTGTGTTATCATCCATGACTTACTGATGCCATATTTCTACTTTTTTGTTTCCGAAGTGAAGATCTGGTGTTGAATTTTACACTTGTGTGGGACTTCGACGGAGCCGGATTTGATTTCCATTTGATTTCAATAGCGAGAAACTAGACACCTCCACGTGAGCTTTAAATATGTTTTTATTTTGTAATTGTAAACCGTTGAGAATGGCTTGACCCTTAATGTTCAGAGGCGGAACAATTTCTAAGACGCGCGCGCG
>NC_051409.1:34406509-34407849 GCF_015228065.2 Penaeus monodon | reverse complement strand
CTGAGCGGCAACGCAATCTTTTCAAAACTTTCGAATCCAGAATTTCTGATCATGATCGCCCCAAAACAATATTTTTTTCGCGAATTTATCTCATGGAGTTCCTGACAGTCCCATAGCATCGGTTAAGGTGAACCTGTGTCCCTGTCACGCCCACCTGAGGGCGAGATGAGCGTACAAGCCAGGTAACCTTGGCCTTGACTGCCTCCAGCGCGACGTGCCGATTCGCGCCACGTGCGACAATTACCTTGTCGCTAAATGCTCTTATTTTCTTACTTTTGAACCGTATTTATACTCGCAATGTATAATTTAGAAAACATTTAAGTAATTTATGGTAACTGGCCAAAGATCCTAGGCGAAGAGTCGCCTTTTCCCGCTATTTAAATTTGCCGTGCGAGTCTGGAACCCGGTAAGATTAGCCATGCACAAATATTCTCGTCTCAAATCCCAAGCGACATGAAACAAAGGACAGATGTGCAGGCACCCTTGGATTTCCTGATTAAATATACGATTTGCACGAAGCCCGACTGTTTAGTAACGTTAGGCGGGGTGAATGTTTTGACACCTGACATTTCCTGGAAGTAAAGTGACGACCGCGTGTCGGGAAAAGATTAATGCCGGGGAATTTGTCAGCAAACTTTATAACCGGCATTACGGGGATTCATCGTCCCGGAACGTTATGGAGAAGGATTATCCATTACAGTTAACCGGAGTTAGGGCGATTCTGATGCATGCTTCTTTTTACATAGCAGAGAATTTAAATATCTACCTGTGATTACGAGATTACCATGTAAAGGTATGACTCATTACACCTTTCAGGGAAGACTTTCCTGTCGTCCCATAATTCGTTGATATTTAATGAGGGACGAGAGAGGCAAAGGAAAGAGACCATAACCTATGGTCACACAAAATTAACTACAGAAGAATATGGTTTAAAGGGGACAAAAACATAGTTTTCATGAGAGGCGCGGAGGAACACCAAGCCGACGGCGCAGCGTCCCACTCAAGCTTGGCGCGCCTCACAAATGTTTGCTTATGTTTTCACATTTCTCGTCGATGCGGAGTATTGTTGTTATTATGTGTACTGAGATTCTGATAGATGCATAAATAATGCAAGGGGTGTCCGCCTTTAGCAGTGTTTACTCATAACCCAATGCAGTTTAAAAGCAACAGATTAACGTAAATGGGTGGGTCGAGCCGCCTCGCAGGTAACTCTGATGACAGCGATAAATTCCCAGAGTTGCCAAGCGGCGAAAAGTTTATAGAGGTCGCTAGAGCCGCAGCTAACAAAAGAGCATCGCTCTGTCTTGCCTGTAATGCTCTCTGTTATTTCGTTTTTGTGA
>NC_051409.1:34404342-34406473 GCF_015228065.2 Penaeus monodon | reverse complement strand
ACTTATCTCACAAAAATTATGTTTTCCGACTTCTAGACTAAATATTCTCACGATAACTCGATTGACATGAAATGTGCCTGAATATCATTTAAAGGATTCTGATCCTAACTCAGCAGTGTCAACGCACGAAAGGTGTCTGGCAAAAACTTTTCGGTCAGTGTTGTTTTGTCGCTCGTGGTGGTCAGGCGTGTGTGTTGTGCGGATTCCTAATTTGGAGTCCTCTTTCATTCTGACTGTCCAAGGAGAAATTCCCAAGCTGTCACTACAGCGCCCTTGGCCGCCAGCACGATGTTGAAATTTATGAAACACCAACAGAAAATTACTCCAGAACGAATACAGAAGCAGAAGGAGCTTTTTGACTTCAACAAGGTGAGTTCAGGAAGAAAGACATGTTAACGGGGAGAAAGACAAGGTGTTTGTTAGTGAACATGTGAGGCATGACTGTCTCTGCCGTCTGCAGCATGTCATGCCGTAGAATGAACGACAGGATTGAAATGTTTCATAGGCGAAGATGTAGGCCTATGCTCGAGGTTCTCATACCCTGTAAATATACTGTTCCAGCGTGGGAAAAATATGCCTCGTTCCGGTACCGCTGTATATGTGACATGTCAGAAGATGTTTGTTTGTTTGTTTTGACTGAGCGTGTAGTCAGTGGGTTTCGTTCCTAAGTGGAAGTGTTTTGGATGATGCATTTTCGATTTTGGAAACTAAAGGATATTGAAAATCATATTCCAGACAATAATTTGCACACAGACACATTCTTTTATCTGAATTATGGTGGCTATATAGCTGGTTAATATGTTATGTTGTATATGTTAGTTTGATGTTATTGATAACTTGACACTACATTTTGGGCAGAGATTGAAATGCATGTCAATGTTAAATATTACCATTTACAGTGTTCAATTTTAGTCTGTATAACATAATAGGGAAAATGTCATATGTCACATATCTCTTGTATTTTTATCCATAAATTTACATAAGATTAATTAATCATATATTGCGTAAGTGATGAAACAACCTAATTTCTGTTTATTTGTTAACCTTATGAGTTTAATTAATTTATTTTAAACATTATAATTGTTTGAGTTAGTGTTTTAAATTTTATGGTTATTATTTATAAATTTATAAATATATCTAAGGCACCCCCTAGTGCCTTTCTTGAAAGTATTCCGTTTTATCCAAATCCACATGAAGAACAATAATTCCTGATTGAAAGACCTAAATAAAAGTGACAGTTACACCTTCAAGGACGCAAGCTATAACTGTTGCCTAGGCTTGTGCACATTCATCACTTAGATGAGCCAGATATATTCCACCTAGATAATTATGTATAAATTACAACCCATGTACAGAATATTATGTTGGTGACTTGTGTTCTGGAGGTGCTTACAGCAGTGTCAACATTTTTTGGTTGCATTTTCTATTTTCCTTATTGACCAATACTTGTTCTGTGTTAAAGCTCATGTTATAGTTTTACAGCAGGATATAGTGAAAGGAGGAAAGGCTTTAAAAATTTGGGGTTAGGGAATGTAATACATTTTTCACAAAACATTTTATTTTGACGCTTTTTGGGGCTGCCATGGTCTATATATATGGAGGGGTATAAGTATATGTGATAGTGGGAAAATTTATTTTAGAATCAGTTGTAGTCGGCTCCATCTTGATTTTTGTCCCTGGATATTTTGTGAAATGTTGAGAGAACCTTCCATCAGTATCGGTATATGTATCTGTCAGACTTTGTTTCGTGAGTTTGGTAATTATTCTCTTTAGCCCTGACATCTAGTCTAATTTAGTGTTAGATGTACATAAATGTTTAATGTTCCTGATATTTTTAGTTGTCAGATATCATTTGCAGCTTATCAGGCAATGAAAGTGTTGAACTAAACTCATAATTAAGATTGATTTGGAAGGAACTTTGTTAGTTCAGGGTACAGTGATTTATTGCCCATATTAATTTTCAGAGCCCATAATTATACCAAACCATCTTGCTACATGCATTGTTTTCCTCCCTTGAGGTCTAAGCAGCTTAAGTATTCAGTACATGTGTAGGAAAGGAGATTATTCTTTTTAACTCCTTTAACTATACTAATCTCAAAGCAGGGAAGGGAAGTTAAGATCGCAAATCGTT
>NC_051409.1:34403414-34404132 GCF_015228065.2 Penaeus monodon | reverse complement strand
AACCCTATTTCACCCTCCCTTGTTTTATGTAAAGTACTGGTAACATACGTGATGTGGGAATTATAACTATTTGCATCATATACAATCCAACTTTACCTTATGCTTAGAAAGTATGAACATGGGAAATTATTGCATGACTTCTGCTTAAAACTCATTCTCCTCTTTTATCCTTGCTTTCATAACAAGAGCACCAGTAATTCATTTCTAATCCTTTTTCTTGCCTGAGTAATTCTTGTGGTAGATCCTATTTCATATCTGTTATTGTAAGCAGACCGCAAATGCCAAGCAGTTGTTCCTTTTTATATATACATCTAAAGAATGTGATTATGGCTTCTTCATAGTTGTTATGTGTAAATGATAATAGTTTTTTTTTTTTTTTACAATTATTTGCTAATTCACATGCATGTGAATGGGCTTGTGTCAAAGCATCAACAAACATCCACTCATGCATCATAAATACAGATTTTCAAGCAGCAGGCATGTCCATGAAGGATGGCATAACAGCATTCCATAACTTGTAACTTCTCAGGTTTTTATCTTTTGCTCCTTTTTCATCTGGATAGTTGTTTGAATTCAACAGGTGATACCAAAGGGCCTCAGGTTGGTGCAACTCAAATTGTCTGGGAAACCAAGAGTTTTCTCTTTTCTTTATATTTATATGTATGTGTTTTGTTTGTTTCTTTCTTTTACCTTTGTTTGTGTCTGCAAGTCTCTTTCA
>NC_051409.1:34402905-34403256 GCF_015228065.2 Penaeus monodon | reverse complement strand
CCTATTATCTATCTAATAATTTACCTATTACCTGTTTGGCAAACCGTGTGATCATTTGATATTTCCTCACACCATATCTCGTTAAACTCTTTTTAAAATCATCTGTTAACGACGATGGCAATGCTACTTACTGTTCTTCTTATGGCATTATGATTATTGCCATAATTATGTCACGCACACCCATCATTACCCTCTTCCCCCCCGCCCCCTCACGCATCGTTCACTCTCCCGTAAGCCTCCCGGATGAGTAGTAATAATGATGGTGAAGATGTTTCATGTTTGTGACTATTATTGTTGTTTGTTTTTGTTAACATTTTTTGTCAGCGATTTCTATAATGTAATTATCATTGT
>NC_051409.1:34402668-34402790 GCF_015228065.2 Penaeus monodon | reverse complement strand
GCGCACGTAAATACCTCCTTTCACCACCATCCCAGTCACCCCCGATCACCTCCCCCATGTGTGACGATTAGCGCCAAATTAAGAGGAAAGGGCGGGGTTCCGTGGGGCGGCCACTGTGCGAT
>NC_051409.1:34402297-34402469 GCF_015228065.2 Penaeus monodon | reverse complement strand
GCACATGTGCGTGTTTGGGGGTGTTTATAGGTAGTGTGTATCTACCTGGCTGTGGCTGTATGTATCTGTCAATATACATGCGTGTTAGTGTTTGCGTTTACACGGATGATAGTTCACATCCCGCCCTCTCAGTAACACCCTTTTGCAAGGCGGTTCCTGGATATCATGACGG
>NC_051409.1:34402137-34402237 GCF_015228065.2 Penaeus monodon | reverse complement strand
CGGTAACTTTGACTGTGCCATTGCCGCAGGGGAGGCCGTGGAGATGTGTGTGCCCGTTTGTAGGTGCCTTTGTTGTGGATACGTTGATTGCTGCTTGTGG
>NC_051409.1:34401536-34401615 GCF_015228065.2 Penaeus monodon | reverse complement strand
TTGAGTATGTAAAAGTCAAGTACGCGTACCCACGTCCATGGTAGCGCATTGCTGTGGATGGATTTATGTCGTCCTACGC
>NC_051409.1:34401079-34401335 GCF_015228065.2 Penaeus monodon | reverse complement strand
CACTGACTCCTTAGTAACGATTTTAAAGCTCTTGGATTTCCTAATTCCACCCCCCTCTAAAAAAAAATGTAAACATGAAGAAAATCCCGATGGTCATAATTTGATATTTTGCGACGAGCAAAATATCCAGTAGGTCGCTCTTGTCGCCGATTTTTTGGCCGCGCCGGTATTTTCCCGCGGCTGTCGGTCGCGTTGGTGGGCCATGGTCGGGACTTTTGAATGAAATGGATCTGTTCTCGCACCTAATCACTCACTC
>NC_051409.1:34400859-34400955 GCF_015228065.2 Penaeus monodon | reverse complement strand
TATTTGTTATTTTCACTTTCCATTATTTTGCATTTTACGTGTTTCCTCAATCTTTATAAAATATGCTCGTATCTGGACTTTTTTTTCCAGTGTCCC
>NC_051409.1:34400663-34400739 GCF_015228065.2 Penaeus monodon | reverse complement strand
TGGAGATTCAAAGAAACACGATGCGCCCATAAGAGAAGCCCGCGCGGTTTTGATCCGGGTGAACTAAGGTGGGTGT
>NC_051409.1:34400503-34400580 GCF_015228065.2 Penaeus monodon | reverse complement strand
TGTCACACGGCGGGAATGTTGCGCGGTAAACAAACGGGGCGGGAGCAGCGCGAGTGGGGAGTGGGTCTTGTTGAGTA
>NC_051409.1:34400056-34400143 GCF_015228065.2 Penaeus monodon | reverse complement strand
ATATTGGGAAGAACAGACGAAGGGAGAAGGTTGAAGGGTATGAAAGGAGGGTAACTGGATGAAAGCACGAGTGAGGAGACGAAAGGG
>NC_051409.1:34399605-34399917 GCF_015228065.2 Penaeus monodon | reverse complement strand
GGAAGGGAGCCGCGCGAGTGGCAGCGGGTCATGAGTAGATGACCGGGCTTGGGAGGGCATGAAGGGGAAGAGGGGGGGGGGGGTAGTATGGGCGGGGTAGGAAAAGAGAGGGGGGAGGGAGAGATGATTATAGGAGAGGTAGAGGGAGAAGGAGAAGAGGAAGAGAAATGGAAGGAAAGGGGAAGGGAGGTTTGCCGAGTGGAGACCGGGTAATAAGGGATGGGGGGGGGGGAGATATTATTTGGAGTTGTGTGGTTGTGGGCGAGGGAGAGAGAGTGGGTGGTAGGGACGTATGGAGTGGGTGATTGAGGG
>NC_051409.1:34399347-34399416 GCF_015228065.2 Penaeus monodon | reverse complement strand
GGGCCACGAGTAGATGGTGGGGGGAGAGAGAGGGGAGTAGTAGAATTGGATGTTTAGCGCATGTGAGTT
>NC_051409.1:34398935-34399267 GCF_015228065.2 Penaeus monodon | reverse complement strand
TTGTTTACCCGAAAATAGACAGCGGATAGAGCATTTTCACCTTAACATGCTTCCCATAAGGGCGCGAGAGCAGGCAGAGGGCCATGAGTAGTAGCATTGGGATGGAGGGGAGGGAATGGTGGGGGGGGGCGTGGGAAAGCAGCAAAGGATAGAAAGAGAGGGGGGAGGGGGAGAGGGCGCAAAGCGAACAGGACACGGGTGAGCGTGAGAATGGGGGTATGGTGGTATGGGGGGGTAGGAGGATGTTCATAGGTTATGGTAAAGGGAGGAGAGGGGGGAGGGGAGGTGAATGGGCGGAGAGAAGGGCACTTCGGGTGTCGTTTGAAGGGAAG
>NC_051409.1:34398133-34398665 GCF_015228065.2 Penaeus monodon | reverse complement strand
ATTTCCATAAAAGTTGACCATTCACAACCAACTAGGTTATGTTCCTGATATCAAATATTCTTGCAACTGTTTAGTATTTTGTCTAGTTGCTCATTTTGGAACCTCCAATTAACTGGTTACATTTGCCTTTGTGTACTAAGGAAGTAGGAGCACTTTCTAATCTAGTTTAACAAGGTATGTAGTTATGGTAGCCCAGATAATTTGCATTCTTAAGTCGATTCCTTTTCTCGTGGTATCTGTTTTCCCAGTAATATAGATAGATCTATCCAAAGCCATTACTCTTAAAAAGAAAATCTTTCGTTACTGTTAACCTTCTCATGAGTAAATTTCATCGAGTTCATCAAGAGATGCAATATCCTGAGCCCGGTTCCTCTATTTTCGTCTGACTCTAATTGCATTTTCTTCATATTGCTTTTTGCTTGATGAAGAATCTTTGCACGTACGGTGTTCATCTCACATTTCGTTGTTGCAGTTCTTGCAGTGTCACCCGCAGCTTTACGAAGATTGATACCCACCTGCGATAGAATCCAGG
>NC_051409.1:34397551-34397751 GCF_015228065.2 Penaeus monodon | reverse complement strand
TGGATGTCATTTCAAGTTTATTCAGGCATAGCGGCGATGAAACCAAGGGAGGAAGGCATATGTGAAAAAAACCTGGAAGGAAGAGAGAAGGAAAAAGAGATGGAGGAAGAGGAGGAAGGTGGAATGAGAGAACAGTAATTTATAAGGGAAAAGAGGTAATTGTAACCGTCCTCTCCCCCTCCCCATGGCGAGAGGCAGAC
>NC_051409.1:34397179-34397464 GCF_015228065.2 Penaeus monodon | reverse complement strand
TTAGTATTGTCATGAAGTGGATCCGAAAGGTAAGAGAAGACGGGCTGAGGATGAGAGGGACAGCTGTGAAGATGAAACAGAAGGGGACATAAATAAGGGAGAAGAGAGATCCAGTGGGGACAAGAAGAGGGGAAAAGAGACAGTTAACATTCCCGAATAGGCCTAAGAGCGGCCGAGAGAAGGAGGGTAGGGGTGGGGGTGTGGTGGGGGGGTGAGAGGAGAGTGAAGGTGACATCCGCCGACGGTTACAGATGGGTATTACCTCGAAGGTTTTTGAGTATGATC
>NC_051409.1:34396682-34396820 GCF_015228065.2 Penaeus monodon | reverse complement strand
GTTGCCGAGCGAGAGGAGTCGCGCGAGGGCGCGGGCAGAGGCGAAGCATTCTGACACCTGCTGACGTGGGCGGGGATGCGGTCAACACCTCGGGGAAACAATTGATCATTTCTGCAACATCAAACCGTCATGCGTGGG
>NC_051409.1:34395766-34395942 GCF_015228065.2 Penaeus monodon | reverse complement strand
GAGCTCGGCGTGTTTAGTGTTGTGTTTAATGCTCTCGATCTCGTTCATGACACGCTACAGCCAAGGACGGGCGAGTTTCCATGTTTTCTGTTATGTATACATGTGTGTGTGTGGGGGGGGGGGTCGTCGCCGCCGTCATTAATACTGAAGGGTTTTGGCTGGTGGTTTAGGCCTAC
>NC_051409.1:34395345-34395626 GCF_015228065.2 Penaeus monodon | reverse complement strand
ATATCGTTATTAATCCTTTTTTTACTATTTTATTGTCTATAATCGTATTGTTGATTTTGTTACCGTATCTTTATCTGCTTATGTATTTTTTTCTAAGTTTTGGTCTTTTGTGATTTTAACATCCATCTCCCATTTAAGAATAAAATTATATTTATTTCGGTATATTTATTTTGGAAACCTCAAAGTCATGGTCCTAATAGATGTGTAAGTAGATACTATATATATATAAATGGTTAGGTAGTTAGGTAAGTAGTATTTTAGTTGGAAGGTATATGGAAAAG
>NC_051409.1:34394710-34394958 GCF_015228065.2 Penaeus monodon | reverse complement strand
GATACATAGATACAAAACATTGATGGAAAGCTGAAATGACGGCAGGCAGGCACTCCCCGCAGAGGTCAGGCCGGGAAATGCAGCAAAGGTCAGCCTCTCCCGTGACAGCATTTCCCACTTGGATCACTTCCTACACGCGGCCGCCTCCAACGCCGCTGCCATCAGTTCATTCATGTTTATGACCCTTTTTGATTCGTTTTTTTCCATTCGGGTTTCTCTGTCGGTTTGTTTTGTTCTTGGCCTGATTT
>NC_051409.1:34394244-34394396 GCF_015228065.2 Penaeus monodon | reverse complement strand
ACCTCCTTTTACCTTTCATTTTCCCCTCTCCTCCCTCCTTACCCCCGTTTGAAAGGCTTTCAAAAACTTTCGCATGTGTTTCATTTTTTTCTTTGTACCTAGTCGGTGGATGAAACCAGAGAGGCAGCCTTTCAGGACTTTCTGGTTAGACT
>NC_051409.1:34394013-34394102 GCF_015228065.2 Penaeus monodon | reverse complement strand
AACACAGACGTATAAACATTCACATCCACCAATCTAAACAAACGGAGGTTAACGTTGTAAAGAGAAGGGATAACGGAAGAAGGGATAAC
>NC_051409.1:34393398-34393634 GCF_015228065.2 Penaeus monodon | reverse complement strand
AGAAGCGTGCTTCCTCCTCACGAAGAGCCGCCGCGGTGTGTGCCCTCGCCTACCTTGCCGCCAGGGTACAAACGGTACAGGTAATGCAAGAAGATATCCTCGGGGTGCGCGTAACGAGAGTAGCGGCGCAGCAGATCGGGGAGAGATGGTACGGTGAATGTCGCAATGGGTGGCTGTCGAGGGAAGAGGCGGTGAGACAAGGGGATGAAGCGTGGAGGTTGAGAGGAGTTATTGTT
>NC_051409.1:34393082-34393288 GCF_015228065.2 Penaeus monodon | reverse complement strand
CAATTATTCCTAGATTTCATTTACCGAAGGCGTTTTGTGGCGTGTTATTGTGCCGTGACTCGTGTCAATATCATACTAGGTCAGGTTGGGGGAGGAGGGGCGGGGCAGAGGTGGAGGGGCGGGGGTATTATGACACACAAGCAAAGGAAAGTTTCATTGATGACGTGGCGGCTGATCGCTAGCTGTCAGTTGTGGTCACGCTACGA
>NC_051409.1:34392078-34392964 GCF_015228065.2 Penaeus monodon | reverse complement strand
CACTGGCCTCGGGTTACTCTCACCCCTTGTTTTGTTTGCTCTTTTTGATACACCTTTGCAGCACCAAGTGTTCTTTGTCGTTACTTTGTTTTGCCGTGTTACAGCGCTCTTGATTTTTTTACGTTTTTTCCTACTCCTCAGAGGCTTAGGTTGCATTGTTAGTTTTTTGTGTTCTTGTTTACTCATGGTGCTTGCTTTCTTGTTTATTCCACCAATGCTTAGGTTTTACAATGAGGTAAGGTTTGTTTGCTTTGTTTTTGTTTGCCATGGCGTTGATTTTATTGTTAACGAGTTTTTTGTTTGTTTGTTACGTTTTTTTATTGCTTATTTGCACAAAGGTTTTGATTGCCTTGTTTGTGAGGCTTATTTTTTTTCTCAAATTCTTAGGTTTCCTTGTTAGTGATTTTGCATTTTTTTTTTGTTTGTTTGTTTACTTGGCAAAGGGTTTTGTTTTTTGTTTACTTCACTAAGACTTGCTTTATTATTTGTGATTTTGTTTGTTTGGTTTTGTTTAGTTCACTTATCCTGTTGGCAGCGGTCATCAGTCCGCCGTTGTTTCCTGAGTATTTTTTGTTTAATATTCATGTAGTCTAAACCATTTATCATCTCTCGTTCGACAAGTCATTTATCATCTGTTACAAGACCACGCATTTTTATGTGAATAATTTTGTTTACATATTTTATCTTCATTTTGCATCCTAAGCCGGAATGGAAGTCTTTCGCAACACCTTGAAATCTCGCGTCTCCGACCTCTGCAAGGCATGCAACATCGCGGTCTTTCATCGCGTCATTGCAAACGACATACCTGATGCAAATGAGGACAGTGCAAACATGGACATTTGCGTCCGGGCGAGGGGGAGGGGAGGCTAGGCGGGCGGGGGTAGAC
>NC_051409.1:34391496-34391732 GCF_015228065.2 Penaeus monodon | reverse complement strand
CGTTTCTCATCCTTCTTTTTATTCGAAAGAGAGGAAACTGCTTTTTGCTATCTCATGGTTTTTTTTTCTAAAGATATTTTTAATGGGAAATGATCATTTCCTTTCCGGTTTTATAAGACCTTTTGGAGAGGAATGCTTCCTTTTATTTGATTTTTTTGTGAACGCGTTGCTAAACTTAGAGGTGAGTTGAGGCTTTAGGATTCTCTCGTTCGGTCGTCTGTTAATGAGAAGGATTA
>NC_051409.1:34391105-34391275 GCF_015228065.2 Penaeus monodon | reverse complement strand
CGCATGGGTTGGGTTGGCATCTCGACCCTTTGCTGTCCGTCGTGCGTTGGGGTTTGGCGTCCGTTAATGAGAAGAGGAATTCAAGTCGGGGCAGCGTGGGGCGGGGTATGCGTGGGCTGGCATCTGGGCCCTTGCTTGGATGCCCATGCTTGGGGCTTGCTTGCACCGTT
>NC_051409.1:34390528-34390744 GCF_015228065.2 Penaeus monodon | reverse complement strand
AAATAATGAAAAGAGGAGAGGAGAGAAAGCGGGCAGAATTTTAGATTGGGGAGGGAGGAGGGAGGATAAGTTAACGAAGGTGGGAAAGGGAAAAGGAGAGGGAGAGGGAAGGACGGGAGATGGTGAGAAGCAAGCAAAATAATATATTTATTCATATAGTCAGAATTTTGCTCTTCCAAATAAACAAATAAGATTAAGCACTGCAACATTTACTTT
>NC_051409.1:34390126-34390407 GCF_015228065.2 Penaeus monodon | reverse complement strand
GCATGCCTATTCGGGTGTTTACATAACATTTCAATCACCAGGCGAATAAAATCGATCGCTTTTAAAGGAGATAATTTGTATCGATTTTCTCGCGCGCAGGGAAAGCCATATATTTATTTTAGGCTGCGAGAAATATATATATATATTTTTTTCTTTTTGCAAAACGGCTCGTGATATTGATAGCGGGGGGGAAGTTGATCCATTGGCGGCAAATTGGTGGTCGGCACCGCCATGTTGGTTCTCTCTCGTTTTTTTTCCCGTCCTTGTTTTTCCGCTCGTAT
>NC_051409.1:34389793-34389898 GCF_015228065.2 Penaeus monodon | reverse complement strand
CTTGTATTGTTTTTGACTCTTTTGTCATATTTTCATATTTTGGAGCCTAGTTCTTCCCCTCTTTTCTCTTTCTCTTACATTCCTCCTTCCTTTTATAAGCGATTT
>NC_051409.1:34389361-34389494 GCF_015228065.2 Penaeus monodon | reverse complement strand
CACTCCCCATTGCAGCTGTTTGGTCCGGCCGGCAGGTGTCCGAGCCTTGTGCACGTGCATGTGTTGTCAGGACTTGCACGTGTTGGTACGAGGATTTGTGGGAACGACTTTTGACCAGTGGTACCGCGGACAC
>NC_051409.1:34388795-34389191 GCF_015228065.2 Penaeus monodon | reverse complement strand
TTCAGTCGCCTTTGTGCCCGTCCTTTTGTCAGATTGTGTGTTTCTGCGCCGTTGCAAGCACTTGATTGTGTGTGTGTTTGTGGGGGGGGGGGGGTGTACCATCGTCCGTTTTCATCTGCAACATTTCGTGACATGTTACTTGATATTTGACGGGTTTCATATGTAGACAAAGCAAACATAATATCGCAATCGCATCGAACGGGTTGCCGGGCGAGAGGGGGGAGGGGGTAGGGGTCACGAGCGCTTGGCAAGGAATAACATGAATAAAGGGAAAAAAAGAGACATTTGGGATCAGCGAAAGGAAAAGAGATTATTCTGGATTAGTTGAAGAAAATATGAAGTAAAAAAGACTATTCACGATTCCTTAGGAAGACTGGATCTTACTTCGTTAATGCA
>NC_051409.1:34388671-34388769 GCF_015228065.2 Penaeus monodon | reverse complement strand
GGGGGGGGGGGGGGGCTTTATTGCAATCATCTTCAGTGTCTTCTCTCCTCAACCCTAACTTTCTGCGTTTATCCTGTTTTGCCTCGCCCTCCCTGTGG
>NC_051409.1:34388142-34388224 GCF_015228065.2 Penaeus monodon | reverse complement strand
GTCTTTCCTCCGGAGAATTTCTGTGGGAGAGCAGGGCGGGTGACGAGTAGGCAGTGCGGGGGCGTGCGAGAGATCCTTAATA
>NC_051409.1:34387990-34388097 GCF_015228065.2 Penaeus monodon | reverse complement strand
TGACTGCGCCGCCTTCCGTGGCTGGTTTCCTTGCAAGAAATCGCTGAGCGCATCACAAGAGGCCGCTCGCCAAAATGGATGTGGGTGACGGTGCTTTAACGTCAAGC
>NC_051409.1:34387220-34387528 GCF_015228065.2 Penaeus monodon | reverse complement strand
CTGCAAGTCAAATTAAGACACATGTTCAAAACCCCCCACATTTTTCCGCATACGCCCAAACGCACAGAGAGCCAGAAATCCCCACCAGCAACCTCTCGACGCCCACCTGTAGAGCGAAGGCGCCGCTGCCCGCCCGTAAGCAGCGGGTTGGGGGGGGGGGACTCCACTCTCGGGGCGGAAGTGTCGCGGATGGGACACTTCCCTCCTCGCCTTCCCCGTCGTATTCTTTTTTTGCGTGTATATGTGCTTCTTCCTTTTCCTCCTTCCTTTTATTGTCTCGTTGACTGACCCTTTCGTCTTGGTCGTCC
>NC_051409.1:34386853-34387015 GCF_015228065.2 Penaeus monodon | reverse complement strand
GTCACGGAATATTGATCTTTTAAAAGGCCATTGAGGAGGGGAGGGGAGCGAGATGCATTTTGTGGATGTGTCGCGTCGGGGCGCTGGTTTTTGCGCAGTCGGGAGCCCTTTCTGCGTTCGCGGCGTGTCTGCTGTCGCTCTTTCTGTTTGGTAGAGGTTTGG
>NC_051409.1:34386339-34386636 GCF_015228065.2 Penaeus monodon | reverse complement strand
CTTAGCCTGATTGACACGTCATAGCTCTCTTTCACTTCCTCTTCCTTCTGTCAGTGTTGCGGTTTTGTCGTTTTTTAAACCGATTCTGAAAATTGGTCTTTCTTCCCCGTTACCCTTGTATTCCATTTTTTTTATGTCTCATTTTTCTCTTTCTTAAATTTTTGTCGCAATTTCTCGCTTCTTTTCTTCTATCTCTATTATATTGGCTTTTCCTTTCCTTCCTCTTTCGAACCTTCATTATTCACTCTAACTCATTTGCCTCACATGGCTGAGACTTCTTCTTTTCACATATTTCAG
>NC_051409.1:34384576-34384648 GCF_015228065.2 Penaeus monodon | reverse complement strand
TGTTGAGAACTGCGACGGCGGGAAGCTGATTGGAAACGGTGGCTTATGAGGGCCTTCCTTGTGACCATGCCC
>NC_051409.1:34384085-34384416 GCF_015228065.2 Penaeus monodon | reverse complement strand
AGTAATATTACCGCATGTTCCTTTTCCTGCGGGCTTTTGCCGCGGCGGCCCGAGTCTCCCGCCGCCGCAGCCGCCTCGTTTGTTGCTCGGCGCTGTCTCGTCTTTCGTTGCCGGCTGCGGGGAATTTCAGGTGGATTGTTGTTTTTCTTGCTGTTAATGTCCGTTTGATTTGATTTGATTTTTTTCCTGTCATTTTTAGCATATTTGATCCGTTTGTGGCTTGGCATTTTTGGATAACTTTAGCTATCATTCAAGTCCGTCCTCTTTTTCTTTCTCTCTCCCGCTACGATTATCTTCCTTTCTGTCTCTCGTGTCCTGTCTCCTCGACCTT
>NC_051409.1:34382343-34383300 GCF_015228065.2 Penaeus monodon | reverse complement strand
TGGCTGTGTTACCTAGAGTGGCTTCTCTTGGTATCTTTTCTTGTCTCTTTTCTGAATTTTTGGCCTTTTATTTCTCTATCGAGAAGTTTCCATTCCAAAAAAACAAGAAATTTGTGGGTGGAAGACAGAGAAATCGACGAGCATTTACACAGGAATGTATTTGCTTGGTAAACGCAAACAAGTCCTAACGAGTATACTTGAATCATCTCTCCTTGGCACTTTCTTTTCGTCTGGATCTCCCCTTTACTTTGTTCCGAATTCTTCCGTCGGCCCCCTTCTCTCACCTCCCCCCCCCCATCTGTCACCATTTCCTTCTGCTTTTTTTCTACTTTTCCTCCCCCCCCCCCCTCTTTCCACTCCTCCATTCCCTAACCATTACTCATTCTGCATTGTTCCCTCTCGCTTCTCCCACTCTCCCTTTCCCCTTCTTCATCCCCTCTTCCACTGACTTTCCTCCCCCTTCCCCCTCCCCTCTCAATCCTACCGCCCCCTCCCCCAATTCCCCTTCATCATTCCCTCTTCCCTTGTTTCCCCTCCCCGTCATCCTTCCCCTCCCTTAATCATTACCTCTTCCCCTTCTCCCATCCCCTCTTCCCCCCCTCTCCCTTACCCAAACTCTCCCCACCACTCCGTCCTCCCCTCACCCCACCACTCCGCCCTCCCCTCACCCCACCACTTCTCCCTCCCCCCCACCCCACCACTTCTCCCTCCCCCCCACCCCACCACTTCTCCCTCCCCCCACCCCACCACTTCTCCCTCCCCCCACCCCACCACTTCTCCCTCCCCCACCCCGCCGGTCCACCCACGCACACACACGTAGCGTCCGGCCCGGAAATAGCTCCGTCCCCCAGTAGGCTCCTGACCTGGCCCAACGTATCCGGCCGGAGAATGCTGGGCGTAGTGGGCTGGGGACTGGCCCGTAACGATATTCCAGGGATCCAGGTAGAATGCATGGGC
>NC_051409.1:34381793-34382011 GCF_015228065.2 Penaeus monodon | reverse complement strand
GCCTCGTTCGACGCGTGAAAAGGGCGGCATGTTGACCGCCGTGATTCTCATTTGGCAGAGCCGGGTTGATTTCTATTATTTATTATCCGCTTTTTTTTTGCATTGTTGCAGTTTTTGTTCGCCTTAGATTGTTATTGTAGTTTTTCGCTAGTTAACCATAATAGTATTCAACCTTATTTTGGTTGAGATTTCGGTGTGCCGGTAAGAATGGTTTGAGG
>NC_051409.1:34381523-34381754 GCF_015228065.2 Penaeus monodon | reverse complement strand
ATATAGAATAATAATAAGGTATATCTGTTACCCTGATCTTATGTATTCATAGCTGAGTTGTGTGTGCGTGTGCATGTATCCGCGTTTTGTTTGCGTGTCATTTATGTTCGCTTAAAAGGACAAAAGTCTATTAACACACGAAATAAGAATAAAACCCTAACAGATCAGGATGACAAATGTGCACGCACAGACGACCACAAAAAGAGAACAGAACAACATATTATCATATGT
>NC_051409.1:34381398-34381468 GCF_015228065.2 Penaeus monodon | reverse complement strand
AAATATATGCATTACATATGTACGCACTTTTTCTACTTGTGGTGTGTGCTGGTATACGTGCGTATGCTGC
>NC_051409.1:34380955-34381250 GCF_015228065.2 Penaeus monodon | reverse complement strand
TACACACATTTATAGTTGCTGAGGTGTGAATGTGTCAGTCAGTTTTAGAATTCTGTCATGCCGCCTTCAAAAGGAAATTCCTGTTGGGCTTCCAGTAGGAACTCTGGCCTTTTCCAGCGCGCTGTGCGTCGGATTCCCAATCTTGATCCAATCAGGGAACAAGGAAAGTGAGAGGGAAGGGGGAGGGAGCGGGGAGGATTTGTGGGAGGGGAGGAGCAGGGGGATTTGCGGGGGAGGAGGGGGAGGGGGAGGTTGTAATGACGTTACGTGAGATTATTTTCTTGTGGGAATTAGC
>NC_051409.1:34380826-34380911 GCF_015228065.2 Penaeus monodon | reverse complement strand
AGTTTACTCTTCCATCTTTCATTCTTCCCCCAACTCCCTGTACCCTTTCCCTCCTCCCGTAACCTCATTCTCAATCTCACCGCCC
>NC_051409.1:34380649-34380773 GCF_015228065.2 Penaeus monodon | reverse complement strand
CCTTGGCGCCCCCCCCCCCACCGCCAAGTTTCGCCTTATTTCCCGCGAATTCCTTTTATTATCTTCTCTTTGTTCATCATTGTCACCATCTCCATTGACGTGTTCGCCGAGTCTCTTTAGAACC
>NC_051409.1:34380378-34380460 GCF_015228065.2 Penaeus monodon | reverse complement strand
CTTCATCCTCGCTTTCACCGTCACCGTAACCAGCATCATCACCGAACTTTTACCTCCCACTTCTTCACCTGGAATCAAAGAG
>NC_051409.1:34379277-34380352 GCF_015228065.2 Penaeus monodon | reverse complement strand
ACGCTTTCCAGGTAGGAGGTGTATCCCCCCCCCTTCCTTCCTCGTCATTCACCATTTGCATACTCCAGAGGTCATTAAAGTGGGTGGGGATGGGGATAATTGGGGGTGGTGATGTGGAGGAAGATGGGGATGGTGAGGGTGGTGATGGGGATGGTGCATGTGGTGATGGGGATGGTGAGGGTGGTGATGGGGATGGTGAGGGTGGTGATGGGGATGGTGAGGGTGGTGATGGGGATGGTGAGGGTGGTGTTGGAGATAATGGGTGTGGTGTAGGAGGGGGGAGAGGGAAGGAGGGATGGGGTAAGGGAATTGAGGTGGGAATAAAGATGGTGGGGGAGGTGATGGAGGTAGAGATAGAGTGTGAGGGAGAAGGATTGAGTGTGGAGAGGGTGGGGGGTGGAATTTAAGTATTTAAAGGGTGGGTGGGGTTGAGGCTGGAGGGAGGGAGAGAGAGAGGGAGGGAGGAAGGGATGGTAGACGATTGGGGAGAGAAGTGTCTGTCCGGAAATTGAAAGGTGACCGATCGTTTACACGGTAACCTTGGGCTGGCTTTGGTTTGTGGTGGTGCTCTCTCTCTTCTCTTCTCTCGCTTTCTCTTCCCTCTTTCTTGCTTTCCTTTCTTACCTTCGCTTCCCTCTTCCTTGCTTTCCTATCTTGTATTCACTTCTGATTCTTTTTTCTCTCGGGTTTCCCTTTTTCCCCTTGTCGTTATTTTCCTTCTCTTTTGTCTTGTTTCTTTCTTCGTTTTATCTTGCTTCTCACCGTCCTTCCATCCTTGCAGTGCCTCTTGCCTCTCCTTTTCTTCTTCGTCTCCTTCGCTTGCCTTTTTCCCTTTTAACATCAGCCTTTCCTTCCTTGACATCTCTTTCCCTCGCTTCACAGTTCTTTGTCCTTGTCTCGTCTCCGTTCCCTTGCAACATTGACGCTGTTGCAAGGCGATGATTGTGCGGGAGTCAATTGCAAGGAGCTTCCTACGGTTCTATTATCTCTCTTGCAGTTGACGTGCAATTGAATCATCTCGAAATTAGCTTGGTCTTTCAGTTCCCGGTCGTATATTTATGTTTTTTCCTATTGT
>NC_051409.1:34378905-34378971 GCF_015228065.2 Penaeus monodon | reverse complement strand
TAAGTCCGACCTTGGAGATGACAACTCTTAGATAAACCGCGAATGACTCACTGTTACCTGCCGCGT
>NC_051409.1:34378576-34378771 GCF_015228065.2 Penaeus monodon | reverse complement strand
GAGAAGGAGGATAGGGAGAAGGGAAATGGTGATATTTAGTGTACTTACATTCATACAATAACTATACAGACTGAGATTAGCATAAACAAAAGATATACAGACAAACAGATGGTTAGGCAGACAAGCAAGCAAGCAGAGGAGAGCCAGAGGGAAAGAGAAAGGCGCAGGAGGATAGCTGGAGACAGGGAAAGCCAA
>NC_051409.1:34378219-34378355 GCF_015228065.2 Penaeus monodon | reverse complement strand
CAGAGGCAGCGTTCATTCACACCGTCCCGGCAGCCACTCCGGTTGCATCTGGACGCTCGAATTTGTTCACTGTGTTGCAGGCGGTTCGCTCATTACGGCTGTTATTGCCATTCCTGCTGGTTTCCTTTTGCGATCG
>NC_051409.1:34377787-34378037 GCF_015228065.2 Penaeus monodon | reverse complement strand
GTCATTGCACCCATTCTTCAGTCTTTCATTTTCTCCTCCCTCCCCTTCTTTCTCTGCCACTATATCCTCTTCTTGTTCCATTACCTCCCCTTTCTCCCTTTCTCATTCTTCTCATCTACATTCTCTTCTCCCTCTCCTTCTCCGTATTCTTCTCTCCTCCTCAGCCCTTCCTCCCTCCCATCCCCTCTCCCCCCCCCCCCTGTTTCACGATTTCACGCGCTGCTCGACGAAGTTTGGTTGTCACGTTGCA
>NC_051409.1:34376773-34376882 GCF_015228065.2 Penaeus monodon | reverse complement strand
GCCGCGGGAGATGTATCCTTCAAGAGGTACACGTTGGCAAGTCTTTTTGTTGTTAATCTATTTTGTGTTAACTTCAAAAGAATGCTTGTCTGCTTTAAGCATTATGTTG
>NC_051409.1:34376602-34376718 GCF_015228065.2 Penaeus monodon | reverse complement strand
TCCTTTGTTTATTGTTTTACTGGAGTATGTATTTTCTTTGCGTTGGTGTACGTTATCCTGCCTTGTATTTTTTTCACTCAGTGCCGGTGTCGCGTTATTTATCTGTTGTTCGTATC
>NC_051409.1:34376018-34376105 GCF_015228065.2 Penaeus monodon | reverse complement strand
TGGATGTTGCAGATGCCTTCAGGTTGCTTTCTGCAGCCTTGCAACGTCCCCCTTTGTCTCTCTCGGTTGTCGCTTTTGGCCTCGTCT
>NC_051409.1:34375173-34375815 GCF_015228065.2 Penaeus monodon | reverse complement strand
GAGGGAGGGGTAAGGGACGGAGACGTAGACAGGAGGGGTAAAGAGAAAGAGAGGATGGAGAAGGAGGAGGTGAAAACGAGTAGAGGGAAGGATTAGTCGTTAGAAAGCTGAGGAGGGAAAGAGGGAAAGTGGGATAGAGAGAAAGAGTGAGAGTGAGGCGGTAAAGAAAAAGAGATAGGGGATACAGAGGAAAGAAAGGGAGGGAGAGAGCGAAGGAGATCGAGAGAGGAGATACAGAGGAAAGAAAGGGAGGGAGAGAGCGAAAGACATCGAGAGAGGAACGTAGAGGGATTAGGAATAGGGGAAGAAGTAGATAAAGAAATGAAAGGAATAAGAGGAAAAGGAATTTAAGAAATGCGGGAGGAAAAGCAATGGCATGCTTTCCTCGCGCGTTAATTAGTATCTCGAGAAGTAACATTTCTATAAAAAAAAAAGTTTTCTTCTCATTTTGAGTTTGGTTTTATGGTTGTTTTAGTGGTCTCGGGTGCCGTCAATTTTGTCGTTGTCGCTTTGTAGCTTAAAAAAGATTATGGTGGGCTTTTTCTTTCTGGTGTCATTTTGTTGTTTGTGAGGGTGGTGGTCTTCATTTTGATTGTTGCTGTTGTTCTTGATATGATTTTGAGTATTGATAATTATTTTGTT
>NC_051409.1:34375037-34375133 GCF_015228065.2 Penaeus monodon | reverse complement strand
CATCATCATCATCATCATTATCATAATGATATAATAATGATTATTTTTCTTGTTATCTTGCTGATTATATTCTTTTACAGTCCTTAAATGTTGTGT
>NC_051409.1:34374858-34374927 GCF_015228065.2 Penaeus monodon | reverse complement strand
GTATTCCTCCTGTTCACCGCGGGATGGTTCACCGTAATAGTTACCTTATGTTTACGTAATGTTGTTTGT
>NC_051409.1:34374394-34374634 GCF_015228065.2 Penaeus monodon | reverse complement strand
CGTTCTCCACTCGCATAAGTATTAATTATTTTACGCTTATTCTGGACAAGAAGCAAATATGTCTCCCAGGATACTAGTTAATTTTTTGTTGTTTTCGTTGTGGTAAAGTGGGTGTTTTTGTTATTTTTTCCTTCTGGTTTTCTCAAATTTCATATTTTATGTAGTGGATGATTGTGTTTATTCGTGCGTGGAGGGAGCGTATGTGTTTGCTTTTCGCATTTGTTTGTCAGAAAAGTTGGT
>NC_051409.1:34373733-34374319 GCF_015228065.2 Penaeus monodon | reverse complement strand
CGTTATCCTAACCTCCATCTCATTTTCTTCGTCCCACTTTCCTTCCATAGGCATTCATATTTCCAACCTATTTATATTTTTTGTTTACACTTTTCCATCTGTTTATGCCTTTCGTCCTATTTACATGTCTTTCTGTTTACATGTCCATTTTTTGTTTACATCCTTTCTATGTCCGTCTTTTGTTTCTGATTACTTATTTTTCCCCTTTTGTTTACATCCTTCCTTTTGTGACCATCTTTTCTTCTGATTACCTATTTTTCCTATCTCTACATCCTCCTTTCTATGTCCGTTTTTTTCTGAATACTTAATTTTTCCCCCACTTCTGTTTACACCTTTCTCTCTACTTGCATCATTCAGTGTAGAGCAGACAAGAGGTGCAAGGGGCAAGGAGAGGTGCACCGACGTCGCTTTGGAGAGAATCAGTTGCAGAGGAACAAGGATGCTGGTCCTTTATTTGTTTTATTAATTAATATTCCAATCTCGGGCAGTCGCATTTGCAGGGACAACCACCCCTCCGGATTGCAGGGACGAGCACCTTCGCATTGCTTTGCGTTGCGCGGCCTCTCTTGCGTCATTTTTGGGCGTG
>NC_051409.1:34373263-34373453 GCF_015228065.2 Penaeus monodon | reverse complement strand
CGAATTAGATATTTCATTGCCTGATTCCATGTTCCTTATTTCCCGTAGCTGGTGTAGGCTGCCTCGTGTTCTGGAACCTTTAAAACACTGCGTCAATACTGAGCCAAAGGACAGTGTACTTGTTTCTGTGTTGAAGGGTATGTCGCCTGCATCTCCATCTCTTTTCCTCCATTTATCTATTGCTTTCTTC
>NC_051409.1:34372857-34372925 GCF_015228065.2 Penaeus monodon | reverse complement strand
ATGCTCTCCTCCCCAGCCATCGGCAGAATTGGTGAGGAAAAAAGCCTTGATCTTCCGCGCGAGGGAGC
>NC_051409.1:34372602-34372687 GCF_015228065.2 Penaeus monodon | reverse complement strand
TGAATTCGTGATTGGTCCGGCTGGGGGAGGGGAAGGAAGTGGTATTTCCCCATGTTTCTGACTTTCTGAGTTTCTTGTTCACTGC
>NC_051409.1:34371689-34371913 GCF_015228065.2 Penaeus monodon | reverse complement strand
TCCGATGTTCGACTCATTTACTCACACGTCTATCGCCTCCCCCTTCACTGTTATCTCCCCTTCCTTGTCTCTCCTTTCATTACGTGTTAACCTTGTGACCTTTCCACCCTTCACGACCTTCCTATCTACCTACATGTCTCAAAACATGCACGCCATTGAGGTGACCCCATACATCTCATTATCGCTAATTGGTTTACCTGCTCAAGAGCCTGTTGACTGGGACG
>NC_051409.1:34371082-34371157 GCF_015228065.2 Penaeus monodon | reverse complement strand
GGCGATGAGTTGGATCGGATTACGAGCGAAGACAAACTAACACAGTGGGGGAGAGTGGGCGCATTTGCCTAGCTT
>NC_051409.1:34370980-34371046 GCF_015228065.2 Penaeus monodon | reverse complement strand
CGTTGATTTTAAGGTTTGATTTTCGTCTGGTTTAAGGCCGTCTTCGCTTTTTGTTTGATTTTTTTT
>NC_051409.1:34370623-34370784 GCF_015228065.2 Penaeus monodon | reverse complement strand
CTGTTCATTTGTTTGAGAGGAGACAGTGGCTCGGTTGTTGCACGGAGTTCTTGTGCTTAGCCGTTGTTGAGGCTGAGTGCATTTCCTACTTTTTGGGAGAGGGATCGTGTTGGGAAATAATTGTTGTTAAAGCGACGGAGAAATATGAGGTAGCCATTGGG
>NC_051409.1:34370195-34370510 GCF_015228065.2 Penaeus monodon | reverse complement strand
AAACAGACAAATAAAGCATACAGACAGAAGCGAGGAAGACGAGATGGAGCTGCAGAAAATGAATGAGAATATTAAGACGCGGAATTGGAACCACAAAGAGCCAGATAAAGTCAGATGCGAAGGCAAGCAAATGAAAGCAGATAAAGCGGAAGCAGGTAAAGCAGTGGGAGAGAATCAGGCGGAGCGCATTCGTCTGATGAAAAGACCCCGGCTTGCGCGAGAGGAGGGCTCGGCATGTCAATAGCACTAATTAGAAATGTGAGTTATTAATTAGGCTATTAGCACTTCGCATTTGTGGATGAGTTGTTCTGTGAG
>NC_051409.1:34369196-34369293 GCF_015228065.2 Penaeus monodon | reverse complement strand
CTGTAGCCCACCTTCACTATGGTAACAATCTCCGTGACAGGCGAGGGAGTGACATGGGGCAAGAGAATGTTAAGCGGCTTTCGCGGTCGTAACAGTA
>NC_051409.1:34369000-34369155 GCF_015228065.2 Penaeus monodon | reverse complement strand
CGACGTTTTCTTCGCCTTGGCCATTTTCTTTTCCTTTTCTTCTTATGCAGATCGATGCTTATGTTTCTCTGGGATCGTTGTATATTTGTTTTGTTTTAAGGTCAGTGTCGAATAAATTAATCGGGGGCGGGGGATGCACGAGCGCGCGCGTACGC
>NC_051409.1:34368691-34368833 GCF_015228065.2 Penaeus monodon | reverse complement strand
CACGTTCACCAGAAAGAGAATGAAGCGAAAAAAGTGCAAGTCCTCTGCGTGCAAAGTACTCCACACTTCAAAAAAGTGCGACGTTAAGTAAGTAGGAATAAGTATGTCAAAAGTAAGATTAAGAAGGGCCCAGACGGGTTAT
>NC_051409.1:34368571-34368667 GCF_015228065.2 Penaeus monodon | reverse complement strand
ATGACAGAAGTACACAGGAAGTACTACTCTGTACAGATCATCTCCCCCCTCCCCCTCCTCCCCCTTCCCTGCTCGTAGTCTTTATCCAGCTCTATA
>NC_051409.1:34368114-34368359 GCF_015228065.2 Penaeus monodon | reverse complement strand
AGCATTGGATTCCTTTTATGAAGTCCTTTTTGTCGTTCATCGTGGGTCTTGGGTTTATGGGCGTCGTTGGAAGGTCAGTGTCGTTTATTGAAGGTTGGTCGTCCACGGGGGGTAGCAATTAATAGGACGTCGGTAGTTGACCGTCGGTCGTTGGTCGTCCATGGGGTCGTAGATTCCTGGGTCGTTGCTTTGTCCTGCGCCCCAGGTGCCTGCATCCTGATTTTCTCAGAAAGATAGCCACATAC
>NC_051409.1:34367720-34368039 GCF_015228065.2 Penaeus monodon | reverse complement strand
GTTTGTCAATATGTATACGCGGGTACACGTATTTGCAAATTTACACACATAATTCCGTATCTTTTCAATCTAATGAAGTACGTGACCGCGCCAGACGAATGATTTAACAAACTAATGACTCCCTTTTACATAACTCCACCTGTCTAAGCGTCGACACAAACCCCTGAGCATTAGACCACTTCACTTTCCTTTGTTGTGCTGGTGGATGTTGTAATGTGTGCCGTTGTGCGAGCCGTAGTAGTAAGCGGCTGGCGTTGAGGGGCCTCCGTGCTTATGAAGCCCCTGGACTTCGTGCGTGTGTAAAAACAACGTGGGTCTT
>NC_051409.1:34367290-34367406 GCF_015228065.2 Penaeus monodon | reverse complement strand
AAGGTTGCGTGAAGGGGGGGGGGAATGAAAATGTCTACTTTGCGACGCGTAAATGATTTTGTTGTGTATGACATTGTTGGCTTTGTATGCTGTAGTATTGGTGTGCACGTTACCAG
>NC_051409.1:34366825-34367076 GCF_015228065.2 Penaeus monodon | reverse complement strand
GAATATATCCCGTAACATAAACAACCTTTCAGAGGCGTATTTCATACAGCTGTTACAAGTGCAGCGTTAGTCCCGGGATAATAGTAGCCGGACAGATGTGTGCCTCAGGTGTTCTCGGGGTGAATGGGTGGTTGGGGAGGGATGGGGGGGTTAAGAGGTCACGTGACCAGAGCCATAGCGGATTCACAGGTGTTGACGAAGACTTGTCAGCTGTTCCGCCTATACGGCAAATGTGATAGAGGGAAGCGGGT
>NC_051409.1:34366657-34366802 GCF_015228065.2 Penaeus monodon | reverse complement strand
CAGAAAAGGGAATATGAAAAGATGATAACAGGAATAAAGAGTAATGCACGAGAACACATCAATCTCACGGTGTGGATGCGTGTCCCTCTCCTCGACGCGGGGAGGGTAAGCCGCTGCAGATAGGGAGATAACATGGAGAAGCGGG
>NC_051409.1:34366156-34366331 GCF_015228065.2 Penaeus monodon | reverse complement strand
GATTTAGTGATCATTCGAAGGTGTTCAGTTTGTTTATTTTGTTATGAGGATTGAAGGGGAAGTGGACACGAGACGGGACTTGGTGGTGGAGTGGATTGAAAAAGGATTTTGGGATAATTGAGGTGGATGTATATTGTATTTTGTATAGAGACGGTGTTTGGTTATTGTTTTGGGG
>NC_051409.1:34365918-34366106 GCF_015228065.2 Penaeus monodon | reverse complement strand
TGCTAAATATGATGTGACTAATTTTCGTTTTTTTTAATTGTTTTGTGAAAGTTGTCTTTTTTATAGATTATTTTATGATCATGTTATCTCTTCAGTAAGTCCTATTTATACTCTTTTACGATGAATAAGATAATGATTGCCTTCTTGGAATCGCATATCAGTTGGAGGATTTTTATCTTAAGCTACTG
>NC_051409.1:34365495-34365623 GCF_015228065.2 Penaeus monodon | reverse complement strand
TGATATGATATGATTGCATGTGTCATAAAAAGTGCCCGGTCGCTATTTCCGTATTCCGCAATAGAGAGCGTCGAGTACTTTGTTCGTTAGATATAGGATACACGCAACGTATAGGTCGTTCGATAGAA
>NC_051409.1:34365141-34365453 GCF_015228065.2 Penaeus monodon | reverse complement strand
AGTAGGATGATATCGCGCGTGCCAAATTATTTTTACAAACAGAACAGTAGCCTTTTCAAGCTGGAACGGAAGCCGGAATTAAAGAGCGGAAGTGAGAGTTGTGGGGTCGTGTAGTGGATTATGAGGCGCGAGGGGGGAAGGGGTTGGTAGGAGGGAGAGGGGGGGTATGTGTGAGGGAAGGGGTTTAGGAAGAGGAGGAGGACTGGTAGTGTGGGTGAGGAAGGTGGGGGGGGGGGTTGAGGGATAGTATGCAAATAATGCTGGTATTGTTTTTTTTTCGGCTTGGGACGTTGGATGGGAAGGTGGTTTCGT
>NC_051409.1:34363906-34364870 GCF_015228065.2 Penaeus monodon | reverse complement strand
AAATTGCCATGAGTGGAGAGAGCGAAAGTTGCACAAATAAAGAGTGAAACTAAGAGAGGAAGGGTGGCGGGCCAGCCGGAAGGAAGGGTGAAGGTTGTTTGTGGAAGAACGCAGGGGATCCACCACAAAGGGGGGGGGAGGAAAGGGGGGAGAGGAGGGGAGGACGTAAGGAAAAGGGATGGAGGAGGAAAGCGGTAAGGGGTAAAGGGAAGGAGAGGAGGGAGGGACTTGGGGAGTGGGAAGGAAGGAAAGGGGATGAGTGGAGAGAGGATGTATGTGGAGGAGAACAGTGAAGGGAAGGGGAAGGAAGGAAGAATAGGAAGCAATGAAAGAAGGAAAAGGGAGAAGAGGAAGGGGAAAAGGAAGAGGAATGTGGTAGAGGATGGAGTAAGGGAACGAGGGAGGGGAGAGGGAAGAGGAGAGGGGGAAAAGGATTGGGAGAGATTGTTGTTCGGAGACCCTTGGTGTGATACAACAAGATTAGGCTGCGATTATCAGTGCTGGATTTGGCTTGTGGGCTTTCGGTCTAGGTCACGTAGGTCTATTATTAGACGTTGTTGGTATGTTATTTGTGTGTGCCTTTTTACGTTGCATTGCTGTAACCATTATTGGCATTGTAAGGTTTTCTTAATGCTCTTGTTAACTAATGGTTTGCTTTGATTGATATAATTATTTTTTATGAATAGTGTTGATTATTATTTGTGACCACCATTGTAATTATTATCCTGTTCTATTTTAAAGGAGCGTTTTCTATGACAAAAATGAAGAGCTTATATACGTCAAGTAGGCCTGCGTGCAACCCTGCAAAGCCTACAATCACACTTGTTTCCCAGTCAGTGTGAGCCGATTGGTTAGAGGAGGCGCTTAAGCATGGGAGCCTCTTGTAAGCTGTGGGGAGGAGGGGGGTGGGGGGCGGCCGTTGCAAGCTGATTATAGACCTACTTGGAAACCCTTTGTCTTCAGT
>NC_051409.1:34363686-34363847 GCF_015228065.2 Penaeus monodon | reverse complement strand
CCGGAAATGTCTGGGGAGTGAAGTGGCGATTGCTGGGGAACAGAGGGGGGCAGGGGAAGAGGGGAGGGAGAGGTCACCGGACATCCTAAATGGGTGGAACTGGGTGTGACGAAGAGGGGGGGGGGTTGTTGGCGGTGTGTTCTATAGAAGTGCTAAATGAA
>NC_051409.1:34363233-34363453 GCF_015228065.2 Penaeus monodon | reverse complement strand
ATGCTCTCGACCTGAGGCACAAGCATGCGGAGGTAAAGATACAAATTGGGAGCGGAATTAGTGAGAAAAAATGAAAAATGTTGACCTTTGGGAATCCGGTTTAGAGTTTTAGAGGATTTCGGAAGCGCCCTTCGAGATGGGTGAGAAGGCGCAGGCGTGTGGGCGGATGCGGGGAGGCCAGCTCTTTTTAGAGACGCTCATCTCATTGTTATTATGCTAC
>NC_051409.1:34362830-34363160 GCF_015228065.2 Penaeus monodon | reverse complement strand
TCTGTCATTTCTTTAAAAGATATTCAATGATATTGATACACATGAAGTATTGTTTTTTCGCTCAGCTGGGGAGATGTAGTGCACAAGGACAGCGCCACAAACATCACCGCAAGTGTCGCTCCCATAACGATTTATATTGAAAATAGAATCTAGGCCAGCCATTTTTATTCGCGTTTTTATTGTTATTTCAACCTCGGATCGCTGTCTTTCTCCTTAGTTTTACAGTTTTAGTGCTCTCTCCTCTTTATTGGAGGATTTTTTTTCTCTTATCTATATATATGTCTGTATGTATTTCTTTAATATGTGTGTGTTTGTGGGTTACATAAATAA
>NC_051409.1:34362493-34362618 GCF_015228065.2 Penaeus monodon | reverse complement strand
TTTATTTGTTTAACCCGTTACTTGGCAAGAATTCAACGGATAGTAAGTTAAATCCAGATAACACATATGCGCATGTTTGTTTATTAATATCCGTCCGGGTGATAATATCGAGGAAAAAGAAGAGA
>NC_051409.1:34361189-34362460 GCF_015228065.2 Penaeus monodon | reverse complement strand
GGATTAGGTTAAGTGAATCAGAACAGTACGATGAGTAAGGCACAAGGATATGAAAAAAAAATGAAAGGAATAAAAGAGAAAGAAATAGAGGAAAATAATAATCCGGATGTATCCACGAACGATCACGAAGCTGCGACACCTGTTAGTAGAACGACGGCGAGTGTTGCCAGACGGTGGGCTAAATATACGGGGATAAGTTGAGGGAATATATTAATAAACGGATAGAGGAGGGGATAGGAGAGAACAAATATGGGTCCAGGAGGGGGGATAGGAAAGGGTGAAAATGTGAAGAGGAGGGGATAGGTAAGGGTGAAAATGGGAAGAGGAGGGGATAGGTAAGGGTGAAAATGGGAAGAGGAGGGGATAGGTAAGGGTGAAAAATGGGAAGAGGGGATGGTAAGGGGTGAAAAGGGGAAAAGAGGGGGATGGAAAGGGTGAAAATTTGAAGAGGAGGGATAGGAAAGGGTAAAAAATGGAAAGGGGATAGGTAAGGGGGGGAAAAGGGGGAGGGGATAGGTAAGGGTGAAAATGGGAAAGGGGGGGATAGGGGGGGGGAAAATGGAAGAATGAAATTGAAAATGGGAAGGGGGGGATAGGGGGGGTTGAAAATGGGAGGGGGATAGGTAAGGGTGAAAATGGGAAGAGGAGGGGATAAGTAAGAATAAATATGGGTACAGGAGGGGGATAGGAAAGGGTGAAAATGGGAAGAGGAGGGATAGAGGAGGGAAATGGGAAGCATGAATATGGGTAGGGTAAAAGATGTGTAAACTAAAGAAGAGGGGATAGGAAGGTAAAAGGATAGAGAAGATAGAGAGGGAAGATGTCGAAGAGATAGGGTAGTAAGAAGTGTGACAGAAGAAACGATATAAGGGCAAGAAGAAGATGAAGATAAATGACAGACAAGGAAAAAGAATAGGCGTGGCGAAATAACGATAAAGGCAAGTTAAAGAAAGATGAAGATTAATATTGACCGCAAGGGATATAAGCGGATAAGGCGTGTATAAGGATTTAAATCGGACATTCTTGCAAATGAACCGTGGTTAATATGCAACCGCGAAACCTGCAGCTTTAGCGAAAGGCGTTAGATGGAATTGTGAGTAATAGCTTATCGTGAAGACACGTAGCCTATATGCAATCAGAGATTACTGAATACGTTAAGGCATCGTACTTCAGATAAATTGTTAGTAATTGGCTGAGATATGATTCATCGTGTAGGCCTATCGTATTCAACCACTGGAATGTTTTTCGGTAGCTACGTATTGCACCACGTG
>NC_051409.1:34360876-34361027 GCF_015228065.2 Penaeus monodon | reverse complement strand
CAGCTGATGAGTGAATGGCTGGTGTAAATGAGATTGTTTTATTGTTCTTTTTTGTTGTTTTCTTCTCCCTCTTAATTATACACTGAGTGTTTGTTTTTGTCTTCTTTCTGTTTATTTTATTTCTTTTCTCGCCTTTGTTTCCTTGTACTGA
>NC_051409.1:34359756-34360723 GCF_015228065.2 Penaeus monodon | reverse complement strand
ATCCCCCCTTCTTGTGCCACACCCTCCCCCTTCCTCCCCTATCCGTATCTATCCTGTCCACCCCTTTCCTTTATTCATGTCCCTCTCCCTACGGGCTCCCCCCCCCCTTCCCCTCCCCGTCAGAGCAGTTCTTGGGCGACGTTATTGATCCTGCCTACGTAGCCTAGGCTAGACGGGGCTATATGGGAGGCGGTTATGGGTCCTGGAGGTGTTGGGTGGGCGGGGGCGCTGCAGTCGGCCGGGAGGAGTAGGGTGGGGGGGGGTATGGTGCGTGGATGGGAAGGGATGGGTAGGGGTGGGGGAATATGGGGGATATGGGTAGGGAGGGGGGGGGAGATGGGAATGGGTGGAGGATAGTGTGGGGGAGGGAGATGGTGGGGGATGTGGGTATGGGTGGAGGAGAGTGGGGAGGAGATAGGTAGGGGTGGAAGAGGGGGGATTGAGGGTGGGCTGGAGGAACGTGGGGGAGATGGGTAGGGGCGGAGGAACGCGGGGGGAGAGATGGGTAGGGGTGGAGGAGATTGGGGGGGGAGGATGGATAGGGGCGGAGGAGAGTGTGCCGGATTGAGGAGGGGAAGTTTGGAATGGTGGAGATCGGTAGGAATGAAAAGGAGTTGGAGGAAATGGGGGGGGGGGGGCGGCGATGGAGGTTATATAGATTCGGCGAGGGGTGGGGAAGAGGCCTAGGAGTGGAGAGAAGCTTGGGGGATAGCAGGGGATAGGGTGAGGATGGGTAGGTTCCGGGGAAGGGGATGGGGAGATGAGGAAGAGGTGTTTGAGTAAAGGAAGGGAAGAGAGGGATAGGGGTTGGGTGGGTTGGGGGGGGTGAGGGTCCTGGGGTAAGGGTAGGATGATTGCGCAATGCCGGATGATTTGCTCGTTGGTTGATTGGTTTGTGGGTGCAATGAGGGAAGTGGAAGGGAAGGGTACATCTTAGAGAGCGAGAGAGAGAGGGGGGAAACGGGAC
>NC_051409.1:34359349-34359514 GCF_015228065.2 Penaeus monodon | reverse complement strand
CATCCAGCGAGCAGGTAAGTCGCTCGCTGCCTCCCGGTGCCCCGCGCGAGGCCAATTAGGCCAAGGAAGCGCCCGACGACGACGGGGCAGAGAGCCGGCCAGAGCAACTGATGAACAGCGACACGAAGGAGACAATTCTGGCGATTCTGAGGCCGGGCTGGGCTG
>NC_051409.1:34359038-34359141 GCF_015228065.2 Penaeus monodon | reverse complement strand
AAAGGAAAAAGGGGGAGGTTCAGGAGAAGGATTCGGTAGAGGGTGTGTTGTGGGGAGGGGGCACTCAGGAGGTTGTCCCGGAGAGGAAGGTGTATGGGAGACA
>NC_051409.1:34358834-34358934 GCF_015228065.2 Penaeus monodon | reverse complement strand
TCTCTCGTGGGGGCAAAATCACAATCGCTTTAACGCGCTGTCGGTTGTATGGCTTTTGACTCGGGTTTCATTGGCGCTGCGTACCTGGCAAGGCGCTCAC
>NC_051409.1:34357627-34357697 GCF_015228065.2 Penaeus monodon | reverse complement strand
AAGCTAGCTCTGTATAATCTGCCTCTAGTCGTTGCAACTTCGCTACGATCCGATTAAGGAATGCCGTCTT
>NC_051409.1:34357287-34357409 GCF_015228065.2 Penaeus monodon | reverse complement strand
GCGCCGCGTAACGAGCCAGGGAGTCGTCGTCGTCCGCTGTTTGTGTGGGTGTGCTTGTATGGCTTTGGTTCCCCTCTTCAGCCTTCCTCTCTCGCCGGGCTTCGGGTGGCATTTTGTTTTTA
>NC_051409.1:34356607-34356849 GCF_015228065.2 Penaeus monodon | reverse complement strand
GACGCTCGACGCGTCCAAAGAGCGGAGGGCCCTGTACTGCGGTCCCGGACGGCGAGTGGGCGCGAGGGCGTGAGGGTGGGCGGGCGAGCGGTAGCGGCGGGTGGCGATGGAGGAGGCCAGTCTTTTGTCCTTGGCACTCGGCGGTACTTCCTTGGCGCCCTCGAGACGTCTCTCATCCCGCCCTCCGCCTCCTCCTCGAGACGAGCTTGTCCTCCTTTAGCAACTGACGCCACTGCCTTCTC
>NC_051409.1:34356318-34356462 GCF_015228065.2 Penaeus monodon | reverse complement strand
GTTGTCCTTCGCCCCCCCCCCCCCCACTCCTGGGTCAACCCCGAAGGCTGTTTTCACCATTTCTCTCCTTTTTTTATGAGGAATCGTGTCACAAAAACTCGATTCTAAGAAATTAATTTTTTTCTCCCTCTTATGTGTGAAGAT
>NC_051409.1:34355896-34356042 GCF_015228065.2 Penaeus monodon | reverse complement strand
GCCATTCCTGGAAGTGACGCGTCCCTCCCCTGGCGATTCCCGGAAGGCCCTCCGCTGGCGTCGAGCCTCCTGATCCTCGTTGAGCATTCCATGTTCGATGAGCTGCTCCGAGACTTCGAGGATGCTTTTGCTAGGTCGCGGTGAGG
>NC_051409.1:34355265-34355666 GCF_015228065.2 Penaeus monodon | reverse complement strand
ACGTCGATGTGGGAAATAAAGAGCATTTGCACCGAGTAAGGAACACGAACGCGAGAGAATTAACTTAGTACAACTGAAACGACGGCTTGGGCAAAAGGATGAAGAAAAGGACGAATCAAAGAATGAGTAAAATTGAGTCAGCTGTGGTGTGAGAGAGCCTGTGGACTTTGGATGAGAAAAATAATTAATGAGGAGTTAATGAATGCATTTGACAGGTCGATGGATGATGAGTCAGTGAGTCGATCTAATCACCGGGTGAATATGGATCTCGGTGGGGTGAGTCAGCGAGCAATATGGTGAGTGCGATATCCCGGTGCGTGAGTGTGTTTTGGGTCTTCCGTGACGAGTATGTAGGTTAAGGCGCCGGAGATTGTAACATGATAAGACATGTATCTTCGTCT
>NC_051409.1:34355058-34355192 GCF_015228065.2 Penaeus monodon | reverse complement strand
TGTCCTGTACTTACGTGTATATTGATTTATTATTTTTTCTTTCTTTTTTTGCTCTTCGTCGTGTGTGATTGGCGTTAGATGGTGTTATTTTAAAATGTGTGTCGGTCGGATAAATATATCCACCAAACCGGTCC
>NC_051409.1:34354859-34355004 GCF_015228065.2 Penaeus monodon | reverse complement strand
CCATTTTCATTATCTGTTGTCCTTACTGTACACCAGGGGTGCGTAATGCCAATCTCCCCCCCCCCTCCCGCAGCTCTCAAGCCTGGAGTGTGCCCGGGGAATGCTTTAGGATTCTAAACATGGATCAAGCAGCCGTCATTCCACC
>NC_051409.1:34354653-34354824 GCF_015228065.2 Penaeus monodon | reverse complement strand
GGGGGGGGGGCAGTGCTTTCACTCTTCTCCTTTTTTTCTATTTATATATTTATTCCCTCCTCTCATTTTTTTTCTCTTTTCTCAGTCGCCTAATGTATTTTATTTTATTCTTCCTCTTACTCATCCTCGTCCGTTTTCGTAGAATATGAAACATGCTGTCGCGTGCGTGTG
>NC_051409.1:34354075-34354274 GCF_015228065.2 Penaeus monodon | reverse complement strand
GTGGCACATGCCCGCCCTCGCCCCCCTTTTCCTTAACCAAGCCTCAGGTACGGGCAGCCGGGCGTCGAGATGTACGGACAGCGAGAGGATTCGGAGGCTGCCATCACCCACCTCACCTTCCTCAAGGGACAGGTAAGGACTCCCGGAAGACACCACGGGGCTCTGTAGGACTCTTGTGGGAGTTAATTTGGGGGCGGGT
>NC_051409.1:34352876-34353293 GCF_015228065.2 Penaeus monodon | reverse complement strand
TCTGTGTGAGACCCTTGACCTGTTTCGGTTGGCGTTTGCACAAGATCGATTGTATTGATTGGGGGTTATTCTTTTGTGGTTTGAAATTAACTTGCCTTGATAACAGAGAGCAGCACATGGGGCTGTTCTTCCTCCCCCTCCCATCCCCCTGCCCCACTCCTTGTGAGCTGGGTTTTTGTTTTGAGTTTTAAGGATTATTTTGTCTTGATATGAAAATTAATAAAAAGTAGAGTGACTTGCGTGACATCTATAACTGGTTTGATTCAGACTAATAATAACACTTACAGTCATCCAAGAGATATGTAAAACTTTAAATTAATGTATACATAAACTTTTTTGTGCAATGAATATTGTACCAATCAGAAATTGTTAAAAAGTATTGTATAAAAACAACCTAATTCAACAAAATTCACACAC
>NC_051409.1:34352521-34352847 GCF_015228065.2 Penaeus monodon | reverse complement strand
CGTGTTTTTAAATTTGTGATATTTTCTGAAAGTGATTGTTGTTTTTTAATACTAAAGCAGATTTATCGTGAATGGAGTCTTCTGCATGCATGTGTGTTTGTTTGTTGACAGTGCCGCCTGGTGTCACTGTTCGAAGACAACAGTCTACACCTATGGCAGTTAAACCAGCAGGATGACTCTGGTGGTTCGTTGGAATTAGTTCATGCTAACTCCACATGCTTAGAGGGAAAGTAAGTATGGAGGTAGTGATTTCTTAAATTATTACTTTTGCAGTGTGTAATTCAACTACGTAGTATCACTTCTTTGTGTGATTAATTTTTGTCAGC
>NC_051409.1:34351239-34352441 GCF_015228065.2 Penaeus monodon | reverse complement strand
CCTACCTGTTACTGGTCTTCTGTACATTATAATGCTCTGAAATATAAAAAAGCATTGTCTGCTGAATATTAGATAAGATTTTTTTTTAATCTAAAATTTCAAGTAATTTAAATTTGGTACTGCAGATAATTTTCATGATAAAATCTATTGTGCCAATTCTAACAGTGATTTCACTTTTCTAACCAGGTTGAAAAAGATTAGTGTGGTGGTGGCAGACAGCAAGAGTGAACACCTGATGGTCGGCACAGAGGGCGGTAACATCTACCTGCTCAACCTAGCAACTTTTGCCATGTCAGACAATATTATTTACCAGGATGTAGTCATGCAGAAGTAAGTTTTAAGATCACAAATATAGATATTGTAACGAGATTAAATTTAGCTCAATCACTATAACAAGGAAAGTACAAAACTACAAATTTGGATGGATGGTGATTGAGTACCCTGTTTCTGTTGTACTTATTCCAGTCTCCATGCACTAGTTACATAAGAGGGCTTATGAATTTTGTTTATTTTACAAGATTAGATGCGGTTTTTGGAAACATTGCTGTCATTTATAGATATTACAAATGGAAATACTGTTTATTGTATTATTAGTTGAAAATTGATATTTATTAACTTTTTTTCTCATCCAAGTAAACAGACCATAAACACAAACTTGTCATTTAGTTGCATCCTCCCTTCTTCTTTTCAGCGTTCCTGAGGACTACAAAGTTAACCCTGGCCCAGTGGAGGCAATTGCAGAGCACCCCACAGAACCTGACAAGATCTTAATCGGCTATCAGCGTGGGCTCATTGTGTTGTGGGATAAGAAGAATCTGTGTGCTGATCAGGTGTGTCATTTGTTTCTCTCATTGGCTGTTGCAAAGTTTGTTTGTAATGATTTTTTTGGAATTGAACTTGGAGAGATCAGTTCTCATTAGTATTTTGTCTCAGAATAGACTATTTAAAGTAACACTTTGGCTTCTCTGACTAATTTCAGTTGTTAATATCATTTGAGATTATTTTACTTTGCTTCATAACATATGGTAAAACTAGCTAATTGCAGTTGGTGGCTTACACCTTTATTTTGCTCTCCCCCTCCCCCCAAAAAATGGACAATAATATTCATATTCCAAATTCTTTAGAAATGTATATCTTTTCTAAGCCTGTCATAATTCAAACACTTCAGAATCCAATGGAATGGTCCCTATAATATATATATA
>NC_051409.1:34350720-34351133 GCF_015228065.2 Penaeus monodon | reverse complement strand
CTGAAAAAATATTATTTCTGTTTTGGAATGCTTTGTTACTCTTCAAATTAGGACTAAGAGAATTGTATTTTTCTCATAGCTTCTTTCATTATCCTTTAGACTGGGAAATATTATAAATTAAATTCACAGACACTTGGAGTAAAACACTTACAAAATGTCTTCCACAGACATATGTATGCACTCAACAACTAGAATCTGTGTGCTGGCATCCGGATGCAAGCCAGTTTACGACATCTCATAACGACGGCAGCTACATGGTCTGGTCATCCACCGAATCATCTGAGCCTGTTGACGGTCCACAGACTGTGTATGGGCCTTTTCCTTGCAAACCTATCACCAAAATTCTAAGACCGGCAGCTAAAGAGTAAGTGCTTTTTTGTGGTACTTTTACGTGGTTTGTGTGAATCCTTTAC
>NC_051409.1:34350075-34350578 GCF_015228065.2 Penaeus monodon | reverse complement strand
CAGGAACTTTTAACAGACAAGTTAGAACACTATGGTAATAAGGACTAATTTAAACATGATATCATATTACTAAATCATTTATATCCAGATGTAACCTACGTTAATCCAACTTTTTTTTTTTATAAAGATGTGTTCATCCCTGAAAAATTGCATCTCTGATTCATAACATCAGATTTATGCCATACTGTCTTGCAATAGGGATAAACTCATGAATTGATAAGGTGTCACAGAACATCTAGGATTTTTTTACTATGCAGTGGTGAGATGTTACCCATTGCCATGTTTTAAAGAGATCAATTTAGGTTGAAGTAAGTTTCTATAATGCTTATTCTATCTTATTCCAGAGGTGACCTCATTATCTTTGGAGGAGGCATGCCCAGAGCAAGCTACGGCGACCGCAATACAGTGACTGCCATGCAGGGAGAGTTCCACGTCACTTTCAATCTTACTTCCAGAGTCATTGACTTTGTTGTAGTTGATGATGATGAAAGTGGTGAGTTTTT
>NC_051409.1:34348975-34349934 GCF_015228065.2 Penaeus monodon | reverse complement strand
GGGCCTACTTTGATTTGATCATTGAGTCCAGTATGTATGGGATGCCCATATTCATTACAAGTACAAATGATATTTATACTTTAAGTTCATAACATCACCTTGATTCTTCCAGGTCAAGCAGGTTGTCTGGTGGTTCTAGCAGAAGAGGAGGTCGTCTTCATAGATCTCATGACTGAAGAATGGCCATCATTTGCAGCACCTTACTTGGCATCTCTACACTCCTCTGCCATTACCTGTTTATGCTTGGTTTCGGGAATAATGCCAGATCTTTATGAAAAAATAAAGGTCAGAATTTTGAACGTGCAAAAGATTGATGTCTTTTTGAGTTTGTTTCCTATATATATTGATAGGTTTAGATTCAGTGAGAGAAAAATAGTTTCAGCTGTAAACCTTTTATCTATTTTTATATTTATGCATAAAAGATTCAATACTAAATGGAACAAGGCAGGTGTAACTAATGTAAAAGTAAATTTAACTATTTATGTGATTTTTATTATTGCAGGAAGCAGGATCTAAGCAACAGGTTGGCTTATCCACACGCCCTTGGCCAATCAATGGAGGAATTTTGCAAAGTTCTGACCCGCCCAAACAGCGAGATCTTCTCATAACAGGTCACGAAGATGGTGAGTATGATGTTGGGCATAGTCATAGCACATAGGAAGGGAGGACTGTTAACCATGTGATGAATGCACTTAGTACTTGAATTTTTGTAGTGAAATAGTGAATACTAATTTCAGTGCTTTTTTTCATTGGCTTTTAAAATCATCCTCAGGTACTGTACAATTTTGGGATGCATCTGGGGTTTCTCTGACACACCTGTACAAATTCACAACGGCAAAGCTCTTTGTGTCAGAGGACCTCGCTGGAGATGGGGCAGCTGCTGAAGATGATGATTGGCCTCCATTTAGAAAAGTGAGTTAAAGATTCTTGTGCAGAGTTAAAAGATGACCTTGTGCAAG
>NC_051409.1:34348303-34348870 GCF_015228065.2 Penaeus monodon | reverse complement strand
CAAAGATATGAGATGGATTAGATGTTGACATTTCGAAAACATCTTTTAATGTATGATGATCATTTGCAGGCAGGGTTGTTTGACCCATATAGTGATGATCCTCGTCTTGGTATCAAGAAGATGGAGATGTGTGCATACACAGGGACTCTTGTTGTAGCGGGCACAGCAGGCCAAGTCCTTATCCTTAATATTAACATGGAAGAAAAGGAACTTGTACCTGAGGTGAGAATCATATATAACCAGTATATATATAGTTTATTGTATAATAATGTATTATTCATTTGTACATTTGAACTATCTGATTACGATTTTCGATTCCAAATGCATCATAGAATATGATATTCTCTGTATACTATACCATATACTGTGCATTTAATTTGTTTTACTTAATATTAAAACTGGTTCCACAAACTGAGACCTCATTGTAGTTATTGATTACAATGATCTTACTTTCAGGCTGTAGATGTAAATTTGGTAGCTGAGACGGACAACTTTGTCTGGAAGAGTCATAGCAAACTGGACATGCAGACTGAAGCTGTTAAGTTTGAGGCTGGCATGCAGGTAAGT
>NC_051409.1:34348145-34348256 GCF_015228065.2 Penaeus monodon | reverse complement strand
CCCCTCTATAATTTCTTCATTGTATTTTGCTAAATGCAAAAAACTGGTATATTTAGTATCATGTTTAAGAGAAGAAAAATTTATAATTGCAATGCATATGCAAATAGGTAC
>NC_051409.1:34347085-34347467 GCF_015228065.2 Penaeus monodon | reverse complement strand
GTATGCTTCCACATCTTCATAATATGTGGGCAACATATACAATGAGACCAGTATATTTGAATTCACTGATAAGCCTGAAGGAACAAATATAGAGTATTTTGACCTGTGCTTGTCACAAATTGAAGCAAGACAGTGTTTCAGCATTTAAGTGCATATGATTTGAGACCATAGATGAAGCATTGATATGAAATTGATGTGCTCTCCTTGCTCCACAGCCCACAGCGGTCGTACAGTTTTACCCTCCAGCTTCCTGTACGTCTTTGACCCTAAACAGTGAATGGGGTCTTGTTGCTTGCGGTACAGCTCATGGATTTGCACTCTTTGACATTATTCAGAAGAAGAACTTGCTTGCCAAAAGTACTTTAAGCCCTCTAGGTATGTT
>NC_051409.1:34346569-34347009 GCF_015228065.2 Penaeus monodon | reverse complement strand
AGAACAAATTTATATTTTGTTCATAACTAAGTACAGGGTCTGGATCTTACCCAACATCTTTTCTCAGACTAATACTAATTTTTATTAGCATTTAATAGATACATTCTTCTTTCATCCAGACTTTATTGATTTCATTAATTTAGTCAAGGTTTAGTCACACAGAATTCATTTGTTCGTTCATCTTTAATTCTCTCTTCTTTCGTCCAGACTTTATTGATTTCATTAATTAATTCTTTCATCATTTATAACCCTTTATACCCCTTTCAGACTTAGCCAACACAGCTGATGAAGGACCAATGTCCAGGAGAAAATCCCTCAAGAAGTCACTACGAGAGTCATTCCGCAGATTACGCCGTGGAAGATCCCAAAGAAAAACAGGGAAGCCAGGAGCCACCTCGCCAACAGGGGCACATCCTCAAAGGTGAGCACAAATAGTGGAG
>NC_051409.1:34344739-34346530 GCF_015228065.2 Penaeus monodon | reverse complement strand
GTAGTCTTTTTGGTCTTAATGGTTCCTGCTCATTGTGTCTTAAAAGCAAAAAAAGGTGCAAGAGTATTGGTGTTTGGAATTGAGGTAATGAAAGGGCAAGTATGTGGTGAGATGTTTTAATTCTCAGTAAGGATAACATCATTATGATTATTTGTTTATGTGTTTATTTGTTTATTCCAAAGTGAAATTTTGTCTTTCCTGTTCATTCAGAAAAATTTCTCTGTTTGAAATTTTGGAAGAAAATGTGAAAATGCTCATTGGGAAACTGGACTGCTTATTAGCTTTTGCTTAAAAGACATTGAATTTCAACTGTTTTAGGTTTTGATAAATGAGTGTAATTGAAAAACAACTGGTTCATGGCCAGTGGTATCTATGCATATGTAAGGCTATGCAGTTTTTTATATATGTGTATAAATCAGTAAACTGTTCAAAGATAATTTTTTTTTTCTGGTGTCTGCTACATGCTCACAGTGATTAGTGTTTATAAGGCACTGACTAACAGTGTACCTCATTTTCTATATTAGAATCTGGATAAAAGTATAAGCTTACATAAGTATAGTGTGATTTTTTTTTTTTTTTTACGAAAAGAACTTAGTATACTGAAGAGATAAAACCAGAATTCTTCTTAGTGTATAGAAGACAGTTAAGTATGTATACTTTCTTTTTTATCTTCTGTGTCACTATCCCTGATTCAGCTCTAAAAGACAGGCAATAGTATCTTTAGATTTTCTGGATTGTTGTTTTAAGGAGATTGACTGTGAGATTCAGTATGATTTCTCTGAAATTAACTCAGTCTTTTCAGCAACTTTTCCTTGACTTTTAACTTCTTGAGCTTAATATTGCTACAATATCTAGATGCATGAAAGTTATATATTGATCTTTTCATACTGTATTGTGGAAAAAGCTGCTTTTAGATATAATGTTAATAAAAAGAGCTAATGAACCAGTTCACTTTTCAGTCATGTGCAGTTGATGTAATTACTTAGATATTGTTTATCTTGGGCATGAAGAATTTGTATAAAGCCTATTTCTGATCTGTAGAAAACGTGTTGCAAAACATATAAGATGCTTGTTTGAAAACTCCCTTGTAGACAAGTAATTCTTTGTCCATGACTCATGTGGTTCTTGTAGTTTGTCTGTGAGCTCATGAAGACCAAAAGTCCGCAGGCAAGATCCATGCCCAGTGCCCCTTACAAGCGGGTCAAACTATCTGCCAAAAATAAATTTAACCCCCCCACCCCCCCTCCTCTAGGGTGGACCATGATATAATTAGTGACACCAGTGATGAGTCCCACGATGAGGACGACGAACCGACTAGGTAAATGTAAGCGCAACAGAAATGGAAGCAATTGGCTTATTTCGCTTTCCTTTTTTGAGCATCTTATAACAACGCAGCTGCTGTAGGCATGTGACAGGCATCGCTTGAGTGGGACAGTAGAAACTCTTGATCTCAAGGACGGGGTTCGGAGCAGAACCAAGTCTTTTTTAACTGTTTTGAACTGGAATTCAATTATAAAAATGGTAAAGATAAAAGGAGTTGATAGGGTTTTGCATATTTGTTTTGGTAACACATTACTTTTCTTATGAAGTACAAATCCAGTACAAGGAACATGGTTATTACATTTGGGTAGCTACATTATATACACACATTCTCATGAATTTCATAGTATAACAAAGCAAGTAATGCTTAATTCAGCATACAGTACTGAGAATTTTAAGTTTTTCCAGCCAATGAATTCCTCCCAGATTGTCATATCATGTAGTCTTGATTTCAGAGGTTCTACTGTACTG
>NC_051409.1:34344547-34344630 GCF_015228065.2 Penaeus monodon | reverse complement strand
TCTCCTTTGAGAAAAAAAAGCAGAAAACACTGAATGTAAACATATGACACTGTTCAGGCAGCTGAATGTATGCTGTGTTTCAT
>NC_051409.1:34344115-34344460 GCF_015228065.2 Penaeus monodon | reverse complement strand
GAAACAACTGTGTTTTTTGTTTAGTTAATTTATTAAGGGAATTTCTTTAGCAGTGTTTGTAGTCTTACACCACAAATGTGCTGGCATATGAATGTGAAGATGGCAGAATTCCGCTCACCTTGAAGGCGAATTTTGCAAATCAAGTTTTAGACAACTTTGGATGCATGAAACAAGTAGTTCATTTTGTTAGAGCAATGAATTCATATTATATCATTTGTTCTCTTCCTTTTTTTTTTTCAGTAAAAGGGAACTTGAACCCTTGTTATTTTTATTTCAATCCACAACTTTCTCTTGTTTTAACTCCTAAGGTTTGACTTGCATGCTTCTCATGTTTCATGCAGCCCT
>NC_051409.1:34343655-34343994 GCF_015228065.2 Penaeus monodon | reverse complement strand
TGGTGGTGTCCAAGCAAGCCGGAGGGAAGGACAATAAATGCGCTGGTGAAGAGACTCCCGGCCAAGCAGCTGCATCTGAGACCCCTGAGGCATCCCAAGGGAGCCAGCAGGAAGAGGATGTACCCCAGCGTGCAACTCTTGCCCAAGAGGAACTCTCTGAGGAAGGGATAGAAATAGTTGAGGAGGCAGAGAACAAAGGTAAGCCTGGTAGTGAGGAGAAAGAGGAGTCTGAGATAGCCGGGACAAAAGAGGGTGTGCCTTTCTTCTACTATGTGACCCCCAAGAGGCTACGTGACAAGTCCATGAGTCCTACAAAAAAGGACAAAATTAAGAGTAGTA
>NC_051409.1:34340539-34343547 GCF_015228065.2 Penaeus monodon | reverse complement strand
GCAAGAGCAAGACTTGGCTCCCTGCCGTTTTTTCACGCAAAGATAAGGGTGATGGAGATGAGCCAGTAGAAGGAGAGCCAGCTCCTGAGGTGGAAGAGATTGCCCCTGAACAGACCAAGGCCCCAGGCATCTTCCAGAAGATCTTTAGTCGCCAGGCAAGTGCCACAACTGTAGAGGGGCAGGAGGAAGTTGAAGCAGAAGTAACAGAGAAAACACAGTCTGGACTTGGGAGATTTTTCAGTAAACAGACTAGTCCAGAGACACCTTTAGAAAGTGAGCAGCAACCACCTTCTCAGGCCTCAACACCAAAGCCAGGAGTTAATCGGTTCAAAGACTGGCTTCAGCGACGTGAGACTGATGAAGAAATTGTGAAAGTAGAAGGAATAGAGCCAGGTGAGTCGAAAGAAAGCTCCCTTCGTAGACTGTTCCAGCGCTCTCGTCCTGGAACCCTCGAGAGTGGAGTAAAATCTGAAAGCCAAGGTGACATTGGGGCAGGAAGCACCAAGTCTCCGTCTGAGCTGACCAAGCGACATCGATTCCGACTGGCATTCAGGCAGCGGCACCATAGTGAAGAGGCCCGTGCCCCCCCAGAACCAGTCCAGCTGCCAAATATTGAAGAGTCCCAAGTAAAGTCTCGTTCACTGACACGTCCTCGTAAACTCTGGATTGGCAGTCGCAGTCGAAGCGAACAGAAAGCTAGCCCAGACCCATCTGTAACACCCACTGTTCCCACAGCTACACCAGATCCTGCACTAACTCCTGAACCTGAGCAGAAGGGCATGTCACCTCAGCAGACAAAGCATTCATTCTTCCAGTCACTTAGAGGCCGGAAGGGACGTCAAGAGCAAAGCTCAGAAACCCAGAAGAAGAAGGCAGAGGCCTCTCCTGAGAGGGTAAAGGAAGACACCTTACAGCGTGCCGAGAGTTATGAGCTGGCCATGTCGGATATTAATATGATCAAGTCGAAAGATTCCAAAGATACAGGGGAAGCAAGTTCAAGTAGAATTAAACTCTTGTTCAAGCAGAAGAGTGAGGTAATCCTGAGACCCTTTAGTCGCCGCACAGCCAATCAAGAAAAGCGGAAGAGTGCACCAGTGCCACATGTGGAAGTGACGCCCAAAGAGCCCGAAGTGGAAGTTCCCGACATAGAAGCTAGACACCCCAGCATTAGCACTTACATAGATGAGACTCCCTCAGCTTTCACTTCTCCTCATATCCTTCCTGATGAACCCATCACCATCGAATCCGATCCTTTTCCCTCTGACATTACCCAGTCTGATCCTCAGCAGGTCCCAGGGGCCCTCAGCCCCGTGCAGCACCCCCAGTCCCCCGAATCTGACTCAGATTCATTAGTGCTAGATCTCCATAGTATGCAGTCAACCCCAGATGTAGTGCGCAGAGATCCTGATAGTCGTGTTAGCACCCTTGAACGAACCCTTAGTCGTAGGCTAACCTTTTCCCTGCCCTTTGGTAGTGCTGGAGGTGGAGGGGCAGCAGCAGATGATGATGGGTTGAAGCCTGTGGAGAGAGCCATTGAAGCACGCTCACAGACCAGTGACTACATTGGATCTATGGTTCGTTGTTTGCACCTAACAAAATGCTTCATTGCCAACAGTAAGTTCATATTATTTTTGTTAGGTGGATAGGATATGATTTTTTATATTCTGGGAAACAGCAACAACAAAAAAACCAAAAGTCCCAAAATATGTTCCCTCCTTTTCATGACTTTTATTTTATTCTAGCCATATAAATAACACTGATTCTCTCGTTAGGGCATGGATACACTTGCTATGTTTTGTTTGATTATCAAGCCTTCCATCTTCTGCGATGAAATTTTGAGTTTGTGTTTAAGGTTCTTATTTTATAGGACATTTTTAAGAGATCACTTTCTACAACATATAGAAATATAAGTTTAATACAATGCTGTTCAGTTGAATAGACAATCGCTGGATTTTACACTGGATTTCTGGTACAAAGGCAATCCCTAATCATCCCATAGCTCAGCTGATGTCTGCCACTTTATGGGCGGGCACCAACAGTGGCGCCATCTTCGTCTTCACAATTGCTATTCCACCCTCTGAGAAGCGCAGTGAGATCCCACTAAGTGTCCAGATTGGCAAAGAAATCCACCTCAAACACGGCGCTCCCGTGATCAGTATATGTGTGCTTGATGGGGCAAATCGACCCTTCCCTGAACCCATGGCTGTGAAGAAGGAGGCTGCCCCTGCACCAAATCCCAATATGCCACATAGAGTGTTGATATGCTCTGAAGAACAGTTTAAGGTATGATTATTTAAATTTAGTATTTATGGCTGGATTAACCCATAAACAGTGGAGAGCCTGTTTTGCATATTCTGAGCAATGAGGCAGTGTCACACATAAAAACATAACCACTGCTATGTAAAAACTAACTGATTATAAAAGATGTAGATGCCAAATTCTGCAGACAGGGTTGTAAATTAATCTGGATAATTATAAGTTTTTAATGTTAGTGAGGGATATAGGTTGTATAGAAGACTGGAAGTAGAGAATATTTTTGGAAAAATGTTAGTATTTTTGTAATTTCTCTATCATTGTCCCATCATTAAGAGAGAGGAGATAATAAATCTCTTAAAGATATTGCCAAGTTTTGTGTAACATATGTTACAGAGTACACTATTATGTTCCAACTTCACTAGAGTTAGAAACTTCATTGGCCATATAAACATGCATTCTTACTTGTTCTCGTTTCAGGTGTTCACTCTACCACAGCTGAAGCCTTTCTGCAAGTTTAAACTAACCGCACATGAAGGATCAAGAGTACGGAAGATTGGCTATGCAGACTTTGTTTCAACAGCTGATGAGAGTTATCGGGAAGCAGGCTTTATGATAATGTCTAATCTTGGGGACTTTTCCTTGTATTCCCTGCCTGATTGTCGAAGACAGATGCAGGTGGCATATATTAAGCGGGAAGATATCAAGTAAGTATAATTTCAAATGTCTTAATTATATGTAGTTTTTATATATAG
>NC_051409.1:34340080-34340451 GCF_015228065.2 Penaeus monodon | reverse complement strand
ATTTACTGTTTGGAAATGACAAAAATGTAATGTTGAGTTACATGAAAATGCTTTACAATGAGTTGAACCTCATATCTGCTCCAGACTTCTATAAACTCCCAATTTCTTGTTCTGCTTTGTACAGTGGTATCAATAGTGTGGTCTTTAGTAATCGCGGTGAGGCATTGTATATGATGTCACCATGTGAGCTGCAGAGAGTGTCACTGTCTGCACGGCACATCACTAGACCCTGTGGCACCATACCTATTGTCAAACCAGAACCAGTCGAAGAAAAAATTGAAGAGGCAGCCAAAGAAAAGGTGTGTACACGTGTAGAATAATTTGTAGTTACCTTCTACATGTGACTATTCTTCTCTTTTGTATTGCTGCAG
>NC_051409.1:34339572-34340049 GCF_015228065.2 Penaeus monodon | reverse complement strand
GAATTAGTGTGGATATCATTTCTGCTTAATTAATAAGGATTTCATTTAATTTTATATGGAGTTCACAGATCAAGAAAAACTGAATCACTTGAATGGATTTGTACAGAATAGTTGTATTATCCATGGATTTGGAAAATGGAAAATTGTTATGTGTTCCTTTCTTGTTTACTTTTATTTATTTGTTTATTTTCAGCATGTTTGGAATTATAAAAAAAATGGTAACAGACAGCCCAGTAGTGTAAATTGGTTTATTTTGCAAAGTATTGGCTTTGTAAAATACAAAAATGGAGGTAATAATAATAAAAAAAAAAGTAATCAGGGTGGCTTGTTTAGTTTGTAAAAATTTGGCTTTTCTGTCTGGGATGAAATTAGATTCCTATTTTTGTTACAGCCAGCAAGTGAAGGCCCTGCTGGAGAGGATGGAGCTGGCTCTGCAGCCCCAGAGACTCAAGGGGAATCAGCAGCTACTAATGAAAA
>NC_051409.1:34338676-34339013 GCF_015228065.2 Penaeus monodon | reverse complement strand
TCTGTTGTTCATGGCTGCATCTTTCCTTTTTTCCATGCTTCCCCAGTGTCTTCCCATTTTCCTTTTGACAATCATCTTTTCCTTTCAGGGTGAAAGTGGAACAGCCAAAGAGGAGAAGCCTGCAGGGGAGGCCGTCGGAGGAACAGTGAACAAGAAGGTGGAAGAAGTAAAAGAGAATGGTGACAGCAGTGTCCTCAGCGGAGATATAACCATTGACTCCATTCGTGACCATATGTAAGTGAGGGAGAGCAGGAAAGGTTATGTAGGAGGAGAAAGGAGAAACATATGTGGGTTTGATGTGTTATTATTTGTATTGTTATTGCAATCAGTGTTAAGA
>NC_051409.1:34338345-34338535 GCF_015228065.2 Penaeus monodon | reverse complement strand
AACTAACTAGCTCTACCATTCTGCACTTATAGTTTGGATGTTTCGATTAGCCATTATTGTACAAGAGAGGTTCCATTTGAAAAAATATTTGTACTATACATTATTGATATGCAAGCAAGAATAGTGCTCTCTTTTTTTTTTAAGTGCTTGGAATTGCCCACAAGATATTATTTTTGATGGATGTGATAGG
>NC_051409.1:34337561-34338310 GCF_015228065.2 Penaeus monodon | reverse complement strand
CACTGTTAGGGCTTTCCTCTATATTTTGATTTTACAAGCAGTGAGTGTAAATGTGTATATCATGTAAGTGATATTGATTGATAATGAAATTTTAACTTGTGATTCTTTCATTCATGAGTATGACTTTAATACAAGCAGTGTAATTTATCATAATCTGAGAGTTGATCATTGATATGTATATGTAAATTAAAAGGGATATTACTTCGAATATTTTGTAGACTTAAAAGTTTAAGCTCCTTGAGACAAGAAACAAACTGCATATAAGTGCAGAAATTACAGTGTAAATGTGTGTCCTATGTAACTTTTTGTAAATATCTGGACTAGTTGAAAGTGGCAGTATACTATTCTCCCATTCCTCAATCACTCATTCTTTCTGTGTCTCGTGTCTTGTGCATGACCTGTTTGTGTTCTTGTGCTTAATGTAGGGATGATCTCAAACTCGCGGAGAAGAGCGTAGAGCTGGTGGGCGGGAGTAGCACCTCCAGCTCAAATGTGGTGACGACAAGTAGTGCTTCGACCAAGCAGGAGAGTAGTAGCAGTGTGACCATTGTTAAGTCCACCACTATCACGTCTGTGTCCTCCTCATCCCAAGGTGAGTGAGTGAGGTGGCACTAGTGGCATAGGGAGCAGGGGGGGAGATAAAGTTGAAGTTTTATGAACATTATTTTATGAGTTTCAATTTCAATTTTTGAAATTATTAGAATTAATTATTATATTAATTTTGCATACAAAATGAAATGAGAGATTAT
>NC_051409.1:34336136-34336713 GCF_015228065.2 Penaeus monodon | reverse complement strand
TCATATGCATATTAACTTAATTTTATTCATAAGCATTCCTTACTGTTATTAAACCAATTTCATGTTTAATTGCAAAAAAAAAGACAATAGACCTTATTAACAATTATTGCAAAATATAAGATGAAAACATGGTAGTAAATTATACAAATCTCTTTCTTGCATTAATTCAGGAGGTAAGTTGTATAATACTTGAAAATCTTTTCAAAAGGACGGTTTTCTGTAATGTGCTTTTTTAATCTTTCGTCAGTAATTGTAAAATATGGTTTCTGTGTACATAAATTTTTTTCACCTTTTTTGTTGTTATTGTAAAAAGATTTTAGTAGCAGTAGATGTACAGTTCTGCATAGTTTAAAAAGTTGATCCAAGGTAGTATTTTTCTTTTTCCTGATGAATATGAGATGCAATAGGATGCAATATTCATAGGAGTGCACTGGGTTTGTTTGCTTCAAATGTATAATGATATTTATGGACAGCATGTATTTTGCTTTTCATGAGAGAAGTTCTGATATTGTTAATTGCATAATATTTTAAGTACTTTATATGAAAAGTACCAGTTTCTTTTATATATATATTCAAA
>NC_051409.1:34334460-34334825 GCF_015228065.2 Penaeus monodon | reverse complement strand
TGAAGCAAATATTTCCAGAGAAAATAGTTTTGGAACATTATTTAACAATATTTAACCTTTAAATTGTGCCAAGATTAAGTGAAAAGGATTAACTTCAGTAACCAATTATAACAGTGAATTATTTCCCAAGCATTAGCCTTTTTAAGCACTCAACTTGTCTTCTCTGTTCCATCATATAGGTCTGTAGGTCTTTATCAGCCCTAATGAGATTTGCAGTATTTTTAGGAATATTAATTTGATTGCATTTGTGATTCTTGCCCGGTTTTTATTGTTTTTAGTGTAGCTTTATTGGTGAAGCAAAACATGAGTATCTTAGAGTATGGTTTTGTATGTATGCAGTGAACTGTGAAAATTGCTCATTGGGT
>NC_051409.1:34333790-34334005 GCF_015228065.2 Penaeus monodon | reverse complement strand
TCTCTCTTTCTCTTTCTCTAACTATACATGCACATAGAATGTATTTCGATTTAAGGTTCTGGTGCAGGTGTAAGTGATTAGGCTGTTTTAAGCAATTTTGAAACCAGCATTAAGATGGCTACTGCCCCCCCCCCCTTTAGAGTCGTCATCCATTCAAGTAGTTGAGACGGCGGCATCAGCAGTCAACCACAGTGCAGTGAATGGAACGGAGGTTT
>NC_051409.1:34331728-34332928 GCF_015228065.2 Penaeus monodon | reverse complement strand
AAGGTTCATTCATTAATAAACAGATTAAGTCTGTTTTCTTTTCTCTGCTTTTCAATGTTAATGGACAGCTGATTGTAGTGATTCACATTTTTTTCTTATAGATTCAGTTTCTTTTTTCCTTACCCTGCTTGTTGATGGACAGCTAGAACAATTTCTAATTACATTTTCTTGTCACTGTCTTTGTTTTAAGAAATTGAATTGGTCTCAGAAGCCAATATTCTGGTTGAAATGAAATACAGAAGAGTTATTGGCAAATTGATATGATGTGATTTACACTGACAGTAAAATATGTAAAAATACAGATATGGAATTTACTCTGTTCATATGAAGAATCTCAAGAACTGATAGCTGAGTAGACAAGCAGAGGTTTTAATGATGTATATTGAATTTTCAGCTTATGGGATATCACCAAATATTCAATTCTTTAGTGGATATATGTATTAGCCACATAATTAGATTTCAGATGGAGAAAGCTTGCAAGTTTAGCATTGTTTGGATAAAATAGGGCATATTTGGGGCTCTTATTTTGCCAGGGTGTTTGTTTAGACACTATTGCTGTCCTTGTCCCATGTTCTAGTTTCTCTTCTCCTTTTTTCCTCCCCTAATGTGTTAGGTTTGAAAAGAAAATCTTTGTTAATTATTTGTTCTGCTTTCTCTTGTTAATATTGTCTTTATTATTTATGTTAATATTTCATTATCTCTTCTGTTTCTTTATGTCTTTGTGTTACACATAATGATTTTTGTGTCTTTTTTTTTCTTCTTTTCATTCTTTTATAAGTGCTCCATCTTTCTTTCTCACTTTCTTCCTTTTCCAATCTCTCCTTATTCACGTCTTTGGGGTGCATGAATTTTGCTTGTTGATTTTGTCAGTGCATGTATTGTGCTACCATATACTGTAAATACACAACTTCAGAATTGTGTTGCTTTTCAGTGTAGCTAAATGTGCTGAGAATTGCAATGCAAAAGCAAATGTTTTAAGAAAATACTAGTGTAAGATGAAAATAGGTAGCCTGATTATAAAAAAATCTATAGACTTCTAATTGATCAAGTACTTTCATTTTGTGAAGGTATTGTCTACTAGCATTGGAAGCACAATATTTATTAAGTCATCTTACCTTCTCCAGATATTTAGTATGCTTGCTCTACAGATTGCATGTTTTTAACAAAGCACACACACATGCACATCGTTGTTCGTTTCAA
>NC_051409.1:34331444-34331709 GCF_015228065.2 Penaeus monodon | reverse complement strand
GCATAGCCTACAAGAAAAACTAATAGCAACTCCTCAAATGTGTATATATTTTATCTTATATCAAAACAGTATTTTGTTCTTGTTTATCTGTGACATACCTTAAGATGCTCCAACATACACTCAGTATGAAGGACAAGTGTGAAGAACTTTGTGTGGTTTGCTAATTTTGACTGATACAGAAGAGATTCATATAGTGGATTATTATCCAATTGGATCCAGATGATGATCTGACTGTCATGTCATGAAAAAGTACACCATCACTGAA
>NC_051409.1:34330568-34331039 GCF_015228065.2 Penaeus monodon | reverse complement strand
TATTAATATCCTACTTCCATAAGCCTTCCTTAGGCTTATCTGATCTTATGCTAATGGATGCATGATGCCATGGTAGTCAATGGTGAAAATCCTCTTTAGATTTCTTTTGGTTATCAATGACAGGTACTTATGTCTGTCATATAAGAAGGTGGTGGTGAAAAGCCAACTTTCAAAGAGGAGGGAATGCCCGTATGCTCAATATGCTATTTGAACAGTAGCAGTTAAAGAATCTTCATGCAGGGAATTAATTCTGACATGAGGCAACCCACATTGTATTGGCTTGATAGCAACATACACCAGTTAAACATTACATGAGCAAATAAAAGCTTAACATGTTTAACTGCAATCTACACTCTAAAGCTGCATTGAAACACCTAATTAAAAATAAAAAATGGAAATGAATGTCCTAAACTAGTTTGAAGTTAAACTTCTAAGTTGCTGTCCTTTATTTACAGTTATGTTTTTTTTAAT
>NC_051409.1:34330425-34330543 GCF_015228065.2 Penaeus monodon | reverse complement strand
TAACCCCAGAAGTTGCTTTTAGTTTTCATGACTTTTTCTGAGGCTACTTGTGTTCATTATTCAGATGTTGGTTCTCATCCAAGGATAGGAAGGTGTATGCAAGCTCTTTTGGGAGAGT
>NC_051409.1:34328895-34330365 GCF_015228065.2 Penaeus monodon | reverse complement strand
AGATTTAGATTTTTTTTCATTATCTGGAAAAATGTTATATTTCAAGCTCAGTAAAGTTAAGAATACTTAAACCATGACTTCAGTTCTTTTTTATGCTTCAAGGTTAAAATATTTTAAGGATTTCATGTGATGAGTGTATGCTCAAATATATGATACTTGTATTTTTTCAGATTAATGAAATACTCTTGTTATGATATCCTATACCTCAGTGTAGACACCAAAGAAACTATATATGAATTACAGATTTTTAACATGTTATATTACTATGATTATAACATATCTAATATTGGTGATTTAAATTTTCCCTGTAATATTTGTTCTTCGTATGGGTCACTTTGTACTACATATTCTGTCAGTTCCAGAGTGGAAGACATTGAAACATCATTTACATTACACAAAACAAAGATTTCTTACTTATGCCTGTTTCCTTAGCAATGCTTTGGTACACATTAAAGTAGTAGCTTCTTATACAAGCTTTAAAAAAAACAACAGGATAACCTGTCACAAGAAACATAAAGGTGTTCAAGAGGTGTTCAGAAATTTACTAAAATAAGAGCTCTTTTTCAAAGGAAGGCATCATTACTAACACTTTTTTTTTTTTCTTTCTTTCCCCTTTTCTTCCCCTCTCCTGCGTCTGGCTTGTGTTAACCTGCTACAGTAACAGTCAGTAAGTACAACTATTGAACTTTCTATCAAGAATTACCATTTGAATAGCTGTAGCTTGTTTAATCATTTATTATTTTTTTAACAAAAATTTTGTAGATATAAAGTAGCATTACTGGCAAATTCTACTTTTTCTTCCTAGTATCATGTGGAAGAAAATCAGGTCTTCCTCAAAAGTACAAGTCCTGGTAATGAGTACATAAATTCAACGATAGTTTTTTCTTGTGTTTGGCGGTCTTTAATGCCCAAAATTGTTCATTATAAAGGAGAATTTTTTTTTTCACGTTTCATTAAGAACATTTCTCGAATTCTCACTTTCTTTGATAAACTCCCAGATAGTTTAAGGAATTATTAATATAATGGATTTGTACTTTCTGTTCTCCTGTTAATGCTTCTTGTTTAGTGTGTATTTTTTATCGGTATGATATAAATTAAAAGAAATCCTCAGAATTCACTGTCAAATCTCTCTGACTCCAAACTGCTTCCCATCTTCTGACACAATTTTCCCTTGTATTTACAGACTAAGAAGAGAGCACCGTTAGCCAAGGCTGAGTCCTTCTTCAGCAAGGAACCAAGAGTCGTGAAGGAAGAGTAATTGTTGTCAATAGATTACATAAGCCTCACTTTGTAGGATGAAGTACCAGTGATTGGTAGTTTTATGAAACCCTTTATAGGACTTTTTTTTCAGGCCCATTGTTTGCACTTTTATATGGAGAATGCATTTAAATGGAAGTAGATATGTGATGGGGTTGGACATTCTTTCAACTTGAATAAGGTAGATTATTACAAGATAAATATTTTCCCCCA
>NC_051409.1:34328542-34328821 GCF_015228065.2 Penaeus monodon | reverse complement strand
CTACTGGAGGTAGTTGTTATTTTTATAAAGAGAAGTGATGGAAAGAGGTTATCTGTTTTTAACTTTGTGAGGCAGTATTGCTGTGAGACTTGAATAAAGTTGCTGAAGTGTGCAAACTTCAAAGAGATGAAAAAATTTATATAGATATCAGTAAGCAGGCCAAAATACCCAAATTACTTCTGTAAGTAACTGAATTGCCAAATACCTTTTTCTGATTTGCGGTGCCTTGCGGTCTCATGTACTTCTATTACTCATATTTACTGTGAACACATCAGAGCT
>NC_051409.1:34328259-34328515 GCF_015228065.2 Penaeus monodon | reverse complement strand
CATTCACATTTTTTGTTTCAAATATGAACAAATATCAAATAAAGATTCAATTTATAAAATAAAAGAATTGAAAAGCTTTGGTGGAAGCTCGGTACCTGTGTATATATTATTAGTTGGAAGAAAATAAAGTATTGATTATGTTTAACACTAATAGTAAGAAAAGCAATGATATTTTCTATCATTTAAAAAAATTGGTATTCATGTATTGGAGTAAGATTTTTGAACAAACGAATAACAGTAGCTGTTAATTTGGAGC
>NC_051409.1:34326945-34328024 GCF_015228065.2 Penaeus monodon | reverse complement strand
AATAGATACAAAAAGAAACATGCAGTCAAGCCTATAAGAATTCCATAATAGGTTCTGCCTTTTTTTCTGTTTCTGATTGGCAGCTGTTTACTTTACTCAGATGGAGATTGTTCAATGTAAGGATGCAATACATCAGCCCATTCCATTTAGAATGAGGTGAGAAGGAAGGGAAGAAAGGAATGTTGCATTAAAGTAAAACCTGTTTGGATGTGATATAATTATGTGACTGTGAAGATGACTGCTTAGTCCCCACTCTCACTGTGTCTGGCAGGCTCTTTCATTATTTAAGTTGATTATCTGATGTTTTATGGTTTTGCCATTGGAAGCTAGGAAATGGCTTTGCCTGTCACCCGTTCGATAGAGGTTAAGAGAACATGGATATTTATTTAATTGTTAAGGATAATTATTTAGTATTCATAGTAGTTATTGTTGAAATGTAGTTCCACCCTATATTTTGTGAGATAATTTGTACAAAATATTTTCAATTTTGTAAGAAGAAATGTGTGGCTTATAGTGTTAATGATACATGGTAGATAAATGGCTTCTGATATTGCTAAAGTTACTAATGATGTATTTGGGTGATGGAAAGCTGTCCTTTCTTGGAACATTATGGAGTGTGTAAACACCTAATAAACCCTTTCACTGTAGTGTATTTTGTCATAGGTTCTCTTCATTTAAGTATTGGAAGTTGGTGAAATTGAGAAATAGTTATCCATAAACTCGTGGGTGACATTGATATTGTAGATTATTTCTTAAATTAGAAAGTACTAACCCATCCCAGGTTTAACTCATTTGCTGAGGTTTGTCTAAAAGTTACATCACATCAGCTTGCGTTTTGGAAGGGAAATCTACAGTGGAAGGACTCAGCAGATTTTTTTACTTAAGGATTTGTACTATCAGTTTGATGAGTCTGGTTTGAGTTCGTAAATGATTCAAATGTTATTTTGGCACCACAGAGTGAACAGGATATATGAATCTTTTTTCTTCTTTTTTTGATATGACTTAGATGGAGGAAAATAAATCACCATTTTTGTTAATCTTCTAGCCCAATTTGTTTAGGAAAACTGCTCAAAAGGTTC
>NC_051409.1:34326618-34326899 GCF_015228065.2 Penaeus monodon | reverse complement strand
CTAAGAGTATAGCCAGATTATGATTCTACATTTTATTCCAATTGTTCAGAGTGGCAAAACTGATCTTAAGAATAAATAAACAAATGACTAGAATAAAGTTTAAGAGGTTCATCTCCTGTGACCGTGGATGGCAAGTAGAGAATATCGCTCTCTGCATTCGGTTGTTGCCTTGAGAAGGAGAAATACATCTTAGCATATGGTTAACACTGCCCCAGTTCTTTGTTTGTGTGTTACAGAACTGACTACATTCCATGAATTCATTACTAGCATCACAGGGTCAC
>NC_051409.1:34326439-34326552 GCF_015228065.2 Penaeus monodon | reverse complement strand
AGAACTTTCATTATGAGGTTTGTTCATATTTTATGTGTCTTTAAAGGGAGGGAGGGAGGCATGTTCAGCTCAAGTATTTGAGGTGAAAGATGTCATAATATTCTTAATGATGT
>NC_051409.1:34326332-34326418 GCF_015228065.2 Penaeus monodon | reverse complement strand
CTGTTAAATTCACTATTCATTTTGAAGTTATTGAATTGATTATTGTTTGGTATATAGTTGCTAACTTTTCTGTAGCTGTGTAATGA
>NC_051409.1:34325521-34326307 GCF_015228065.2 Penaeus monodon | reverse complement strand
CAAAGAGAAATATTTATGCCAGATAATGTTAATCTTTGTTGTGGTAGCTTCCTTGTCTTTTATGTGTTTGTTGTTTTTTTCACTCTTTTCTGTGAGTATCAAGTGTGTGAAATGTTGAACATATTTGTGTGAACTTCCTTTCAGTAAAATATGATAATTGTGATTAATTCACATAAACTGCAGATTTGGAATTGACATTTTGCTTTAGTTCTTGAAGGAAACCAGTGAAAGTGATAGTCTATTTATGTATAGTTTATATTGAAATACAGGATAGTTTGCAGTGAGGTTCTTTTATAAACATTTAGAAAACAGTTCAGTTTTTCTGGAGGTGTAAATTGATAATGTTTCTCCTGTTCATTGTATGAGTTGCATCATTTAACTTTTTTTTTTCCGTTTTTCCTTCTCGGTCTTAAAATGCTGTCTCTGTATTTTGAAGCTGTTATTTTCTAAACTGTCGCTATTTTGGATCTCAAATAAGTTGTGTATCAGTGGCCTCTAGTAGTGCTCGAGTAGATAGTTACTGCCTTCCATTTCTACCAGGTCAATAAATTTACTGTCTGTTTGTTTGCCCTTGTTATTTATTACTACCTTTTATTCTGAAAAAATAACTGCACAGAGTGAGAATAATAAACATAGTATATAATTGATTAAATTGTTTAGAGTCATGTTTCAGTTCAGAATAGCATATATCATTCTGTACTGAACTCATTGCCCCTAGGCATGGCATGTTTACACTGTATATGCCATATGCAATAACAAGTCCAGCTTATCTCATATGTTAACCCA
>NC_051409.1:34324906-34325336 GCF_015228065.2 Penaeus monodon | reverse complement strand
AATAATATTATTATGTTTTTGGCAGCAATCAATTGGTTAACAAAGATATATATTGGAAAAATGGATATGGATGTGCAAACTGAATAAAATCAAGTAATTTTTAATGAGTCTATTGGGAACAAAACCATCTGGAATTTGTAGATCTTTTTTCTGATACCAATTGTGCCGAATGTATCATTCATACAACCTTGGTGAGTATGAATTATAAGAGAAAGAAAATATATGAAAACTTCAAGATTTCTTATAATACTTGAGGTAGTCGCACAAGCTATAAGGACTCGGTGTAATTGTCTAATCTCACATAATATGAAAGTAAACATTTTGATATCTTTCAGTATGACCCAAAACTCATTCCACTAAATATTTTCCATAATTGAACAAGCATTATAAAGAAGTATTAGATACAAATACTTCCCAAAAATTATTTGTA
>NC_051409.1:34323803-34324425 GCF_015228065.2 Penaeus monodon | reverse complement strand
GATTATATTTTGTGCCTGTAATTCACATTTACATCATACAGAATCAAAATAAGATTAGTACTTTTTGACAGTGATTTAATAAGTAAAGTAAGAAAAAATCTGGTGAGCTTTTATCTTTTTTATCACATTTAAAGCTTGATAATATTGTTGATATTCATGAAAAGTAGGAAGCACAACAAAAACTATAAATGACAATTATTATTGTCGTAAATTGTTATTTAACATTTTGATTTGCTCTGCCATTCTAAAATGAATATCTATTTGATAATGAATACATATACCCTTGCCATCCAATCTTGAGGGAACTAACACAGTAAAGATGATGGCTTTCATATTGAGTATTATTCTCCTTTAAAGTATCATGTTTGCAACAAGATTGGTTATTTGTGATGGATACAATGATACCATAACTTCTGTTAGGCATTGTGGTTTGTCAAGGGGGAGGGGGAAGGAGATGGGAGGGAAGGTTGAATGCAGCAGTACACCTTCCCGACGTTAGCCCATACAGGCTGACTGATAAACTTTTAGGTTCATACATATGTAGACTGCGCACGCACACATGCCCTCACAAAAAAATCCGCTCATACATTTAGCCTCGCACGTGCGTGTGCGTGCGTGTGTA
>NC_051409.1:34323140-34323723 GCF_015228065.2 Penaeus monodon | reverse complement strand
TGCTCGTGCGCGCGCGCACACACATTCACTCAGTGATAATCACATAGATGCAGTCTTTTAATTTTTTAAGGAATTCCGTTTTTATAAATATGGTCTACCAGCATATACAATTAACAAAATACATTCACTGTGTACTTTAAAGCGCCCACTTTAAGACTTATGGCCCACGACGTTTGAGGTCACCATTTGAAGCGCAGAAAGGCACTACAGAAAGGGCCAAAGGGGCACTATGATAAAGGCAAAAAATATACCACTGGAATGGCCATAGGGTCACTATTAGAGGGGTAAAAGGGGCACTATTAGAAGGACCAATGGACACTAATGGAAGGGTAAAGAAAGACACCGCTGAAAGAGCCAAAGAGATACCATATTAGATGGGCTGTGCAAAGGCATCATCGGAAGGGACAGTTTTGAAAGGGCCGAACAAGGTCCATTGGGAAGGTTAAAAGGGATTATTGGGACAACATTAAGGGCCGAAGATGCACCACTATTGGCATGGTCATCGGGCATCAGCTTTCCCATCCAGTTCAGTCGTATGAATGTATGTATATATATTCGTAAATGTTGCATAATATCTGTCCAT
>NC_051409.1:34322237-34323108 GCF_015228065.2 Penaeus monodon | reverse complement strand
CTATGTATGTACTCGGAAGTATGCATCTTTCTATATCTATTTATCTCACTATCATTATTTCTCGATCTATTGTTATGGACAGATAATATTATGCAACAGTAGGACTTTTGCTCGGCCCGACTCCCCCCCCCCCCGATATTTTTTGCCTGGAGGCTCTTTCTTTACGCAGACGAACATTTCCAAACATGTGATTTTATTTTCTTACATTTCCTTACTCGAAATTTGGTAAGTGGAAATATATGCCTGCTGGTGCACAATTGGATATGAAAGAAACAAGGACTAGTATTTTAAAGTTGCTAAGCTATCTATTTTCAGCAGCTACCGTCTTTTACCTGTCACAGTAATAAAAATGCAAGCCTCATTCGTCACGTCCATTCTTAATTGACCCTATCGTGGGCTCCCTTATCTAACCTCTTACCTGCCGAGGCTACAGCATCCACTTCTTTTATTTGACTCCGCACTACCTACGTAATGTAAGCTGACCTCATCCCTGGCAATATATTCCCTAAATCTGGCTTTGTCCCTTGGCGTCTATGCTACATATGCTACTTGGAAAATAAATCGTCGCCAGATGACCATCATAACCGAAATGGAGCTTATCACCGCCAAAAGATGGGACCACAAACTTCTCTATGAAGGAAACGACTACACGCTGGGCACTGTATTCGGCTTGCCAATAAATAATAAACAATGATGTATAAAAAAAAAATAAAGAGTTGATGAACCACATAATAAAGAGACTTGTTCTTCCCTGGTAAATCGCAACAAAACTAATATAATTTGTAAAATTCAACATCAAAGAGTAGGAAAATATCCGTCTGCACAAAACATCGAACATGGAAATATCCGGCCGAAAGTAACGGTGGGGGGA
>NC_051409.1:34321210-34321587 GCF_015228065.2 Penaeus monodon | reverse complement strand
CCACACAAAAATCCGTATTTGGACAGATTACACAGTGAATAATAACACACAAATGTACACCTAATTACAATGTAGGCACATAAAAAAATAAATAGACTTTAATCGCGATAAATAATTTTGCGCCAGTAGTCTCTCCCTGGGCTCCTATCTCGGCCGGACGCTGAGGTTTGTTTGGAAAGGGTAAGACTCGTACAGTTTTATTTTCTTGAATTTACGTCATATTTCACCCCTTTGTAACTCCTTATTTTGGTATTTTGAGTCTTTATGGGAGGCATTAATGTCAAAGAATCGGAAGAACATAGGGATTTTATGATAAATTAAGGGGGAAAGATAGAGAAATAAGGAAGAGAGGTTGGTGAGGTGTTTTTGAGGTTGGA
>NC_051409.1:34320446-34321159 GCF_015228065.2 Penaeus monodon | reverse complement strand
CTATGAGTATGGATATTTGTTTTCGTCCCAGTGTTAGTGGTGGTTGGCGTGTCACTTCATTTTGTACAATATTTTGGGGGTGTTATTATTATTATTTTTCCTGGTCAAGAGTATATAATGACATTCGTTCATTGTTATTTGTGTAATGAGAGAGTGATTTGGGAAAGCATATTAGTAAATTCAGAGTGACCCAAGTAACTGCCGTGGTACCTTTGGTGTCCTGGGAAAGATTTAAGAAGCCAGTTACAAAAGTGTTGGCAAAAGAATGAGGAAAAGAAGAGTTTTCTGTCAACTTTAGAAGGCTGTCTGACTCCATAGCTTGTGTCTTCTTCATACTGTTTATTGTGCCTTAAGGAATGTAGTTGAAGCCACTTAAAGTAGTGACGTAAGTTGATGCTCAGGCTTGAAAAATTGGCTGTCAAGTATGTGTTGAATCAAATTCATTAATTGAAAAAGGGTAGAAACCAAAAGTGTAAATCTTTCATGGAGAAGATATGCAAATATCATTAACCAGTTTATCTTCAGCCATAACCACACAGTAGTGGGTCCAAAATAATTATAAGTGAAATTTTGTTTTGAAAGTGCACAAAAAGTAAAAGAAAAAATATGCTTCTGCCAGAATGGCATCTGGAGAATATAATGGGTAATTGTTTTCAAAGTGACTAAGTGCCTATTACTCTAACTAGCAATCTTCTGGTAGTACTTCTGCTTCT
>NC_051409.1:34319913-34320394 GCF_015228065.2 Penaeus monodon | reverse complement strand
ACTGGTCTTGGACCTCCACCCAATTGCCATGGACTTAGTCTCTGCATGACAGGTGCCATGAACTATTTTCTTCTTTTCTGCCATTGTTTGTCAGCACAATTTATTTCATATAGCAGTGAGTAGTTTTCCCTCCTGTCTGTGACAGTGACCTTAGAGTTCCGATAACTTAATAAGTCATTATGTAAATGTATACCTTATTTAGTATGTTCAGAGGCATTTCAATCAAATCAGGAAATATGATGGATCTGGAAATGAGAAAAGTCTTAAAGTCCAGCAAGAATCAAAGGAAACACAAATTAAAAGACTTGAGCAAGACTTAATCACATTGAGGTTGCAAATATGCAAATAATTTTTCTTACTAACATGAAATGGCATAGAAATCCTTGTAGCAGTATCAACTTTTGAGCAGAAACTGAGCATTAATGTTTAATTTTTATAGGGTTTTATGCCACTAATACTGTATTTGTTATATCAGATATAT
>NC_051409.1:34319291-34319890 GCF_015228065.2 Penaeus monodon | reverse complement strand
GTAGAGGAACATCCGAAGACTGTTTCAAGTATTGAAACAAGTAAACCAATGGTTTACCAGGGCCAGCCCTATGCTACTTATCACTGTCACCCTTGCTCAGTAAATTTCACTTATAAAAGGTCTGTATTATTTACAATAATGTTCTTGAACAGCACTGCCCTAAATTACAAACAAGCCATTACTATACATCTTACCCAGAATAGGTGTTTTCTTTCCGTTGTCTTTTAAGGATTTTTTTGGCCTTAGTGTTCCACTCAACTTCATCCTCTTTGAAGGAAAAAAATGTTTTTTCCACGTTTTATATACCCTGATTGTTGAATATTTCCAGTTTTAAAGGGTACTGGTTAGGGACGATAGAAAAAAAAATTGTACCCATATACTATAGTTAGTGTTAGTTCCTTATTATTAATTCTCTCTCCATTTTTTTTCTATCTGCTGAGAAGCTTCTTGTTTAATTCTTGTGTAATGTATGTTTTGTTTTTTCATATATTTTACTGATTTGTCATGCTTGTTTTATTATATAGCTTTCTCACATCTGGCTCATATATTTCCCACTTATAACATCATAATGTCTCATTGATTTCTGAATCTACAAATTT
>NC_051409.1:34317420-34318466 GCF_015228065.2 Penaeus monodon | reverse complement strand
ATCCTAAAGGTTACCTACATATTTTTAGCAGCTACAAAATTAAGTGAAGTTTCAGATTATTTATGATCACTTAGCTGGTAATTTTTAAGTTAAGTTACATGTCAGTTCTTTGTTATATAAGATTCATCACTAAAACTTCAAAGTTAATTTTCATGAATCTGTAAACAACATAAAATCCAGGGCAATATATATATATTTTTTTGTATGAGATATTTTTTCTCCCTCCCCTCCCCCTTTCTTTTTCTAAAGGTAAAATTAGGTGGGATGTATTATCAAAGGAAAAGAGTTAATGACATGGTTTTTTCCTTCCAGATCATGATTACCTTAACCAAAAAGCTGAAATCCAGCAAGGGAGGAGGGATACCAGAGCCTCCCAAGAAGAGGATATCCATTAGAGATCAACTGCTTGTTAAAGAGGTTAGTGGAGTGCTTTGTTGTGTTGTTTAGTGGTACTGGTTTTCTCTCTTCCCTAAAGATATATCTCTTATCATGTATGTTATTGAATGATGCTATTATGAATTACCTATTTTCGAGAAATAAATGCTTTACAAGGCAGGAAAGAAATCAATCTGTTATTCTTATTATAACTGTATAAAGGTTAACATTTCTTCTTGAGTCACATATATATTCTGATGAACAGTATAAAAAACTACTAATATTTTGTTTATAAAGAATATCATTATTTTTTTTTATGACTTGATAGCAGCAATTTTACATATTTTTATACCATAAAAGAATTGTGTTCGGGTGAAAATAACCAATAACTAGGATAGGCTTTGTTCCTGAAATCTATTTACGTTCATAATTCTGTAAAGTCTTACATAATTTTGGGAATAGCATTGAAGAGAAACACAAGGTTTTATGTGTTGCATTTCCATCAATGTTTAGACTGAAGTAAGTTTTGGAGACAGTTCAGTACAAGTTCAAAAATGTCTCAATTACATATCGTCGAAACCTAGCCATTTGTAGGTATCTGCAAAATTCCTTGTTCCTTCTGCTTTCACTTGAATTTACTGAATATATAATGTTTATTCATTGCCTTTGGT
>NC_051409.1:34315407-34316584 GCF_015228065.2 Penaeus monodon | reverse complement strand
ACTAAAAATTGTTGGGGGTTGAAGATTAGACATGCCTGTGTTAATGATTATCGGAAAGTAAGAATTTTGTTTATATTTGAAGCTGATATGTTGTAACAGTAAGTAATAACAGGTCAGGCTATCAATTCACTGTAAAAAAAAGAAGAATGAAAGAAATATACTTGGTGTAAGTTTAAGTAAAAGCCCTGTTTTTGACTTATGCTTGTGCCATCCTGAGAGGACCACTTATGAACTAAGAACTGAACCTGATGAGGGATACAATTTGATTCGGCTCCTTGGCAGTTCAACCAATTACCAAATTTTCCTTTAACCATTTCCACAGAGTTCTGAGTTGTGTTTCTAATACTTTTTGACATATTAAAAAGTCTTGGTCCATTAATTTTTCTTCATGCTTTCTTAATCAGAATGTTTGCACAGTTATCCCTGAAGAATAACATGTTATTTCCCGGGGGAGTGTTTTACCTTCAATAGCCCTTCTTCTGTCTCTCTTGGATTGGTGCTGAGTTTTCAGTGATCTCACTTAGATATCTATTGAAGTATCTTTCTCTTTGTCTTGGTAAAGAGAAAAGCTTGAGTTGTTTTAATCTTTCTCAATTATGAAGACCTACAATGGTATCTAATTATCATGGAAAAAAACTTTTTGGTCCTTTTTTGATAAGATTATATTTTTTGTGAGACATAGATTCCATACTTGGCAAAGATATTTCAATCTTGAAATCACTAGCGTTTTCCACAGTGGCAGTAGGTATTCTAGATCTCTTGTCTGAAAAGTTCTCTTCATCCATCTACTCATTAATTTTCCCCTGTTGACTGTCTGCCCAGTGTGATGAGTGAATTTCATATTGCTCATGAACAGACCTAGGTCATTTACAGCTACTTATTGTTTCATCTCTATTCCTTCAACAGAATATGATATCTCTTTTTTGGACTTCCAATTGGACTATATTTTGTGATTTCAGATTTATCAGCATTGAAATATTGCATATTTACAAACGGCAAGAGATTGTCTTCATCCCCTATTAAACTTAATGGTGCATTTGCCCTTGTATCATCAGCACAGATATTACTTTGGAATGTTTAATATCTGCATTATTGTAGTCAATCATAATTAGGAACAAAAGTGGTCTTGGAACTGAGCCTTGTGGTATAGTGGTTTCATCTAGCTGTAAACTAATTT
>NC_051409.1:34314500-34314973 GCF_015228065.2 Penaeus monodon | reverse complement strand
TAATTTCAAAGGGAATAAGAACTGTAAGCATAATTCTTTCTAATTACAAGGTTAGTGAAATGGAGAGCAACCTACCAGAGGGATGTACAGTCAAGTTCGAGGACCCCAACGCCCTCCACACCTTCCGCCTCATCGTGGCCCCACCTGAGGGGTATTGGGCTGGGGGCGTGTTCGTTTTTAGTATCAATGTACCTGAAGATTATAATATAGCTGTAAGTATGCTGTTCCTTATGCAAGTGTTGATGAATTTTGTTTAGGATTATGAGCTTTTTGTTGCTTTTATTTTATTAGTTTGATAGACTAATACAGTTGGCCCTCAGCATTTGCAAGGGTTACATTCCACAAATTAGATCTTCATTGGTGCATATATAGTATAGAATCTATTTTGCTGGTAGTGACAAGCATCTGCACATCTAAGAACACCCCAAGGTTTAGTCCTTTTTATATTTTAGCCAGTCTGGATACAAAGGGTG
>NC_051409.1:34313637-34314284 GCF_015228065.2 Penaeus monodon | reverse complement strand
GCCAACAATACAATTTGATAAATTTTGACAAGATAGTCTAAGTTATAATCTTGTCTGAAATGATCTAGTTTCCATTTTAAAATTGTCAGCCTCCTGTTGTGAGATGTGAAACGAAACTGTGGCATCCAAACATCAGTGAAGAAGGGGAGATCTGCCTGTCGCTCCTGAGGCAGAACTCCATCGATGGTCTTGGATGGGCGCCCACGCGGAGGTTAAAGGATGTCGTGTGGGGTCTTAGTAGCCTTTTCCAAGTGAGTAGCTGTTATGCAGAGAAAAGTTGTTTGTTAAAGAATGGTCTATATTTTATGAATTAATTGAATAATGGTCTCACTAGGTATTGATTATGTTGAGCCTGTAAGTGTCTTAATAAGTCTCACGTGAACCTTTTTTTTGAAAAATCATATAGAATGGAAGCTAGGGGAAATATTCAATATTCAATACAATTGATAGTTCTGTAATTAAAAAATTAAATTTGTGCCCATTGCATTATACAGTAATCACAAGTTTTCATTCATTCTTATTACTTGCTTCTGTATGAATGGTTGCAACTGACATTCAGTTATCTTCATGTAATTATCATCAAACAAGAGTAACAAAAATTCTTTATCATTTTCCATATTTAGTGAAATGAATCCAGACTCTTATTT
>NC_051409.1:34313179-34313600 GCF_015228065.2 Penaeus monodon | reverse complement strand
TAGGATCTTCTGTATATGATTATATGAAAAGCAAGAAAACCAAAGAGTGAATAGAAACTGACCTTTTCTGGCTCACTCACTCCCATACATGCTATTCTTTATCCATTCTTTTCCAGGATCTGTTGAATTTTGATGATCCTCTAAACATCGAAGCTGCCGAACACTACCAGCGTGACAAGGACTCCTTTAGATGGAAAGTTAGGGACTATATAGAGACGTATACAAAACGATGAAGCACACGGGGATTTCTCTCGGCATTAGCTTAAGTTTGTAAATACTCTTCAACCTCTGTGCGCTTTTCCTTTCCTCTGGGGGAAAAAAAAAAGATTGTTCTCTGATTGACTAACATTTTTTACCATTAGCTGTTGTTAAGCCACGTGTACTACTAGTGCTTTAGATTTTGATATCCATTGTATTATCA
>NC_051409.1:34312995-34313139 GCF_015228065.2 Penaeus monodon | reverse complement strand
TTGTGATAGCCTTTTTCTCTTATTATGCAAAGAAAGGTTTCATGTTTCAAATGGAAGTGTAGGAAGGGTGTTGTAGCTTCAGTTTTAAATAAAACCCATGGCATTACCAAATCAGTAGCCCCCCTCCCCCATATACACACTCCC
>NC_051409.1:34310741-34312952 GCF_015228065.2 Penaeus monodon | reverse complement strand
TGTTTCGCAACAAAATAGAATTCGGTAGATAAGTGTACCATTTTTCTCATATAAGTTTCATTCTGATGTTATATAATTAAGAAATTTATATAAAAAAAACGTAAGAAAAGAAAGTGTAGAACTCTTCCAGAAAGGCATCCTTTCACATGGGAAAAAGGGGATAGAAGAACTAGGATATAGTGTTTTGTTTTGCAATATTGTTTATTTGTATGTAAGAAGGGGATCGAGTAAGTGTTATTGTTTCTGTTAAGTGTTTCCCTTTCCAAATGGAGAATAGCCACCAGTCTCATGCTGCAGAAATCATCTTTTCTTTTCCTCAACTTTTGACACAAGATAACAGGAATCACATAAGGGGTACAAGGGAAGTTATGGACCCTAAAGGTATCTTGAGCAAGATCCATGCTTAAGGCCATTTCTCATAAAAAAGAAAGAAAAAAGAACATTTATGAATATTACGAGTATTCCCTCCTTGTCCTTGTCATTCTCTGAAATATGTTGGCAAATGGACCTGTATTCTCTCTACCCCACGATTCTCTCAGAAGTTGTTACTTTTTTTCCAGGATAACTACTGGTAATTACACGCAAGAAACTTTGCTGCTCTGAAGTCAAGCATTAAATTACAGTCACATATTTTTCTCTCTCTCTTTTCTCTTTTTTTCTTTCAGTCTTCTGTGCCACCTGTGTTGAGCCCTCTTAGATTGCAGCTATTTTTAACAGCATACATGTTAGCTGTACCAAACCACCTGGTGTTGGCAAGCACTTTCTGCTCACAATTGCCCCATTATATAATGCAACATTCCAACTGGTCTACATAGATGTGGATCATGCAACAATAATTGCTCAATAAGCAAGTCTCCATGACTCATCTCTAAGAGAATGTAAACCTGGTATTTCTTGTTGATGTCAAGTTATTTATTTGTAGAAGAGGGCATAGATGGAGGCCTGAGACCTTCTAGGTATCATTTTAAGCTACACTGTAAGCAGTGGGCTGTAGCAGTTCAGTGCTGGTTGTGAGATCTATTGGTAAGACTCAAACAACAGTTTTCAAGATCTTAGAGTACATTTAATTCACACCAGTTGATCTTGTGAAAATGAAGTACTAGTAAATGTACTTGTTGCAGGTCTTTCTAGTCATGAGATCTAACCTAGTAGAGAGACATATTCAAGTGTATAGTTAAGAAAGTGTAAGGTATATTTGTGATACTTAAAGAAAAGTATATATAAAAAAAGGCCTTCTTTTTTAATAGTTAGTACATCACCCAATATTTTCTCTAAAGGAAATGACTAATTAGATTATTTAGATTATTATATAATCGATCAAGTTGGTAAGGTGATGATATGGATGTCATGTTGTACAGTTCTATTTCAACTGATGCTTCAGACTATAGAAACCATAGTGAGAAAAAAAAGAGTAAATACAACAATAATCTCAGAATTAGGTAGGTAATAGTGATGCCTAATGTGAATGAGTATCATGAAAATGACCCAACTTTCTTCCTTTTGTTATTTCTATACTCCTGTAAATGCCTTTATCAAGTCATCAGTAAACAGTTAAATATGAATTACTACTGACCTTTCATTTTTGAGTGTGTTGCGTCATGACATTTAATTATGTATGCATTTGTGTTTTGCAAGTGCTTTTAAATTTGTTTGAATTACAAATATCTTGTGTCGTGGATGGTTGTTTGGACAGCATATCGATGCAAACAAGGAGGAGTTCTACCTGGCATGTTACACCACATGATTGTGATATTATTAGTGTATTATATTTAAGCTGTTCTCCAAACTCCTTTCAGATTTTTTTTATTGGATTCTCATACTGTACAGGTTTCAGTTAATTTTCTATTGAAAATTTTGTTAGAGAAGTGGAAACATGTACTTTGATAGACACAGAAATGTATGTAACATTGTTTGAATTGACTCTAATGATTATCCTGTAACTTTTAAATAAAATTTATTGAAAGGCCAAACTGTCTTATTTTCATGTACATAGGGATTTTGATAGAGTTGTATATGCCTATATCACTATGGTAAAAGGCATGGAAAACAGTACCACCATTTTCTTTATATTTATGCTTCTATTAAAAACTACAGTGTAAAGACAGACAGTATATGAATCACAGTCACAAAGACTAGGAAATACATTTTTGTCCAAATTTGCTCTTGAGTATCTGAAATAGGGTGTACTTTGACTCTAAGTATCACCCAGGT
>NC_051409.1:34309232-34309796 GCF_015228065.2 Penaeus monodon | reverse complement strand
CCCAGTTAAGTTTTTGACTGTTTCATATTTTTTCACAGGTTGATTTGTATTCTCTTAAACTTTCATTGAGGATTTATCATTGATACTTCATTTTTGTTTTGGTGGCATCATGATATATATGGTTATCCACTTATGAGTGAAGCACAAGTAATGGTAAGTTGAGAGACAAAGTTTGGAAAAGAAATTGGCAATAATTTAAGTAAAGAAGATTAACATAGAAGACATTAGTTTTCTTTCAAACTCTAAAGGCTATAATCATTTGAGAGAAAGAAGCAGGTAACACTACACAGCCTTGAACATAAATACCAATTAATAGTTTCTCTGATATAATGTTATATGATCAGAAAGCTCATCAGACAATAAGCTTATAGAAGTAGAAATGAAAATAAGGTCGGCAAAAAGGAAGGTATGAACTTCAATTTTTTTCATCTAGGAAAAACAACAAATCATCTTGAAAACTATAGTTGAGGTGGGAAATAGGGTTTGGTACAAGAATCATAAAACCTGACAAGTTTAAGGAAAGTAAAGCTGATATAGATAAATGCATCCAGAGAGATGTAGATA
>NC_051409.1:34308004-34308166 GCF_015228065.2 Penaeus monodon | reverse complement strand
TTGTGCACCTGCAGTCATAAGTATAATGTGACCGATATCTTGTGTTCGGATACCATTATCTCTGAATCAATAAAGTTATTTACTTCATCACCTTACGTGAATGTTTAACGATGAAAATTGTAAGGAAACTATACAAAATATGTATGTTAGGTACACTGAAAG
>NC_051409.1:34307030-34307979 GCF_015228065.2 Penaeus monodon | reverse complement strand
GCGTATGATTTACAAGGCTTGTGAACAAATCTAGTTAATTACAAAAGTGTTTGATATTTGTGAAAATTAATGTATATACCTTGCTGTATTTTGATATCGCTCTCACGTTTCTTATAATCATTTACATTATATTTGAAATGTTTACTTTTGACATTTACTTTTGACTACAGTTTACGTATAAATGCAATATTAGCCAGATGGAGAGTAAAGAAAAAATGTATTAACATTTCAAATCCTAAAAGCATGCGGATTCGGCATTACAAGAACGCTGCAATTGTAAACAAACCTCAAAGGTCTCTCACAGACGTAAGGAAAGAACTCACCAAAGCAAGTGGAAAGGAAGACACTGAAGCCATTTCAAAAGAAATTCTAGGAGATATAGACTTGTCTGAAGCCGCAAATGAAAATAGTAACAACGAAAAATAAAGAAGAATCGTGAATAGGTTTTTCGTGCAAGTGAAAATGTTGATGTTACAGTGTGATACCAACGTTACCAAAAACCTTCAGGTACATTTTAGTTGTTGTTTTAGACTTGCCTTGCCTTTCTTAGACTACTTCCTAGCCCTCAAAGTGTCGTTGCATATGCTCTATATGAACATTATAATGTATTTTCTGTGTGGTTTTCCTTCCTCTATTATTCTGAATAATTACTAAATATATTTCTAACCCAAGGTTTGCTTTCAATGAATACCTTTGTTATTGTAAATATGTAACATATATTGGTATTATTGCTAATGAGCCTAATGCCAAAAATTAAGAATCTGACCATGTTATCTAAAAGGACATAATACTTTAAGACACTTTTCTTCCATAATATTTCCTTTATAGATGAATAATAAGGGTTAATAGAGAGGATGGAAAAGTAAAAAATTCCAGGTGCTCCATGACATGCATTTTTTCAGCAGCAAGATAAAATAATATGAAATCAAGGAGGATATGAAACAAGTAA
>NC_051409.1:34306583-34306852 GCF_015228065.2 Penaeus monodon | reverse complement strand
CTTTGTATTAAATGTCATTTCCCCATTAATATGTAAAATATCATGGCAATAACAAATAAGAATGGTGGATAGCAGTCGCAAATGTGACAAAGATTTTGCAGACTCATGGTACTGGCCATTGCAGATTTATTGGTCAAGGTATGAAATTAGCGGTGTCAGATCCAGGTATTTGCCCGGATTCTATCTCACTGGAACATACGAGGTGAAGAGTTTACAGATCAGGCATGTGGTAGGGTGGGTGGCAGCCTCCCTTGAAAGGGGGGGTTAAC
>NC_051409.1:34306102-34306243 GCF_015228065.2 Penaeus monodon | reverse complement strand
CATTTTCCCAGCAGTATTGGGTTAATGGGCTTAAGCTCCCATTTTACTCTGACTGTGCTTCACAGTAACTAAATTACTGAGAGTTTTACTTCGATCATTCACTTTTAACCTGTAATTTCCCTAATACTTACTGTGCCCTTC
>NC_051409.1:34304600-34305962 GCF_015228065.2 Penaeus monodon | reverse complement strand
TGATTTATTTAATCCATATCTACTTGAACTGCTGTAATCTTTAATGAAAATAATGCAATCTGATCCCCAACCGAATAGTGCTGCAGTGTCTAGCAATTGCCATGGCTATGTGCTTTCAGCACTAGCAAAAACAAGAAACTTTCACCATGTATATTTTGGCAAGGTCGAGCTTTGACTTTTCTTCTCTATAGTGAATAATTACCAAAACGGACATGGAGGTAATCACAGCTGCGTAGTTGTGTTAATGAAATTTATTAGAATTAATTTGGTCCATCAACTATATATTATATAGCCTATAAAGTAAGGAGACATGTATTGGAGGTTGACAGATTAAGTGAGTTTAGGAAATAGTTCAGTCTATGGACTTTGGTTCATAATCTGATTAATATTCTACCATAAAGATCACCATAGGAACCCAAAACCTTCCTAACACGAGGGCTCCGAGTTAGTGGGTGCTCTTCTCCTGGACTCCTTCCTAATCACCATATTCTCCCGATTGCCGTATGTCTCTAGTGAGGCTCAAGCCCTTGGCCCCCTTCCGGTTGCCATATTTTCCTATTAGGTGCTTTGGCCTTGGGCCCCTCCCAATCACTTTTTTTTTTTGGGGGGGGGGGCTCAGCCTCCAGACCCCTGTGTCTGGTGTACAATATGTCATAATTGTATAACCAACCTAACCTCTTTGCCAAACCTATCACAACCTAATCATGAGCATAAGGAAGTCATGGAATCTTTCACTAGGCAACTTGAATGAAAAAACATTGAGCTAGCCAGATACCCTATAAAGTGGTACATGCTCCTGCTTTACTTTGGCAGGTTTGCCTTGGGGTATAAATAATTAATCAAGTGATTGATGGTAGGGTAGTTAAATCCTTTTTCCAGGCACTTGTATGGCTGGCAACAGTCACTTATAAAGGTTGTATCTGGATTAATTTTGTCTTTTAGTATAGATGGTAGGGTTTCAGGGCCTTGAGATTCCACTGGCACTAGGAAAAACTGAGTTTGCTGGCCGATCCCCCCAAATACTAAATACCAATCTCTCTGTGTTAAATTTTCTTTTTCCAAATAAATTTTTATTTATTTCCACCACCTCACCATCTCCATTAATTTTTTGAGATTTCAAAGCACCAAGCAACCAGCACTTCCCAGCAAAAACTTGACCAATCACAAATTGTTTTATGGGAGAAACTGAACTTGTTTGAGCTCTTGTATAAAAGAAATACTCTTGTAAATAAAAATTACAAGTTTCAGATTCGTTTCTAAATATAATTTAGCACAATTGTTAAAAATTGTTCTTACAAATTGATAGCACACTGTTCTTTTGTTAATCTTTTTGGATTTATCACTTCTAAAACTCTAAACACA
>NC_051409.1:34303865-34304414 GCF_015228065.2 Penaeus monodon | reverse complement strand
AACTAGAACGAAACTAAGTGGTAGTCACCATCAGACTTTTCACATTGTAGAGTTTTCAAAATTAATTTGTGCTCTTGGCACAAATTGTCACTATATTTGTTGAAAAATCACCATAATCACAATCACACATATAGCAAAAAAGCTGTTCTATTCCTGCTTTCTGTGGAAGAGAGAATGACCCAGGTTGGGAAGCCATTATTTTAAAAGTTGGATTGGGAACTTGTTAAGAGCCTGTCATTAAAATTGAGGGTAGTTCATTGGTTATGAAAAGCCAGAATATGCATAATGTAGGTAGTAATATAATATAAATTAATGTTTATTGTCCAATTGTATAAATAAATATATAATATTGGATATTACAACACAAAATGAAAGAAATATCTTGTAATTTGTAATACATATGAAGTACAAATAGTACCTGTAATGACGTGAATGGTGGTGACATCCTTGTGAGTGATTTTTCAACTTCGTGGGGGGATGCTTTTCACATGCAAGGACTCGGCTACAGTGAGCACGAGTGGACTCTGCCTCAGTGCGGTATTTGTTGTG
>NC_051409.1:34303336-34303759 GCF_015228065.2 Penaeus monodon | reverse complement strand
CTATCTTAGCATGGCTGTTCTAGTAATATATACCAGCAATTCATTGAGACATATATGATTATCCTGTTTGTTATAATTAATATTTATATTTAAAAGATCAGCTTGTGAGGCATTAGTTAACTTTGATAATTGAGTATTAGGATTTATATAAATACATAATACACTCATTATTATTTTACAAGCATTTCCTATAATAAGTGCCTATTTCAGTGGTTGCGTGGGAGAAGTGAACTTTGTGATGTTGTGGTCATCGATGGAGATGGCCAGCAGAATCCCGCTCACAGCTGTGTTTTGGCTGTGCATTCCACTGTCATAGCAGCAGTCCTTCAGGGTCGTTTGGCTGCATCGCGAGACTGGTCAGTCATGAGACCACTCATTATATCCATTGATGATGCATCCTTGAAGAATTCTGCCGCTGGACAT
>NC_051409.1:34301185-34301324 GCF_015228065.2 Penaeus monodon | reverse complement strand
CCTAAATCTCTGGAATGAGGAGGGAGAGCATGTGATCCTAGGGGAAAGGGTGATAGAAGGGTAGATGCAGCTGGTGGAAACATGCCAGACAGTATATGATTTACTAGTTCACACTTGCTTGGTCTCGATTACATTAAAA
>NC_051409.1:34301078-34301153 GCF_015228065.2 Penaeus monodon | reverse complement strand
GGCATGTTTTTTTGACAACATGCCTATGATTGCCAGGCATGAACTAGGAGCTTAAAATGTGGCATAAATTGATAG
>NC_051409.1:34297652-34300982 GCF_015228065.2 Penaeus monodon | reverse complement strand
GCTTACTCTTTATGTTTAATCAGAAATATTAATTTCCAATCTTCACATGTTGTTTACGCAGCCTTTTGATTTATGATTTTCTTTTCTTTCTTCAGATGCTGCAGCAGGCATAAATGTGATGGAAGCCTTAGTGAGACTTTTATATGGGGAGAAAGTGAGCATTTCTCCATCTCACCTGGCATTGCTAATCCAGTATGCTGAAATGCTTGGTCTTTCACATCAGATCTTGGACTGTCTGCACTCCAAAGTTCCTTTCTCAAACGAGGAGAATCCCAGCACAGACAAAGGAAGAGTAAGGAAGAAGCACAGCAGAAAGCCTGTTTTAAAAGGAAATCTCAAAAACACAGACAAGGCCACAGAGAGTTTAGTTCAAGACAAACTGGAAGAGTGCATAGCTGGACCTCCTCAACCTGAGTCAAAACCTGTGTTGGAACAAGAAAAACAGACAAAATTCCAAGTAGCTGATTCATTTGAAGAAAAATCTGATGCAGACAGCAGCATGCTTGACCTGTCAATGCTGTGTTCAGATGTGCAGGGTCTGAGTAGTGGATTAAACAGCAGCTGGACCCTTGTTCAATGCCAGGACCAAAACACCACTCAGCCATCCATCACTGAATTACAAGAAGGTCATGAAAGTGTCCCTGGCTTTGAAGAGGAGGCATCCCTGGAAAGGTTAGGTGGGACTACTAATGAGTCATCTATGGAAGACCTGACGTCCAAATTAGAGTTCACAAACCAAGCTAGCGAAATGGAAGGCGAAGGAACATCTTGCACTGGAAATGAGGGTACGAATGACATGCTGAGTGTGGTGGTGAGTGCTGAGCAACAGCAAAATATATGTTCTGGTGAAACACAAAAGCTGCTGCAGAAGAAAAAACAGCAAAAACAGAGGTCTGTTGGAAGAGGTTTGATCTGCACTGTTTGTGGATCAGCATTTCAGCGATGTGGAGACTTGGTGAAACACGTTCAGAACATGCAGCACTTCACTGTTGAGTGTCCTTTGTGCTTTGTGCAGGTATTGTTTGTTGATGCCTTTATAAGTATTGTACATGAAAAAGGCTGTTTGTTCCAAGGACAAGATAATGGTATTATTAATTTGTTGGTTCCTTGATATTGTATTCAGAGAAGTGTAATTTCTGTACTTCCCACAGGTACGAGATCTTGAAGACCAGCGTTTACATTTTGCTCTGCATGACCAAGAACTCCCCTTTTTCTGCATGTATTGTGACCTGCGGTTTCGTACCCGAGCAGCTCTCACCATGCACATGCCAAAGCATTCTACCTCTAAACCGTAAGAACATTTTGTTGCACTAGAATATTTATGAATGTAAAAGATACAGTCACATTCAGTGAAATAAAGATCATATATCAAAACTCTGTTGCCAAAGAAAGGAGATATACTGTTGTGTTGATACACATTTGATTAGTGATTGTCAAAATTTAGACACATTTTAAAGATTGTTTAGATTCCCCACCAAAATGAATAAAAATAAGATAATTTTGTTATAGTTGCAAAGAAAACAAAGATGAATGAAATGTCAAGGTATTTGCAATTAAAGAAAAACCTAGATATTGTCCTGCAACCATTTTTGGTAGCAGTGGTATTAACTTGTCAACTTTCATCTCTTGTTTCCTATAAAGCAGACAGGATATACTCTCTGCCTCCTCATATTATGGCAGATATAGACAATTTCCAGAGAAAGCCAGGATATTCGTAGTTATGTATTGAGATTATTAAAATGAAGGAAAAATAAAGCTTTATAAAAATATTTCCAATTGCATTGTTACATGCTGCATTTCTAAAATAATGTCTTTCATGTATTTATCATTTCTGCTATGTTATATATTTTAGAAAGCTATTTGATAAAAATAGTGTGATGCCTATCATTCTGTCAAGTCTTTTTTTCTGCTAGATTTGTATGCAGTGACTGTGGACGAGGATTTAAGTGGCGCCATGCACTACAAGCCCACCTGTACACCCACAGTCCAACCATCAGACTGCTGTGTGATATTTGTGGATTCTCCTCAAAATATGTCAGCAGTTTCAAGGCCCACCTCCTGCAGCACTCTGGCAGAGCCTTCCCATGTCCCCACCCAGGATGTTCGTTCACTTCTAAGAGGAAGACGCATTTGAATGATCATCTTGCTACCCATTCTAAGGTGACATATTGAGATGATATGGAAGTGGTATTTTTGCATTATATATTTATTTTGTTTTTTGATGTCTTGTTTTCTTCTTATTAGGATTAAGATAATTAGGATACTTGTTAGTCTTAACTTTATTATTTCAAGTAGGTATTGATGCTTGATTTACTATGTTTTTTTTTTTTAATGAGAAGAGACTAGAAATGTTAAAGTTTTTCATTCTTCCTCTTGCAGACAAGAGTGCACCAGTGTGAAGTCTGCGGTCACTCCTTTTCACATGCAAAGAACTTGAGACGACACATGCGGCTTCATGCACCTGCCTCCAATCTACTAACCTGTCTAGCTGTCTCAAAACTCCAGTGTAACTTCCGAACTACCCGTCCTGACAAACTGCATGACCATCTGGCCAAGAAGCATAACCTAAGTCGTCATGCTCTCTCCTCTTCTGACTCTCTTGTGAAACTGATAAATACATCTTCATCTCTGACCAGCAACGAGTCAAATGGCATACAGAAACAAGCACCTGACTTGACAAATCTCAGTAACTTGGCATCAGCCGAATCAACTAGTTATAGCTTAGTCCAGGAACCCAGTGAAGACATACCAGTTATGGACAAATTAGCCCCAAAATCTTTAGACCCAGACAATATTACAGGCATGGTAGAAGAACATGTAAGGTATCAAACAGCAGATCAGACAGGAAAAGCTAGCATAGAAGGACATGCTGGAATTGCTGCACCGCAGGATAACTTTTCAGTGCTTGTAAATTCACCTGATATAGATTTGCCAGATATTCAGAGTCTGGAGAATCACAGCAATCAGGCAGAAAAGCAAGAAAATGTTACTAGCATCACGGTTTCCCCGGTTTTGGTAGAACATAACATTTTGCTCAATAAAGCAGATACAGCAAATGTAGCCAGCAGTCAGCATCTAGGGGCTGATAACATTTCTGGTATCCAGAATAATTTAGTTCAAGAAACAAATGACAAAATGCAACTCTCTGTTCACCAGTCAGGCCTCCAAGAAGAAGGAAATTTACAACTGGTGACAGGAAGCCATGTACAAGCAATGTCTTACTCTCAACATTGTTCCTTTGCCAGAACAGACGATGTTGTTCTTGAGGATAATGTCACTGTAGGGGAAATGTCATCATCATCCAATGGTCACGGATCAAACCTCTTGCTG
>NC_051409.1:34297214-34297614 GCF_015228065.2 Penaeus monodon | reverse complement strand
GCAATGCATGGAATCTCTCAATATCTTAGACTTTATGTTAGACAATGTCACTGGATGAGTAGTCTGTCACTGGCTCACATGTCTGAGTTTATGTGCACATTTTGTATATTTATGAAGATGTAATCCCTATAGAAGTATCATATTAAATTTTTTCTACTTGAATTGTAACTTGTTATTTCAAGTCATCTTACTTGTGGTTTAAATAGGAATGAGAGAGAGATGGAGAGGGAGAAGGAAGGAGGAAATAATGAGTAAACGGATGTAAAAATACTGGGTTCCCCTTTCCATTTTATTTTCTAAATTGCTGATTCCCTATCGCATTTCTAACTTTAATTCAAGTAAGACTTCAATCAGCTTGAATAATAACTTTGAGAGACAATGGCAAGGTCAGAGGAAAAAG
>NC_051409.1:34294300-34296514 GCF_015228065.2 Penaeus monodon | reverse complement strand
CACTTGTTTCTTGTTTACGTCGTAGAGTGGGGGAGCCGCTCGGTCTCTTCGTCCTGAACCTCCATCCTTATAACATGTCCAGGCGGAATATCCTGTGTCCTCGATGGTAAGCTCCCTTGTAATCTTTACAGTGGATGTTGTATATTGGTTTGCGTGATGGCGTATATTTTCCGCGTAGTCGGGTAATAATTTTATTGGACGTCGGTGTAATGGGAATTGTGAAATGAAAACGAATTGTGACACGAGACACGGTGATGAGCCGGCTGGTAGACCACGTGGGTAAGGCGTAGTGGCATTGTGGGTATGGTTTGTAAGGTACCAGTTTCGTTGTTACTCGTCTTTCATTAGTGATTGGAATGTTCAGTATTCGGGAGTTTAAATAATATTTTCACTCGTAGGAAATGCCATTGTAATGGAATTTACGTAGATTAGACTTTCATAATTAGTAATGTTAATGGATGTCAGTTTACTAACGGTCGATGACCGTTTTTAAATAAAAAATGCCAATGGCATTTATAGAACTTTCTCCCCTCCTGTTAGTAATTAAGCTCGCAGTTCTAAGATGTGTATCCCAGGGGTCTCCTCTCGTACTCCTTGATATACTCCTTGATATACTCGAAGTGGGACTTGTTTCTACTGGTGAAGGGTAAAGTCAGATGTTTGAAGGCTTTATGTAATCTACCATAAATCTTGCACAAATGTCATGCATGAAATTATGGTATCTTGAAAAAAGGGGTTAAACAGTTATACCCAAACAGTTTTTATTTTGGTATTTAACATTATTTTTTTTGTTTGCAGGTGTCTTCAAGTAAGGATGCTTACTCTTGCTCCATCTGCATTGAGAGATGAAGAACGGAGTTCATATAAAGATTCAAGAATTGGGAAGTTTGGATGACTAGACTGAAATGAAAGGACTTTGGTAAGTTTAAACTTTCGTAGATATTAACAAGCAGTAAATGAAAGTGAGCTATTGATGTGTGATGAATAGGGTTTGTTACAAAATTTAATTAAATGTTTTTAAAGCTTGTATTGTGTGGGGTTGATAAACATTAGTGCTAGTACTTGTATAATAAAGGTATGGTGGGGAGCATGAATTCAATTTTTCTGAACAAATTCCCTTGTAAAATGGAAAGCTTAGGAATTTCTATATTTGAGAATCTGATTTTTGTGGCTATTAAGGATGCAAATGGTTAATGGTAATCGTGGAATGTTGAAGAAAGTGTAGTATGTTACTATGATGATACTTTTCTGACACCTCTTATGAATTCATAGTGATTCAGAACTTTTAATCTGACAACTAAATTCATATAGAACTATTTTGTACCTGAAATGGTTGTATTAATTAATTTCCTTTTTATTTCAGAAATCAAAATGTAATAACTCCGTACCACATGAAGTCCAACAGTTGTGGATCCTTCATTATGTTCAGTGGAGTAGGTAAGTTGAAATAAGACTAGTGCATATGAACATTAATATAAAATGAGGTCGTGTATCATGGTTTTCTGAAGTCTCTTGCAAATGCAGTTGTTTGGCTTTGTTCACTGAACAGGAATTTCAGTAGATAAAACTTTAAGTAATCAGTATTTGTAATAATTCTCCTTCCACCTTCCAGGTGTCGTGGTCCTGTAAAAATGCTGACCAAGCGGTGTGTGGTTACTTGTGCGCACATGCCTATTGTAGCACTGTTTAGGTAAATGGTTTCTTATCTGTGTTGTAGATAATGCCAATAATTTAATTTTATTATCCAAGTAAATGAAATGGAATTCTAACTGAATGGTTTAGAGTAAGTCTTTTGGAACTGTCATACACCAACCAGTCTCCAAAAAATACTCTAATTGGATTGGGGTCTTTAATAATTTAAATTGATCCGGAAATGGGAAAGCTTGCAGTAGGTTTTGCTTTAAAAATTTGTATAGGACTAGGGAGTGTGATAACCACTCAGGTTTTTGCTCTTTTCAGAGGTTTTTGGGAGATGTGAAGATGCAGACCGGATTCTTAAGATGTATGGACACATGTTTTGCTTAATTGTTTTGCTTAATTTTGTTACTTGCACATACTTTTTAAATATTTTAGAGGTTGTGTATACTCAATAAAAGTGGAATGGAAAATTTTTTAAGATCTTTTCTTACACCCCTAACATACGAAGAACACCACTGTTAAGTAAATAAAATTTATTGACGGGTACCATTCATTAGGCTATTGAAGCTAAACCTG
>NC_051409.1:34294138-34294272 GCF_015228065.2 Penaeus monodon | reverse complement strand
TTGAAGTATGGATTGGGACAAATTTCAAAACTAAACTGAGCATATATTGTGCCGTAAATTAAGTGCCTGTACTGCAAGGCTTCAAAGAAAATTGAAATATCTTGGCAATAAATGGTGAATCGGTTAAGTAACCG
>NC_051409.1:34292981-34293064 GCF_015228065.2 Penaeus monodon | reverse complement strand
GTTTTTGAATTGATGAATTGACGTTTTCATTTCGTCAGATCCAAATACTGATTCAATAAACAGATTTGCTGTTACTTTAGAGC
>NC_051409.1:34292217-34292865 GCF_015228065.2 Penaeus monodon | reverse complement strand
GGTTCATTAATATTTAAAACCAATATTGCCAAACATTCTGGTCTTTAACAGTTAAGAATTACATCTTTATGGAATTTGTTCTAAATTTGTTTTGCATAGAACTTCATTTGAATGGGAAGCTTGCCAACTTGCCATAAATATAAGTAAGAGTATAAGTGCAAACTTTATTTAGTCGGGCGGGCAATCTGCACACTTGTATAAAACTGGCCAAGGTGAGCTGCACCAACCTGCCACATTTAGTGTTATCCTCAAAAGAAATTCATCAAAAGTTAATTTCTGGCATGCGAGTTTTAATACTGCAAAGGAGTAGATCGTTAAATTCGTGTTAAAAGCTGAAGGGAGTAACACTGAAAACTTGTTTTATTCCCATATTACAGTAGAGTTTAAATTAATTAATTATCATTTTTTTATTCCTCTTCACCAGTTGATTTTTTACTCGAGAATGATAACTTGAACAATTTTGGCTTCATAAGTATTAAGGGAGGGTTCTCGTAACTTGCATAATAAAAATCACAATGGTAACCTTTCTGGGAAGTTTTCTTCGTCAATGGAATATTAATTGTAAGAGATTTGACAAGTTTTAAATTTGTGCTTGCCAGAAATTTTGAACAAAGGCAATTGATTATGAAATAGTGTAAACATTAGCAG
>NC_051409.1:34290309-34291971 GCF_015228065.2 Penaeus monodon | reverse complement strand
CAGATGTTGCTATCATTTTATTGATGCATATATTTCACCCGAACTCCCCAAAATTAAGACCAGTATTTATTAGAAAGGATATTTATTGTAATGTAAAGAATTTCAAAGATCTTTATTATTGTGCTCAAAGTTTACAATACATATTTGGAAATCTGTCATAGATAGGTGAGAAATAATTCGAAATTCATAGCTGATTATATAAACAGTGAGGCATATTATGTGAATGAAAAACAAAACAAAACAAAAAATAACCAGAAGCATTTAGTATCTTGATGATTAAAACCACAAATTTTTAAACGAGTAATTAGAGTAGGTACATTTTTAAATAATGAATAAAATGTAGCCCTTCATCTGAATTATCACATACATTAGTAATAAAAAAAAAATTGCTATAGAATTTTATGTGAAAGCGCTGTGTGTTTTTGTAATAGACAACACACATTAATCAATGCTTAGTAAGAATGATTTTATATTTTATTTTCTGAACGGTTGACATGTACGTAGTTCTTGCCAATTCGGTTTACAGTATGTAAAAAAATAAAGAACAGGTAAATAATGAGTGTAATTATGAACCACTTTGCTAGATGATAATATAAAAAAAACGCCTGATTGTATGTAACTGGATATTAAAACATACCTTTTGATAATCATTACATGTTCATTGAAACGACTTATGCCGTGGTTATTATAAGTTCGAAAAAGCACAGACAGTTGAATTCTGCCACTCCTGATATATTGTTACTGTTGCTGAAACTTAAATGGAAGATCATATTATATCCAGAGTTGCAGTTGATCGCTTGCTTTATCCAGGTAATGAAATCTGTTTGCCGTATCAGAGTTGGAAAGCAGAACGTCTTACACCTGTAACAAAATGGGGGAAAATGTGAATGCAGTCAGCGTATATGGACACACGTAAACGAAGATTACTAAGAGCTTCATGAATATGTATGAAAAAGTGTTGTTCTTGTTCCATTGTGTGACTGATGGTTTCTGTTACTGCACATGAAGGTGACTTTAATATGATAAGAAAATCGAAAAATGATTTGTTGTACGGAGCCCTATATAGCAAATACAAAGCTCGGTTAGTTGTTAGCATACCTGGACAGCACGGAAGCAAATATCGAACCCTGCCTCCTGGACGCTGTAGTCAGTTTTAAACTTTATTGTCACCAAATTACTTTTAGAATCCATGGTATGAGGGACTTTCCTTCCGCAGAACCTGCTGATGTTGTAGCTGTGAAGAAGAATTGACCATAGAGATTATAGTTGCAGAAAACATATATAGGACTTTTTGTTGCCCGAGTGATGACAATGCCATTGTCAGCTCATGCCCTACGAAAGTGGGATTTTTGGGTGCTGAGGGAATGTCCCAATCCAGTAGGTACGCCCTAACCCTTTAGTTATGCCCCAATCTGGTAGTTACGCCCAAATCCATGAAATTACACCACTCCCGGGTAGTTATGACCCCCAGAGCCGCTAATTACGCCTTTCCCGGTAATGTGTTCTGGTCGCACAAAAATTAGCGTTCAATAAAACGAAGCACTACCACAATATAAACGGAAGAAGAATTCCTCTAACCGTTTTGTCTTTTTACTATGTCGGGTGAGGAAGTTTTCACGTTCTTATGTCACTCACATTGGGGTTGTGTTTAATGATTTTAAT
>NC_051409.1:34289655-34289721 GCF_015228065.2 Penaeus monodon | reverse complement strand
GATCTGGGTAGTAGAGGATGGGAAGAATCTATCGATACCAGTGTCGTCCTGATCGGCCATTGACCT
>NC_051409.1:34289292-34289587 GCF_015228065.2 Penaeus monodon | reverse complement strand
GTTCCTTTAATGTGTTTGTGACAGCGCTCGACACTCACGGTTCGAGCCCCTCGCCGGTGACCGTGTCGACAATCTCCACGTAGTCGTACATGCACCGCGAGTTCTCTTCGACTTCGATGTCCTTCCACTCGATCCTGGCGACGTGCCCGGGTGGCAGAACGAGGTCGGCGGAGACATCCAGGTATCGTCGGTAACGAACCATGTCCCCGGGGACTTATGATGCGTCCTTCGGTGGCTGTGATCACCTGGCCGCCTTCCGTCACTGCCAAAGCATGGAACGGTTAGTTGTCGGCTG
>NC_051409.1:34287130-34287261 GCF_015228065.2 Penaeus monodon | reverse complement strand
AAGTTTCGCCATTGCAGCTTTGGTCCACGTATGGTTTTGCTGTGGTAAAAATGTAATAATATTTACTAGCAGAAATATCTTATAAAGAGATAGGTATCTGATAAACTGATAGATAAAAACAGTAATAAATA
>NC_051409.1:34286964-34287077 GCF_015228065.2 Penaeus monodon | reverse complement strand
TGGGAAGCAAATAGACAGGCTGTCAGACAGAGAAATGTTCCTATAAAAACAGCGGTAACACATACATGAAAAAGTGTTAAAGAAAATATCAATATGCATATAAAAAGGGAGGG
>NC_051409.1:34286426-34286755 GCF_015228065.2 Penaeus monodon | reverse complement strand
AAATCACGTCTCACGGGTGTAGCAGCAGAATTTCCTCCCCTTGCGACACCTCTTCCTCTCAGCCACGCCGGGACAGGTTGCCTCGTGGATGTGGCAGCTCCCTCCCGACCGCTTGCACCTCTTCGTACGGTGTCTGTACTTGCGTTGGCCACAGCAGAACTCGTCGGTCGTTGCGCAGTAGAGCATGGGTCTGTCCTGGTCTCCGGAGCAGTCTTCCAAGGGCTGCCAAGTGCCTCCTTTCCCTGTGCACTTGGCGTTGTCGCATGATAACCCTGGGTAGGAGTCACGGGGGGAAAATGGCGTTACGGAATGCCGTTTGTTCTTCCTCA
>NC_051409.1:34286033-34286365 GCF_015228065.2 Penaeus monodon | reverse complement strand
AGAGGTTTCGAGGTTTCTTCTGCGCGAGGGTTGGATGGTCGATTGATTTTGGAATGGGATTCGTGGTATTGCGTGTACACAGCCATTGGGAGAGGGGAAAGGGCTGTTCGAGGAGAAAATGACTGAGCAAGGGGAAGAGGGCAGTGAGGGAGGCAAGTACCCAACGCACAGGTTGTTTGAAAATGGAGGAAATTATCCACTCATGAGCATATTTAGTACTAGATTGAAGATAAAAAGCGGATAATAATGATAATCACACTCAATTTCTTTTAACAGATACCACAACATATATAATAAATGCAATTCCATAATGATCCAGCGATGAAATGAAC
>NC_051409.1:34284639-34285134 GCF_015228065.2 Penaeus monodon | reverse complement strand
CTAACATAAACATCGTTGACTTACTGTGGTGATGCAGGTACAAGGGTGTGTGAATCCCTGGAGGCGGGTCATCACCAAACCAAAATTGTCTTTGGTTCAAATTCGTTTTCATGAGCTGGTCTTTGCTGCTCATCTGTCCGACTCGATTCTTTTGCACAGGATCGGTCTCGAAGCCCGTTTCGTTCTCTTCCTTTCGGAGCTTGTTTCCGCCTTTCTCTCTTCTTCCGGCGTCGATTCCTCCTTCGCATCTTCCTCCCGGGGGTTCAGCCTCTTGGATCCTCTTTTGTCCGAGATCGAATCCTTTGTTGGGTCGCCGAGGGCCTTTGGATCCTTCGCCTCCGATTTGCTTTTGGCGCTCATTTGCTTCGCTGTCTTCCCTTCGGATTTCGGCCTCGAGCTCCTCGAGGCCGCATCTCGCTCTTCGTTTGCTCCGCTGACGCTCTGGGGGCGTTGGACATACGGTACAGACGTATATGTGTGTGACTGTGATTGTAC
>NC_051409.1:34284476-34284565 GCF_015228065.2 Penaeus monodon | reverse complement strand
TTGATACAACAGGAAACACTAAGCCGTTTAGAGTATATTTACTGGCTATGGGATTTATCTTTACTGCGTTTTTGTATGTTCATATTCAC
>NC_051409.1:34284156-34284232 GCF_015228065.2 Penaeus monodon | reverse complement strand
TCATTATCAATATATTTTCCCGCACATATAGAAAGACGATCACACAACAAAGGCGTTGACTTACCCACACCCCGAT
>NC_051409.1:34284025-34284115 GCF_015228065.2 Penaeus monodon | reverse complement strand
TTGCTCCGTTTCCTCAAAGGGTCTTTTTGGGGAAGAAATCGGGATGTAATTTTGTTTCAGTCCGACATGGTGGAAAGTTCGGTGGTTTGT
>NC_051409.1:34282881-34283528 GCF_015228065.2 Penaeus monodon | reverse complement strand
TATTCCCAAGTCTTTCGGAAAAGAATATTAAAGATACTCACCCAAAAGCGAGAGTCAGCTGCCTGTGCTCTCCCCGACAACCGCCCCTCTCGGCCGTTGTCAGCAGACTGAGGGTACACTGAAGTTCTCCCGCCGTCTCTACTCCCGTCACCGTTTCTGCCGAGGCAAAAGCGGCGTGAAATTGATTCATTTTTCTCTCTAACATTACATCTACATTTCTTAATGATGTTCATAATGGATGTAAATGCCCTATTAAAAAATTCATGGAGAAAACATGGAAATATTGCTCGTATGTAATTTACTCAGTTTCTGTAGGGAACGTTGATTACGTTGTAATTAACCGGGTCATTTTTGAAGCTTGTTATCAGCAGAAGGAGGAACTGTTAATAAACCGAAATACGTCAGGCTTAAATTCTTCGAGAAAGAATGGCCTAGCTCAAACGACCAAGAAAGATGACCTTGGTTAAAACGACCAAGGATGGAGTACTTAGAAAGACTCAGGAATGATAACTGGCGTAGAAAATAGTGAGGATACGACCTGGTTATAGCGAACTTAAAAAGTTATTTGAATAAGGGAGGATAACATGGCTATAACGACGTGTGATGATAACCTAGTTTGAATGCTTATGGGACATGGTTAAAACGAC
>NC_051409.1:34281645-34281760 GCF_015228065.2 Penaeus monodon | reverse complement strand
AAATACCCTACATTAGCATTCATATGCTGATGTAATCATTAAATCTTGATTGCGTGATATATTCTAATATTACAAGGAATCGTCTTCACACTGCAGTACATTATGAAACGCAAAC
>NC_051409.1:34280755-34281330 GCF_015228065.2 Penaeus monodon | reverse complement strand
ATGGATGATGCAGAACAAGTAATATAAAAATACAAATCTGCCGATAAATTGAGCAGGTAACGAGACAAGCTCTCCTTCTTCTTTTATGTAACAAAGTTAGAAAAACGTAACAGTTTTAATAGCAGAAAAGGTTCCTATAGTTTATGCAGTGCAAGGGTACCTTCCTATGGGTACAAAGGAATTAAAACGAATGTGAAAATCCGTGGTCTATAATATTTTCCTTTCGCCTCATAACAACTCTTAAATGATCATTTGCATTACGTCATTTGTATGGAAGAATTTAATTGATTTTGTAACTTGCGGCATCATCAGCAATGCATAATTATTTCTTTTGCAGATGGCTATGCATATTCAAAATATCTTTACCAAATTTCGATATTATGATTATGGAAGGAGGCAAGATTATCATATATATTAACTTCCAGTTTCACAGTAATTGACATGAATTTCACAAGACCCCCATTATCAATAAGGTATCTAATATTGAATGCAAAGTTTATATAATTAACAACAAGAAATGCAATAACCAGACTATCCATATACTTTCGCCTTTGAAATATTGAATCCTTGATTCC
>NC_051409.1:34280280-34280637 GCF_015228065.2 Penaeus monodon | reverse complement strand
CAGTTATAGTCCTAATTTGCAATGTTTAATCGCGTTGTTGGATATAGAAATGAAGCCGGAGCTGTTTAATTGCCAATAATCGAGGCCATAAATAACGACATAATCGAATCTCAGTATATTCAATAATGTCTCTTTTTCCATAACTTCATTTGCATATAGAAACCATATTATCTGTATTTGTATGAATGTCTCCTTCGTTTAGGTATTTCTCTTTTTTTTCGTACAAAGGTTAATTTCGCTTCGTTACCATGGAAACGAACTTGCAAATGCATTAAAGCCATAAGCCTATTAATCAGATTATCAAAGGGGAATGATTTGATGTCGAAGATGTCTAATTACGTAATGGAGGGCATAGAA
>NC_051409.1:34277847-34278223 GCF_015228065.2 Penaeus monodon | reverse complement strand
ATTATTCTCTCTCTCTCCCTTTTTTGCCTCAGTCTGTCTATTCTTCATTCTTTTGGCTTCCATTCTGGCAGGATCATTCTGATTCGCCTTAACATACGTAGAGTAGAATGAACAATTACATAATTGGATATTTACTCATTATTACTTCATCGGGAATGTGTGGTTGAAACTTGGCGCGAATACCCCTAGATTTTTCATGGTTTACGCAGTATATCGTTTTTTCAAGTGTTCGTACGTATGAATCAGATTTTTTCAGTTATTATAAGTTATTAATGATGAGAGCATAAATAATTATGACAGTTATGACGGTGACAAAGTAAGAACGAAAACACGTAACAGTAAAAAAAAATGGAATAATAACATTAGTGGAAGAACT
>NC_051409.1:34277432-34277767 GCF_015228065.2 Penaeus monodon | reverse complement strand
TTTATTGACATAACAACTACTCATAAGTTTTTACAGATGGGGATAATTATTCTTACCGTGATCACGAGGAAAAACCTGGATATAGAAAAAAAAATCTGGTAAATTTATCCTTCATTAAGTAAATTCTTAGTCTGCATTCGGCCAAAACCAATATTTAATAATCAATAATTAATTAAGTTATGTAAGTTATTATTATACAAATTGATAAATTTTCCTGTAAGTTATCGGCAATCGGTAAGTAACGAGGCTCACGGTAAAGTATATTATTCGTGTTAATATTCGCTATTATGATTTAAAAATGTTACACACAGGATAAGAGTAATGAATTGATTACC
>NC_051409.1:34274835-34274925 GCF_015228065.2 Penaeus monodon | reverse complement strand
ATTTAAACGTACACGCCGGGACGCCGATGCTAGAGCGCCCAAGGGGAAAATACCTAATGTTTTGGTGAAAATAATGAACAATACACACGT
>NC_051409.1:34274725-34274793 GCF_015228065.2 Penaeus monodon | reverse complement strand
AGGTCTATGTTCATTTTCTGCGCTCACTACTTGCTGTCGAATTCAATTCTTTGGATTAGAACCACGTT
>NC_051409.1:34274422-34274585 GCF_015228065.2 Penaeus monodon | reverse complement strand
ATTTATTAATACAGAAATAACATGCACGGTGAATGATGGTAGGTAGTCGATATCGAATATCCAGAAGGTCGATGAGTGTTTATTGGAAGTCGAAGAGACCATTCAAGCTACCAGTTTTAAATTCTCGACGATAGTTGTAAAAATCATGAATAACAGACTCCGT
>NC_051409.1:34272349-34274297 GCF_015228065.2 Penaeus monodon | reverse complement strand
CATTAATGCCTTATTTTAAGTCAAATAGATCAAGATATCAGTAAATCTTCAGAAATTTCAGAAGCTTTGGCAACATGGCCTTCAACCAAACCTTCCTTTCTCATCGTCTATCGCAGCCTTACTCTCCGCACAAGATACATAGAGTAGGAGGCCGGAGGGGTCAGGGTAGCCCGGGAAGGTAACAAAATTACGAACCTATAGCAAGGACAAACAGAAATCGAATGCGGTCAGATGGTGGTGGGTGTGGTCTACAGGGTCATGAAAAAGTACAGAAAAGATTAACGTGATCAGGCAACGTGAAAGAGGTCTTCATTAGTGGAGTACCCATGGCAGAGCCCAACATCAACCTATGGCGACTGATTGAAACTCTGCACATAGATGCAGAATGACTAAAGGAACGATGATGTCAGCATTTTTACTAGATACATGTACATTATAACCTATATGGGCAATTTAATAATAAAAATTGGCTTGTGTTCGAAAATCAGTTTACAGTAGATTTACAGAGATTAAGAAAAAGATATATGGATACAAACAGAGAAACGTTTCAAATTATCAACAGTCATATCAGGTTATGCAACTGCAGTTAAAACATTCATTCCATGTTATCTTTCATCACTGTCACTTCCAACTTCATTTTCAGGCTCAGGCACTCTAAACAGACTGTCTGGAGTGGCAGGGCCTGCAAAACCAGGCAGGTCGTAATCTATTCTGTCTGAGGCACCATCCATATTCTAACGACATCAAACCACCTCTAACGACATCAAACCAGCTGCAAGGTTTGGCGAGTAGGTGGTACCATTGCGCAGTCACCTTGAAAAGTGCAAAATTTGGGGGTTATATCAGTGTGCTATTCGCACTGTAGGAAGATATATTTTATTTAGAAAAGTCTGTTTTCCCTTGGCAAATTTTCCCGTTATTTCCAGCATCTTCCTGCAACAAAACTCATTAATATTTGTTGTTTTGTGCAGAGCATACATCTGACAGACAATTTTCGGAACAACGTCAACATCAATATCATCGGTGATGTCTCCCGTGCTGATGAACATATATACCAATTCGGTAATTGTGTCTTTCGCCATGTTATTCAAAGGGTTTCACTATCTCTTTCCAGATTTGGAAATTCAAAAGATATTATATATTTAGCAATCGACAGTTAATCATATGTTCTTTGCTACCACTGCCGATATCTACTGAATCAATCATTTCAATGAAGCCATGGTTTCCATCTTCAATACACGACCTGATTACACTACTTAAATGTCTTTCTTAACTTTATAAGAGAAACGTATTTTCTTACCTGTAAATAGCAGATGTGAAGCCAGAACCTGTAACAGATGTGGGATCTTGGCAATATGTGTGGTAGTTCTTGCTTTGAATGATAGGACTTCTGCAATATTGGAGGCATTGATGTATTTCCAGTTGTTTCCTATATCACAGTCCATGATGATCTGTACCATGACGTCCAACAGCACCTATCAGGATTACCAGCACATCTGTGTCTGATGCTCTGTTTGCATCAGCTCCAGTTTCCTGAGCAAGGCTGTTTTATAAGCTTTCGCATGTGACCCACTACAACGCGCAATTGGCAGGGATACGAAATGATTATTAGGAAATTTGCGAAGGTCAAAAGTTGTATCTTCTGCAACAGTTACTAACACACGTATAAATACGTCACGCAGGCTTTCCGCATTAGTTATAGGTTCTTGGACGACTGGTACTTTGAGTCTTTTCTTTCTATTTTTGGTGGCAAAGTTTTAAACCGCTGCGGTTTACCGGCTGGAGAAACTGCGCACAGTCATGAAGGGGATGCACGATTCATCAATCGTTTCACTGGTGAAGGCCATTTGCACGTTGTCTTCTTTAATTGGAGAATGTCGGCATTGAAAAGCTGCAGTCTCTGAGTTCAAGCCCTTCAGATGTTCTCAGTTCTGTGATAGCCAATGCC
>NC_051409.1:34269252-34269322 GCF_015228065.2 Penaeus monodon | reverse complement strand
ATTGAAATTACTAAACTGCTTGACATATGTGTTTTAAAGTATACGGGTCCGTAAGATTATTTACCTGTGT
>NC_051409.1:34267436-34268653 GCF_015228065.2 Penaeus monodon | reverse complement strand
GGCTGATCTAAGCTCAGCTTAATTGGTGGGGGGGGTCATTTTAGAGGTGCTGTTGCAGGTCCCCACTCCACCACTGAAGAGTGCCCTCTCATATTGGTAGTTTCCGATAGTGCTGGCATGCGACTCATCATTTGAAGTTTGTTTCTAAATTGGTACCTCAGGAGCTTGATCTAGTTTTGATTTTATATGTTCTAGTTTTTTGGGCCCTGCCAATGGTTAACCCGGACCCCACCAGTAAAACTCTGTCATTTGCCATTTCTAATTACCCCATACTTGACTACTTTGCCATGATGTGGTTTGTTACCCTGATCGCGCTAAATCTACTCAGTTTTTCCCCTGTAAGCATTTTCATGACCCTGTAGACACCCAAACACACCGTCCCGATCGCAAATGTCCATTTCTCTATGGTTTCCTAAGTAGGTAGGTTCTTGCTATAATACTTCCCCCAGCTACCCTGAGCCTGACCCCCGTGGGCGCTAATCTCTGCGTCCCCCCTACTGAGCGAGCGAGAGTATCCCCCACCCTTATCCTCTTGCACACAGAAAATTAATGTGTAGTAAACATAATGATTGTTCTTTCATTGCCATCATATTTTATTTCAACTACTGCTGCTACCAGTACTACTCATATTAATTTTATCATTAATTTAAGTAAAATCTAGGAGTCAATAGAAAATCTGGGGGTTAAAAAGTTTGAGAAGCCCTGGTTTACAATGACTTTCTAAGCTAGTCATCATACGAACAAGATCAACAGCACCAACATCGAGTTGTCATTCAGCATAAGCAGTTAATCTAGAGATGTATTAAAGATAAAAAAGATGGCTGCTATATCAGTCCTGTATCAAGCATACTGGTCGCAATCTCCGCGGGTATATGAATAACATGATTACTTTCATTTAATTAACTTACACTCCGAAAAAAAAATCGATTAAGGTTATCCGTAATTCAGTTCATTTAGATCTATCAAGTGTGCACACAATCTGTATGGCCAATGTATCTGCAGTTATTCTGTTTTTTTTTTTTCCTTAACGAGAGAAAACCTACCTAATGTACTCGCTGGTCTCGTCTGCTAAACTCAGTCGCTCGCTGTCTGTCCCAGCGAAGAGGACGTGAGAACAGGGTTAGTGCTTCCGCCTTTTTTTCGGGGCTATGCCGGAGGGGGGGGGGGGTGGGGGTAACGGTAAGGAACCAAGATGGAGTACATCCCAGTGTTTTGTG
>NC_051409.1:34262420-34262963 GCF_015228065.2 Penaeus monodon | reverse complement strand
ATCATCCAAACTGAAGATGTCTCGCTCGCTTGCTCGAATATTTCATCCAAAATTCATCAATTGCCAAATGTCATTATTTTCGTGTGGCCATTTAGACAGTTTCAGTACCGGAGAATGCAGTTGTCTGGTTGTGTTTAATGGTTTTACTGCATGTTCGTTTTATTTACTTTATCTTATTGTTATAACAAATATTGGCATGGAACTCTGACAAACATGGAAAAGATGAATAATCAAATTCTGTTGTTGTTTTTTCTTTATTGCTTTACTACCTCATTGTAATGTACAAGCCCACAAATATTCTATAATGTTAAAATGTGGTGAACACTCCGACCAAATGCATCGAATTCATTGACTGTCTCTGAAAATTATGCCTTATACCCTTCTGTGGCATCAGAATGCCCCTGACATCCGCTTGCATTTGGATAACATGCCTTTCAATAATGCAAACAATAATTTCTAGAGCCCGTGTGTATCGACCACCATGAAGTTCCACTGTCTCCTGCTGTTCCTCTTCTTGGGTGGGGCTTTGGTAAGTATGCGATT
>NC_051409.1:34262101-34262189 GCF_015228065.2 Penaeus monodon | reverse complement strand
GGGAGTTAAATTAGCATCACTAACAATGAATCATCATTCCCCCATACGTTAAAAATCCTCCGATTGCTTTATTACCTTATATTACCTT
>NC_051409.1:34261747-34262062 GCF_015228065.2 Penaeus monodon | reverse complement strand
TTTCTTTCTATCGTCAGCAACTCTGTGGGGCGTCGGATTTCTTGACTCAGATATCCGAGATTGGAAATGAGGCTGATTTTTACCCGGACGACATTGACAGCCGGGATGCTGACGATGACTATGATGACTATGACCTCGAGGAAGGTGAGCCGGACTACTTCGATGACGACGATGCCAGTGAAAAGCCGACTACTCGCTTCAGAAGGGCTGCGGTTCCTGATACGATGTCGCGCTGGATGAGACGTCGTAAGAGGGATTTTCCTGTGTTTTGTATGAAGTTGATGCTTTTTTTCCCTCGCTCTTTATCTATTTTAA
>NC_051409.1:34261613-34261712 GCF_015228065.2 Penaeus monodon | reverse complement strand
TATATATGTGTGTATTTGCTGTATCATTTACCGTATATGGAGGTAGCATAGGTAAGTGGTAAAGTGCTGGCTTTACAATCACGCCCGGTCGCCCGTCTT
>NC_051409.1:34260202-34261546 GCF_015228065.2 Penaeus monodon | reverse complement strand
ACCTTTTCGCTTCTTCCCGCAGTTTAGTACGCAGGTTCCTCTACGAATATATCCTCCGCATTCACTTGGATGTGAGACCAACCTTGACTTTGATATATATATTAAAACTGTACATACATCGCACTCACGACAACATTCTTTTGATGAATAATATGAAGTTTAACGGCTAGTTGGAATCTCTTAACTTGATGTTGGATTAGCGAAGGAAGAGCCTTGTTTAACAATCATGGGCCAAATAGGTCAGTGCCATTCACCCACATATTTATTACGGAATTGTACTCATTTACGATTAGATTTACCTTTTTTTCATCTACTAAACCGCGTTCTGCCCCAAGTAATTCCACTTTGTACTTCCTCTCGCATTAGCCATAAAAGTAATACGGAACGATAAGCAACGTGCTTTTGCTGACCGTCATTTGTTTCCAAGGTTTCGAAACACTCACATGGATTTCGATCGTGATCGACTCACACAGCTACATTCTTTTTATTCCTTATTGGCTATAAAGCTGTATCAAGACATATATTTGTATATAGGATTCAGGGGGCCTCCAAATGACAGAAATGACGAGGAATTACAGTTACATCATATCATACACATAGTCCAGTTACAACTTTACATTGTTTGATTTACCTTTTGATAACCTTATGCTGTTGCTGAAAACAGTTTACACAGTTGCTCATGGATTTGAAAAAGCTAACAATAATTTGCAGCATGGGTATCCCATTATATGCTAATCAGATTGTTTCCAGAATATATAAAACGGGAATTTGCCTTTTACCTTCTACACCGTACCTTATTAAGAGAGATATAACCATTACTGATTGCTTCTTTCATTCTTATGAGAGTAATGATAAGACTGACAATAATATACCAGACATCTGCCGTAAAACCAACGCCATCTGGGCCGATTTCTACAAGAGTTCATGTGCGGTCCCAGTGAACGAATGGTTAAATGAATAGATACATAAACAAACACGTGAATAAGTGCTTTTACCTGACTCTGAATTATTTTTACTGTTTTCTCTGTCTCCCCTTTTGTGAAACATATACGGATTAACAAAAGTTAAATGAAAAATTCTCCCCTTATTTAATAATGATACGTACCTGTTACCTCCCCCTTACGCAGACGAAAGAATCAGAGCCCACGGTTGCAAGTTACGCGGGGGGTACTGTGTTCAGCCGGGAGAGGCCTGCGAGGGGAAACGTGTCCAAAAGTTTTGCGCCAAATACCATGGCCACTGTTGCTTCCCTGGTAAGTTTACGAACGTGTTTCGTTTTTTTTTGTGTGTGTGTGTGTTTATGTACTCTGTGATTGATGGCATGAATGTGGGGGCGGTGGCAAG
>NC_051409.1:34258998-34259889 GCF_015228065.2 Penaeus monodon | reverse complement strand
GGGGTGGAGGAAGAAAGTGATCTCTTGTCACAGTACTTGGCGAGATCTTTGAAGGCATCATAGCCGACAAAATTTCATCGTCCCTTACTTCTCAGTAAGGAACACGCATTTCGGTTTTCGAACAAGCAGATTAGCGGCTGACTTATTACTCCACATGTCCACTACTTGGCACAAGGCCCTTGACCAATGCAGGGACACCTTCGTCATAGCTCTCGTCACTGCAGGAGCTTTTGGGAGCGAGTGGCACCTCGGTCATTAACAAACTCAGCAGCGTGGGAGTGCGGCGACCTCCTCCACCTTATGCAAGACTACCTGAGAGGTAGATCCCTCAGAATAGCACTCAAAGTACATAAAGTACCTTAGTAGCAGTGAACGGTCGCACCTCGGAGGGAAACCCGATAGGCGCCAGGGTATAGTGTCCTCGGCCCAACCTGAAACTTCTCTTTTAGTGACCTGATTGAATAACCTCGTCCCAGAGGTGCATGCCTATGCTGATGACTGCATCCTGACATTCCCCTTGTGATAGTGGCGATCATCATGCTACCGTCGCACACATGATCCGAGTTCCTTCAAACCGTCGTCTCATGAGGCAGACGCTGACAACTTGATTTGTCCATATTACAAAACACAGCTGATGCTTATATCTCGAGTCAACGGACCCTGATACCAACCGTTCTGCTCAAAGGGAGCACTGCCACTTCAGTCATCGATTACCATTCTGTATGTGGAGTTTAATAATAATCTGACTATCACTAATTACCTTTGTAGTGTTGACAGGAAGGTCGCATGGAGACTAAGCTGTCTGCTAACCTCTCGCCTCTTGGATTGTCAGGGTATTTCCCACTATGTATGCAGCACAAGTACGTTCTCTCATGACATTTGCACGAGAAG
>NC_051409.1:34258755-34258913 GCF_015228065.2 Penaeus monodon | reverse complement strand
TCCAAAAAGACGAATACACTCAATTAAGTCATCTCTTTTTTTTTATGTTTTTTCTTTACAGACTGGGGTTTGCCAGTGCCTGAATGCCCAGGTCGGGAGATAAACAGTAAGTATTTTATCTACTTCATATGCTTAAAAGTGATATGGAGGTTAACTTA
>NC_051409.1:34258508-34258666 GCF_015228065.2 Penaeus monodon | reverse complement strand
TTTTTACGTCCCAAATTAGTGTATATATTTCTTAAAATGTCTATAATTACAATTTCTATTTCATAATTCGAAGAGAAAACAATTATAGAATCACTTATAACGCAGACTTATGGAGGTGCAAATATCTTGAGAAATATGACGTGGTATTGTGTCCTATC
>NC_051409.1:34258167-34258391 GCF_015228065.2 Penaeus monodon | reverse complement strand
CAGCCAGTGCATCCATTAAAAAATAGCCACTGGAAGCGGATACGCAGAAATTCCAAATTACATTGTGATGTATGTTGTTCCAATGGTAAACGGTATTAGCAGTGCACGGCCATCGGTTTGGACGAGTGCAATACCCCAGAATGATTCTATATTCGTTTTTTTTTTCATACTTTAATAAACATTATAATGACAAATGTTCAAAATGGTTGCACATATTTAGGATG
>NC_051409.1:34257494-34257811 GCF_015228065.2 Penaeus monodon | reverse complement strand
TGAACCATTTCCCATCAACCACCTCCTTCTGCAGTAACCGACGGCGGAGTCATCACTGACACCGAAGGCATGATTAAGTCCAGAGGTTATCCCAACATTTACGACCGAAACAGCCACGACACGATGGTCATCAACGCGCCAGAGAATTATGTCATTGAGATCGAGTTTAAAGCTTTAGACTTGGAGTACAATAGCTTCTGCGGCCACGATTACCTTCGCATCGTTGACACCGCTACTAATCGGGGCCTCGGCTGGTGTGTGAAACCTTTAACATTTTCGCCTCTACTTCCCGTCTTCTCTTTTTATTTATTTTAAAT
>NC_051409.1:34257192-34257407 GCF_015228065.2 Penaeus monodon | reverse complement strand
TTTTTTTTTTTAGCAGGGTATCGCGTGGTGAGTGGATTCTTTTTTATCATATTTATTGTTTTGTTGTTGTCAGGTTCTCGGACGGTGAGTAAATACGTTTAAAAAGTAGTAGTATTTCCCCCTCGCGTTTCACTGTTCCGGATAATTAAGCGAAATCTTTGAAATTTTCGTCTTCAATTTTAGTTGTTGTTCTCAGGGTTTCGGAAGGTGGGAGA
>NC_051409.1:34256708-34257139 GCF_015228065.2 Penaeus monodon | reverse complement strand
ATTGTTGCCAGGATCTCGGGCGTTCAGCGAATTCTTAAAAAAAAAATCGGCTTCATTTTTTTCTTCAGTTTTTATAGCCGTTGTTATAATTCTGTAATCAAACTTCAAACAAGGTTACGTTCTGTAATGGAACGAGGATTTGAAACCATATATGAGTGGAACAAGCTTTCAAACCACAGCAGAAGCATTTGTTGGAAGCTTATTCCCCACATGTACAGTGTCAGTGTAAGTCGGCTACAGTTTCTGCTGAATCCTTTTCGCCACATTACAGACTATAAAATCCTAAATTCATCCCACGTGGTTAGGATGAATATTAGGTTCGGCTCACTAATAGCTTGTGGAGTAGGGCTGGGAGATGGTAAGGGGGGGGGGAGAGACAGGAAGTGTGAAATGCCGCATCGGGATCGAACGCTGGAAGCTGAAATTATTGT
>NC_051409.1:34255595-34256428 GCF_015228065.2 Penaeus monodon | reverse complement strand
CTTGCAAAATATACACTGTCATGCAGGTTTAACGAGCCTCTGATTTGTGGTGACGTCATCCCACCAGTTTTGAGGTCGTTAACAAACAGCGTGACGATTGAGATGGTGACAGACTACAACATTCAAAAGGGCGGATTCGTTGCATGCTTCAGGATGGTGCCGAGCGTACGTATTCCAAGTTATTTTGTTTTGAGTGTTTCGCTGATAAACATAAAATAAAGGAGGAGCCCTCGTTTTTATTTGAGTTTCAATTTTAGTATTTTTTAAATATAGACATATTTACATTAAGAATGTAATAGTAGTATTTCATATTAAAGTAGTATCAGAAATTTCTGCAATAAAGTTTCCTTTTTTTTCTTTACAGTAATGAAAAAAGGAACACCTGAGATTTTCCCGCCACTGCAAAAGTTGTACCGTGGCGACCTTCCAACAATAACAGCTTGCTTACTGTATAACACTGCTTTAAATATGGAAAATATTTAATCAAGCTTCGCTTTGGACAACCACAACCTTAAGGGAAGAAAATCAACTGACGCTTCAATGGATTTTGAATTATTTATTGCAACCGACTAATCGTTTTAAGAGATTTTTTTCTGTTACTATTTCTATGGAACAAACTTTTATTGCAGTCAATCATCTTTACAATGAAAATTGTTTATCGACTAAGAACTACAAAATTTATTAGTATCTTTGGTTAAAATCTTTATATTTGGGCCGTTGTTTTCGGTTAGTGAATTAAATTCTTTATTCCTGTTTTGAAAGTATATCGTTAGTTCACATGAATGTTAAAATAAGCACACTGAGTGGGATTCATTACAACTTTCAGTTAAACA
>NC_051409.1:34254895-34255100 GCF_015228065.2 Penaeus monodon | reverse complement strand
ACAATTTCTATAAATTTGGAACATATCCTATCCTTAATCATAAAGATATGCATCTGATCTACAGAAATTTCTGCATGGTGTTTGTTTTTTATCAATCCTTGAATTTCCATTTCACTGATCGGATGATGTTTGCCTCCTTAATTGTCTTCAGTATCTCCATGAATAATGAGACAACCACACAAGCCCATACAGGCGTGCTCGCAAT
>NC_051409.1:34253738-34254769 GCF_015228065.2 Penaeus monodon | reverse complement strand
AACGATAAATTATCAAAAATCCGTTAAGAATGGCAAAATATACTGAACAAAAGAATTTCAATAGGGAACATAATAAAATCAAATTGGAATACGTGTGATTACGTGTCTTATTTGTCCAAGACTACGAACAGAATGCCTATGGAAAGTGGAATCAATTAATCTTGCCTCGTAATATAGATACTGGATATGGATAACTGGACACCTGCTGGACACCGACATGCCTTCTGTATTTCTAATTTTCTCTGCACAATATCCACTTTCTTTTATAAGCTCATGTTGACGAAGGGAAATACTTTGCAATACACTGACGTTCACTCTCGGAAAGCACTCCAGGACACTACGTTCTCATGCTGCGAAAAAATGGCAGAGGAAACACACTAGATATATATAGCTATTTGGGAAGTAAACGTTTATTTATATGGTCCTAGATCGATGGATAGACATTGGATATAGAGGCAGAGGCAGCAAACATGTATAAATCAGCTGGCAACTCACTTAGAACATATTTCCAAAACGATATTTTTCTTTTCAACTTTCCAGTCTTTTCAAGCAATTTATAAACTTCATGGGGAACGTTTGGAAACTGAAATTTAATGAACTAATTCCCAAGGACTTTTCATTATAGTCTGACATAACTATCAAGTGCCTACATATTTGCCGTTTTCTAACGACAAGCTACTGCCTCTTGTTTTCCATTTTTAACATGCACTCCAAGTTTAACCTACTTTATCATTGGACTGAAATTATAATAATTTTGATTAATGACAAAACTTTCTCGTTCGTCAATAACTGAGTCTGTTTGTATTTTAAGGTAAATTTCTTTTGCTCTGTTCCTCAAGTAAGCTAGGCAAAGAAGCGGCTTTTGCATATTCTTCTGATTTTTAGAATAATTCCCTACTCGGCGTTTTTTAATAATGGCGTTTCTACATTGTTGTTTGTAATTATGAAACTAATTCATTACCACGTGTACTGTTCGCGATACTGCGAGCCTGAGCATCGTCAAATTGCATTAGTATTTATAGAAGAAAATG
>NC_051409.1:34252979-34253242 GCF_015228065.2 Penaeus monodon | reverse complement strand
CCCGAAAAATAGCTACATGTTTGCTATGTTGACACTAAAACACAAAAGATGATGAATTTTCCGAAAGACATAGCAGTAGACTGGAAAAACAGGAGACTGCTTTGTGAACTGTATCTTCATCTATGGCTATGGTCAGGCCGGGGATGAGGAAACTAGGAACTGTGCAGTCGGCAAGGGAGTGCGCCAAGGGGGTGTCTGCTCTCTCGCTCTACTCTCCATCTAAGCAGAGATGATGATAGAGGCCATGGATGGATCAGGGGAAC
>NC_051409.1:34250449-34250897 GCF_015228065.2 Penaeus monodon | reverse complement strand
AAAAGGGGCCTTTTCAAACTGGAAAAAAAAACCCCCCGTTTCCCGTCCATCGAAGTAGGTCCGGGGTTTCAGCACTTTACACTTCCCTATGCTACCTCCTACACGGTAAAGTACAGCAAATACACACATAATAAGAGGACAGGAGGAAGAATAGTCCAGTTAAAAAGATAAAGAGCGAGGGAAAAAAGCATATTCATACAAACACAGGAAAATCCTCACGAGTCTATCCAGCGCGACATCGATCAGAACCGCAGCCTTCGAAGCGAGTGTCGGTTTTTACTGGCACGTCGTCATCGAAGTAGTCCGGCTCCCCTTTCCTCGAGGTCATAGTCATCATGCATCGTCAGCATCCCGGCTGTCAATGTTGTCGGTAAAATCAGCCTCATTCAATCTGGATATCTGAGTCAAGAAATCCGACGCCCCACAGAGTTGTGACGATAAAAAGAAA
>NC_051409.1:34250332-34250408 GCF_015228065.2 Penaeus monodon | reverse complement strand
AAGGTAATATAAGGTAATAAAGGCAATCGGAGGATTTTTAACGTATGGGGAATGATGATTCATTGTTAGTGATGCT
>NC_051409.1:34249732-34250176 GCF_015228065.2 Penaeus monodon | reverse complement strand
CTCGCTCTGCCAATCTATCCGTGTGTTGCAGTCTGTCTATTTTAGTAAATGGGTTTAAATCCGGTCCTTGTGTATGTAGTGTCTGAATCGCATACTTACCAAAGCCCCACCCAAGAAGGGGAACAGCAGGGACAGTGGAACTTCATATGGTCGATACACACGGGCTCTAGAAATTATTGTTTGCATTATTGAAAGGCCATGTTATCCAAATGCAAGGGATGTCAGGGGCATTCTGATGCCACAGAAGGGTATAAGGCATAATTTTCAGAGACAGTCAATAAATTCGAGCATTTGGTCGGCGTGTTCACACATTTAACATTATAGAATATTTGTGGGCTTGTACATTACAATGAGTAGTAAAGCAATAAAAAAAAAACAACAACAACAGAATTTGATTATTCATCTTTTCCATGTTTTTCAGAGTTCCATGCCAATATTTGTTTT
>NC_051409.1:34249548-34249691 GCF_015228065.2 Penaeus monodon | reverse complement strand
CCATTAAACACAACCCGAAAAACTGCATTCTCCGGTACTGAAACTGTCTAAATGGCCACACGAAAATAATGACATTTGGCAAAATTTATGATTTTGGATGAAATATTCGAGCAAGCGAGCGAGACATCTTCAGTTTGGATGAT
>NC_051409.1:34245062-34246183 GCF_015228065.2 Penaeus monodon | reverse complement strand
TACTCCCTCTTTGTTCCTGTACCCCCCCCCCCTCCGCATAGCCCCGAAAAGGCGCGAAGCACTAACCTGTTCTCACGTCCTCTTCGCTGGACAGACAGCGAGCGACTGAGTTTCGCAGACGAGACCAGCGAGTACATTCGGTAGGTTTTATCTCGTTAAGGAAAAAAACAGAAATAACTGCAGATCACATTTGCATACAGATTGGTGCACACTGACTAGAATCTAATGAACTGAATTTACGGATAACCTTAATCGATTTTTCGGAGTTTAATTAATGAAAGTAATCATGTTATTCATATACGCGGAGATTGGAAGTATGCTTGATACAGACTGATATAGCAGCCATCTTTTTTATCTTTAATACGTCTATAGATTAACTGCTTATGCTGAATGGCACTCGATGTTGGTGCTGTTGATTTTGTTCTTATGATGACTAGCTTGACAGTCATTGTAAACCAGGGCTTCTCAAACTTTTTAACCCCCAGATTTTCTATTGACTCCTAGATTTTACTTAAATTAATGATAAAATTAATATGAGTAGTACTGGTAGCAGCAGTAGTTGAAATAAAATATGATGGCAATGAAAGAACAATCATTATGTTTACTACACATAATTTTTGTGTGCAAGAGATAAGGGTGGGGGATACTCTCGCTCGCTCAGTAGGGGACGCAGAATATTAGCCCACCGGGGTCAGGGTAGCTGGGAAAGTATAGCAAGAACCTACCTACTTAGACACATAGAGAAATGGACATCTGCCGATCGGACGGTGGTGGGTGTCTACAGGGTCATGAAAATGTACAGAAAAACTGAGCTAGATTAGCGCGATCAGGTAACAAACCACATCATGGCAAAGTATGTCAAGTATGGTGTATTAGAAATGGCAAATGACAGATGTTTTCACTGGTGGGGTACCATTGGCAGGGCCCAAAAACTAGAACATATAAATCAAACTAGATCAGCTCATGAGGTACCAATTTAGAAACAACTTCAAATGATGCAGCGATGCCAGCACTATCAGAAAATACCAATGAGAGGCACTTTCAGTGGTGGAGTGGGGACCTGCAACAGACACCTAAAATGACCCCACCCATAAGCTGAGCTAGATCAGCTCATCAGACAT
>NC_051409.1:34242564-34242784 GCF_015228065.2 Penaeus monodon | reverse complement strand
TAAATATTTTCATTACGTTACGTATATACTGTTCTTGTGTACTTTCCCCGTTTTTAATTTTGAATTTTCTTTATAAAACAAAATTCAAAACAAAACCTCTGTATATATTATTTTTCTGACTTTTTCAAGGTTCTTTTTGCCCAGTACTATGATGGTACAGTTTTGCCTCCGAAACTTTTAATAATTTTGAAATTTCACGACTGGTTAGCCCCTATTACGG
>NC_051409.1:34239782-34241744 GCF_015228065.2 Penaeus monodon | reverse complement strand
AAAAGAGAGAGGAGAGTGAGATAAAATAGATAGGCATTGGCTATACAGAACTGAGAACATCTGAAGGGCTTTGAATCAGAGATGCAGCTTTTAAATGCCGACATTCTCCAATTAAAGAAGACAACGTGCAAATGGCCTTCACCAGTGAAAGATTGATGAATCGGGGTCCCCTTCATGACTGTGCGCAGTTTCTCCAGCCGGTTAAACCGCAGCGTTTTAAAACTTTGCACCAAAAATAGAAAGAAAAGATCAAATCCCAGTCGCCCAAAGAACTATAACTAATGCGGAAAGCCCGTGACGTATTATACGTGTGTTAGAAAACTGTTGCAAAAGATACAACTTTTGACTTCGCAATTTCCTAATAATCATTTCGTATTCCCTCCCAATTGCGCGTTGTAGTGGGTCACATGCGAAACCTTATAAAACACCCTTTGCTCGGGAAACTGGGCTGTGCAAACCAGAGCATCAACACAAAATGTGCTGGTAACCGGTAGGTGCGTTGGACGTCATGGTACAGATCATCATGGACTGTGATATGGAAACAACTGGAATACATCAATCCCTCCAATTTTGCAGAAGTTCCTATCATTCAAAGCAAGAACTCCCACAGCATATTGCCAAGATTTCCCACATCTGTTACAGTTCGGGCTTCAAAATCTGTATTTAAACAGGTAAAAATACGTTTCTCTTATAAAGTTAAGAAGACATTTAGAGGTGTAATCGGGTCTTTGTATGAAGATGGAAACCAGGGCCATTCCTTTGGGAAATTATTGATTCTTTGATATCGGCAAAGGGTACAAAGAAAATTGGTTAACGTTATTGCTGAATATAGATATCTTTTGAATTTCCAAATCTGAAGAGATAGGGGAAACCTTTGAATAACATGGCGAAAGAACAATTACCAAATTGGTATATATGTTCTTTCAGAGGGGAGACACCCCGATGATATTGAGTTGGACCGTTGTTCCGAAAATTGTCTGTCAGTTGTATGCTCGAAACAAAACAACAAATATTAATGAGTTTTTTTGCGAAGATGCTGGAAATACGGGAAAAAATTCCCCAAAGGGGAAAAAAAAAGGATTTTTTCTAATGAAAATTATTTCCCACAGTGCGAATAGCACACTAAATTATAACCCCCAAATTTTGACTTTTCAGGTGACTGCGCAATGGTACCACCTCTCGCCAAAACCTTTGCAGCTGGTTTGAGTCGTTAGAGGTGTTTGTGTCGTTAGAAAGATGGTGCTCGGGACGAATGATTAAAACCTGCCGGGTTTTTTGCAGGCCCTGCCACTCCAGACAGTCTGTTTAGGTGCCTGAGCCTGAAATTGAGTTGAAGTGGACAGTGATGAAAGATAACATGGATGAATGTTTTAAATGCAGTTGCAAAAACTGATATGCTGTTGAAAATTTGAAACGTTCCTGTTTGTACCCATATTCTTTTTCTTAATCTCTGTAAATCTACTGAAAACTGATTTCGAACACAAGCCAATTTTTATTATAAAATTGCCCATATAGGTTATAATGTACAGATCTAGTAAAAAATGCTGACATCATCGTTCCTTTAGTCATTCTGCATCTATGTGCAGAGTTTCAGTCAGTCCCCTATAGGTTGATGTTGGGCTCTGCCATGGGTACTCCACTAATGAAACCTCTTTCACGTTTTCCTGATCACGTTAATCTTTTCTGTACTTTTCATGACCCTGTAGAAACCACACCCACCACCATCTGACCGCCATTCGATTCCGTTTGTCCCTTTCTATAGGTTCGTAATTTTGTTACCTTCCCGGGCTACCCTGACCCCTCCGGCCTCCTACTCTATGTATCTTGTGCGGAGAGTAAGGCTGCGTAGACATTTAAAAGGAAGGTTTGGTTGAAGGGCCCTGTTTGCCAAAGCTTCTGAAATTTCTGAAGATTTACTGATATCTTGATCTATTTGACTTTAAAAAAAGGCATTAATGTATG
>NC_051409.1:34239439-34239663 GCF_015228065.2 Penaeus monodon | reverse complement strand
ACGGAGTCTGTTATTCATTTAAAATTTTTTTAAACAACTATCGTCGAGAATTTAAACTGGTAGCTTGAATGGGCTCTTCGACTTCCAATAAACACTCAAACGACCTTCTGGATATTCGATATCGACTACCTACCATCATTCACCGTGATGTATTTCTGTATTAAAAAATACCATAATCTAATAGCTATTAGCATCATGATCTTCGTATACCCGTCCCCCCTTGT
>NC_051409.1:34239286-34239399 GCF_015228065.2 Penaeus monodon | reverse complement strand
TGAATTTTATCATGCCCATCGTCATGGATATCTCCCTGTATGTAACGTGGTTCTAATCCAAAGAAAATTTAATTCGACAGCAAGTAGTGAGCGCAGAAAATGAACATAGACCT
>NC_051409.1:34239095-34239242 GCF_015228065.2 Penaeus monodon | reverse complement strand
GTGTGTATTGTTCATTATTTTCACCAAAACATTAGGTATTTTCCCCTTTGCGCTCTAGCATCGGCGTCCCGGCGTGTACTTTTTAAATTATGTACACAATAACGTATGTATATCATAAAATCTATCTGTTTGTCTACCTGTCTACCA
>NC_051409.1:34235812-34236632 GCF_015228065.2 Penaeus monodon | reverse complement strand
TTTTTTCTTATTTAATAAGGTAATAAATTTCATTACTCTTATCCTGGTGTAACTTTTTTAAATCAAAATGCGAATATTAAACGAATATAACTTTACCGTGAGCCCGTTACTTACGATTCCCGATAATTTACAGGAAAATTTATCAATTTGTTTAAAAATAACTTAAAAAATTTTAATATTTTGATTATTAAATTTTGGGGTTTTCCCCGAATGCAGACAAAAAATTTTACTTAATGAAGGAAAATTTTAAGATTTTTTTTTTTATATCCGGTTTTTTCCTCGTAAAGGGTAAGAAAAATTATCCCATCTGTAAAAAACTAATAGTATTTGTTATGAAAATAAAGTTTGTATTCTGAAAAAGTTTATTTCAAAACCCCGGTTAAAACATCTCTTGTATTTTTGAAGTATTTTTTTCATTTACAATTCTTCCCCTATGTTATTTTCCATTTTTTTTTTTGTTACTTTTTCGTTCTTACTTTGCACCCTATAATGTCATAATTATTTATGCTCTCATATTAAAAACTTTAATAACTGAAAAAACATTCCCTACGTACGAACCCCTTTTAAAAAACGATATATGCTAAACCTGAAAAAACTAGGGGTATTCGCGCCCCAAATTTTAACCCACATTCCCGATGAAGTAATAATGAGTAAAATCCAATTATGTAATTGTTCATTTATTGTTGTTAAGGCGAAACAGAATGATCCTGCCAGAAAAGGAAGCCCAAAAAAATGAAAATAGACAGTGAGGAAAAAAAGGGGAGAGAAGAAATAATTTTTGGGTTTATCTTTCTACCGATCCCTCTTCTATGGATCACAA
>NC_051409.1:34228136-34228450 GCF_015228065.2 Penaeus monodon | reverse complement strand
TTTTTATTGAATATGAAGTTTTATTTTCATCAAAAGTCAGAATTAATATAAAAAACAACTTTAGTGTGTTTATCTATGTTTGGAGAAAGGCAAGTTTCGTCTGATAGAGTATTTCTACTGATTTATGTAAAATGAAATAGATTTTATAACTAAAAAGTTCCATATTCGTACAAATATCCACGAAGAAAATTCATATGGGTTCCAAACACTATATTGTTTCCTTGTGTACCAAAATTCAGTGGCCAACCTCTATTATTTTTCTTAGTACAACTACATTACAATTCTATGAGCTATGAATATAAGTGTACGTGTGC
>NC_051409.1:34224470-34224778 GCF_015228065.2 Penaeus monodon | reverse complement strand
TTTTATTGAATATGAAGTTTTATTTTCATCAAAAGTCAGAATTAATATAAAAAACAACTTTAGTGTGTTTATCTATGTTTGGAGAAAGGCAAGTTTCGTCTGATAGAGTATTTCTACTGATTTATGTAAAATGAAATAGATTTTATAACTAAAAAGTTCCATATTCGTACAAATATCCACGAAGAAAATTCATATGGGTTCCAAACACTATATTGTTTCCTTGTGTACCAAAATTCAGTGGCCAACCTCTATTATTTTTCTTAGTACAACTACATTACAATTCTATGAGCTATGAATATAAGTGTACG
>NC_051409.1:34220796-34222016 GCF_015228065.2 Penaeus monodon | reverse complement strand
TCTGCAAGATGTATACCCAAGTTATCCCTATTACTGTGCCGTCTTCTATCATAATACTATTTACACGTTTTCTATGATCATCTTGAACGGATAAACTGACACAAGGAATGAGTTTATATTTCATCCAGTGGAAGGATTTGTAGGGGATTTACCTACCTAGAATGGAGGAACACTTTTTTGTAAGTATCCATTGAATCAATTAATTAGCATATATTTCGATTAGATATTAAGATTAGTGTGAAAAAATAACACTGATACCACATGTGTGGAATATGATGCCAATCTTGCTCTTATAGCTCTACTGTATAATCTTATTGATACTTTTGACTTTTTCTGTTACACAGGCTTCCAGATCCAATTTACCTTCAAGTTCTTTCAATATATGATACCACTTAGGAAACAGAATACAGCCAGACAGCCTTGAGAACTTGAGAAGAGGGCAACCGCATTTCAGGAAACCCCACCTGAGCCTTCCGTTACTAAAAATTACTCTTATTGTTTGACCATATTAACCGAAATGTAAGCACTTGATTCATTTTGATTAGTTACTGTGCTTATATGGAATTAGGGACGTCACCAGGACAAGTAGTTGAAAGGGGGGGGGCTCTATGACTGTACCTCCTTATGAAGTGTTACAAATTGGCTTTAAAGTGATTGAAGTAAATTACAGGTCAAAATGAAAGCTTAATTTTGTATGTTTTATTTATCATGTGGGTATTCTGCATTTTAAGATATTTATGTAACCATTTACTACATTCTATGAGCTCATTTTATAAAACTATTGAAAGTGATAAGTAAAATTAGTTTTCACATTTCAGGTTTATGTGTAGAAAAAGTTATTTTCTTAATATTATTTCCCCAAATTTTCTTTTCTGTTTGACATATTTTTAGTTTTAAAATGTATATGAAATATTTTGATATATAAATTTAAGCTCAGATGGACATGTAATAGTTATTTGCTCCTTATTGGTAAATGTTATATATGTTATTATGTTTTTTAGTATATTAGTATTAATCTTTATTAACATGTTCTGATATTGAGTAGTTTTAAATCAAAATGGACTTATTATTCAGTTCCAACAAACAGAAATAACTACCATTCCATATTTAGCATTCCATCAAAATATATTAGAGCCATTAGCAGAAGAAAATATGAAGTATAATTGGGATATTATGTAGTAAGCTAGCTAATAATTAATCTTAATATGCATGCACAAAGG
>NC_051409.1:34220520-34220605 GCF_015228065.2 Penaeus monodon | reverse complement strand
CAGAATACCTTTGGACACATATACCCTCATATCAATCACATTTATTATATCTTCTTACCTTTTGAGGCACTACAAGTTCTCTATA
>NC_051409.1:34220256-34220491 GCF_015228065.2 Penaeus monodon | reverse complement strand
GTCAAAAAGTTTGATTGTTCCAATTTCCTATCAGTTTAGCCATTTCTCAAGGGTAATGTATGTCTATTATTTTATTTTTATGATAACTTGCCAAGGCAAAGTTGTATGCTTTATGTAAGAGATTACACTTATTATGATGCCATATAGGGTATATGCTTAGAAAACACCCACTCATCTACCGGGTGACTATCATTGATTTGGCAAAGGCCAGTAAACTTCTTAGTCCTTTTTCTTA
>NC_051409.1:34215069-34220081 GCF_015228065.2 Penaeus monodon | reverse complement strand
AAAAGTGACCCCCGGCGTCGCCACTGACTTGCAGCGTCCTCCGCCTCCCCCGGTCCTGTTGTGCGGCGGCCGGCTTCGAGGCAACATGGTGCTCGGTAAGGAAAAAATAAGTTGTCTTGTTGGATAGCTATTTTAGTGGTGTTGGTAGTATTTATGTTTTTTTATTGTTAGGTGGTATGTGTATGCTCTTATTAATGCTAGGTGTTTTAATTGCTATTTAGGGGAGTGATCTAATGAATACGAAAGTGGGAGGGAGGGTTTGAGTTCAATACCGTTATTAATGTTATATTTTATATGCATTATAGATCTGCCGTAATTAATAATTTGCATCAATCTCTTGGGTATTCGTGATCAAGTGTTTTCTCTTGTGATTAAGAAACTGAGTTTATGTAGGTTTTTGTGAATTTTAAGCCAAATGGATTTTCTCCCCCACAGCTGTTTTTAGTCGAAATTCAAAAGAATCGAGAAATGGGAAATGTATATAGAATGCTTAAGCAAGGAGATAACGGTGAATTAGAGGAATCAAGACTCTTAATAAATGCAACACCCAGTGAATTAAGGAAAGAAACGGTAAATAAATTGAAAGCAAATCGACCACGTGGTTTTGACGGCTTGAGCCTCTCGACTTTGTAGGCTTATATAAATGATTTCGCCGGAGAAGCTTTTAAAGTTTTGTAAATTATATTGTAATAAAGCTCAGATGCGATATTTTGAAAACGTATATTGCTGTTCAATTTACTGAATGCGGGATGACGGGTACTTGATTCATGGCTTTCACAAATGACACTACTGGTATTTGACTGTTGGTGCATCAGTGTGGCGGGGAATAGCACTTAACACTTTCTTTTAGTGATCAAGGTTTTCATTGCCATTGTTTCCAAAAATTAAATCGGCTGAAATACTTTAAAGCTTTTAAAAGCTTTACCCAATTATTTCCAATATTATGGATAAAGTCTTTGACGAACAAATTTTACTTGTCTTTTGGCAGTGTAGATGGAGTTTACCTGAAAGTCTTGTCCATATTCTAAGAAAATGTAGTTTCAGTACCCAACTGGTACAATCATGAATTCATGATAGGGAGTTGCATCTTTGAATTTAATAGCTACTTGAATGATGAGACGATGACGAGGCTGAACCGCTTCTGAATCGGGCGGCTGTAGTTAGCGCCGAGTTCTTCGGGGCTGCTGCTGTCTGTCCTGAGGAGGTTGGGGTTTCGGTGATGTGTATTGAGGCATTTGGCTGAACAGCATAACAAAGTTGCCACAAAAATGTTGCAAATTTAAGGAAACTAAATCTAAATTTCTTTCAGAATGTGCCAACGGTAGATACTATGAGCTGGGCTTGCATGACTGTCAAGAGGGAAGAATTTCTTCAGAGCAAGCATTGAGCTTGAAACTTGGAATTATGTAAGTTTAATTTTACTCATTGAATGGAAATGAAATTACTGGATTGCCTAATTTAGGCAGATCAAATGGTATATATCTTGGTTGTTAGTGATAAGAAATATTAACTTTACATACAAATTGACTATAAAATGTGATGTCTTTATACTACTGGAAAATGGAAGGTTTCCAGCTCTTCTTATTGGGGAAACCTAATTGGTTAACTTGTATTAATGTTTAGCAGTAGAGATCTTTACAATTTCTATATAAAATGGCCTTCCAATGTTAATAGAACTACCAAGAAAAGTTGGTGGCTTTGTGAAGTTGTATTAATATAATGTAGATTAACCATGATGAAACGATGACGAGGCTGAACCGCTTCTGAATCAGGCGGCTGTAGTTAGTGCCGAGTTCTTCGGGGCTGCTGCTGTCTGTCCTGAGGAGGTTGGGGTTTTATTGATGTGTCTTGAGGCATTTGGCTGAATGTTTGTATGACCTTTTGAAGTGTTTCGTTGTTTTAACTTTGAGGAAATTAAAAAACTTTTTCAAATTTTCAGGCTATTGAAATGGAGATGTACCTGTTCAACCAAACTGGACTAGGTAAGAATTTGATTCCCCTTTTTAATGAAGCCAGATTTGATGTAATCTTGTAATAGTATACCTTTTTTAATATGTGCAAACTTGTTATAGATAATGCAGAATGTTAATAAAATAAAACTTTAAATGATGAATTTTCTGACACTTCTCGGATGACAACCGTGATTCCATTTTTAATCTGAAAGTTTAAATTGTAAAGAAATCCATGTGCTACTTGTCAAATTTTAATATTGGTTCTTATAATTTCAGAAGTTGGCTTCCAGGCTGAAATGGTAACTATGAAGTGGTTAATCTGTATTAAATTATTAGTCTTGGAAATAGATTGAATAGGGGTATAGATTGGGATGAAATGTGGCAGAACCAGGACTTGTTAATGGTCTTTGAAGAGTGGTTTGTCCTTTGAGGGATTGCAGTAGTTAAAGATGTTTGGAAGTCATAACTTTTTCAATAGTTCGAGTGGAAACTGGTCATTTCAGCTAGTCTACCTAGGAATTTACAAAACATGTAAATTTTTTTAGCAACCAGGGTTTACAAGTTGAAAAACTTCCCAAGTCCTCTTCTCCCCCATCCCAACTAATTGTACTTATGATGAAAAAAATCTCGCGACTGTCTACAGAACCTTAATTGGTGAAAATCTTGATCTGATCAGGCTATTTGATAAAACCGTTTTATAGTCTTTTGGAATTTGCGTAACACCTGTAATCTCTACAGGTGTAAACAAGGTTGCTCATCTTAACTTCAAAAAGATGACGACCCAACATCCCACTTCTTCGATGCCCCTTCTGTCATTTGAAGGTGAGATGGTGTTTATGTTGTATCTAGGTATGGTATCTTGCATGTGATGATCCATTATCCCAACATTTTGAGAAGTACAATGAAACTATAAACTACTGATTAATACTTTGCAGATTACCAAGTCCAGTGTATATTCAGATGTGTATATAAGCATATTTACTTTTCAGGGCTTTCAAGATGATTGAAGGAATTTGGAACGCACTTAAGTGGAAGGTATGTGTCAATTAATATTTTTTAAAAATATACTGTAAATGATGAAACAAATCTCGCGACTGTCTACAGAACCATAATTGGTGATAAACCCAAATCTGATAAATGAGAATAAAAATGCTTTAGTACTTACTAAGTCTAGTTTATTTGACAAGAATTTTTCACTTCAGGTCCTCGTTGCTTGTGAGAACTGCAACTTGGCGATCGAGATTCAAGATTTTCCAGGTAGGTACAGTATGTGTTTAGTATAATGTTCCTAGCATGTGATGATCCTTATCCCAACATTTTGAAGATAATGAAAAATATATAAAAGTATCTGATAATAAAAAAAACTCAATTGTTTTGCACAAATTTTATGTATAATTCTAATTTTTTTTTTTGTCTATGGAAACCTAATTAGGTTATAACTGAAACCTTGCTGTGACAGGTTTCTGATGTTGACTCTACTCAATGATGGATACTACAGAGGGGAAAGCATCCTTGGCTTTTAGTAGGTAAATGCATGACTTTGTTGACCTATGGAGAGCATGCTGAAATAATTCTTCATCAAATTTTATGATAAAAGCTGTTTACCATTTTTTTTTTTTTATGGGGGGGGGGGGGGGAGTTTGGAGCAGATTGTCTTCAGTTTCAAGTTTGTTAATGATATTTTTCTTTTTCAGGGTTCCTGTTGGTGTTGGTCTGAATTCATAAACCATAGAGGTAATTTGTTTAGTACAAGTATTTATGTATACTTTTTTTTTTTTTATTGAATTTGATCTTTTGGAAATGTAATGTAATTTGGCTGAAAAGCAACTATAGTACTACCAGCCTTTTTATAAAATTTTAAATATAAATTCCCTTTTTGGTGTGTTTGGCCACCATTATTTTCCCCACAATGGTCATTACACCTCATTTTGTGAGGTGTAAACCTTCACCCATTAATCTTTTGCTTTTTACTCCTACAGATATTGGTACCTTGTAATGCAGATGGACACTGAAGGCTTTTATATAGACACCTTATAAGCATTGTAGAGAACAAACATGTTAGTGCTTAGAATGCTAAATTTTTTTTCCAGTGAAGCTACTGGATATTTCCTGTCAATTAAATTTTCAGAGTTTCCTTGGTGTTATTTTCTTTAGAAAAAGTATCTGCTGTTGTATCTTGTTCACATGAATAAATTTTATTAAATTTTCATGTGGAATTCCTTCTCAATCCTGCATTAAAGACTGCTATATTGAAATGGCAAGACAAGTTTTTTTTTTTTTTTAACCTTGGAAAATTTTATGCTCAATTTGACTGGGGAGGGTATATCTAAATTCAATTAGTAATGCTTGTCTTTCCCACATTCTTAACTCTAACACAGAACTTAAGCTCTTTAGACTGCATATTTATTGGAGAGGGAATGTAGTAAACTGGGAGGGTGCAGAAAGTCTTGTATCCTTAGTCTAGAAAAACCTGGGGGGAGGGGGATTGGTGAATGCCTGAAGACTGCATGGAAACTGGAAAGGAGACTGTTACTATTTTCTAGTAAATAGCACTCCTGCACACTTCCCCTTCTAGATATTGGCTAGCAATAGTGGAAATACTGCACCATAATTATTCCTTATGATCATTCCATGGGCAAAAGGTAGTCCTGGCCAGAGGTAGGCAGCTGTAAAGGCAATGTTGCAGCTGATTAATCTTCGGAACTACTTGTTTACCAGTTTGCTGGCCCCATTTTATAAACTTTGATCAAATTGCTCATATTAAGCACTACCTTCCCAAACTGCTTACAAGACTTCTGATATGTAGTGTGCACATGTGACTAACCCCCACCTTTTACCCTTAGACTTTCTTAAGAGTTGTAAAACCTTTTCATGTCTAGCACACATTTTGCTTTGTAACCCTTAACCACTGCCTGCCCCATGACAATCTCCGTTGTGCCTACCCATGTACCCATCGCTTGTGTGGACAGGCCTTTATTAAGCATGTAAATGACCTGTAAAATCTAGTTTGTTGCAAGATTCTTGATATTGCCAAGTATTTGTACTAAAGCATGCCCCCCT
>NC_051409.1:34214593-34214748 GCF_015228065.2 Penaeus monodon | reverse complement strand
TGCATGTATGTTTTAAAAGTAAAGTTGCCTACACAGGAATTCCTCAAACATTTCAAATTTCATTCAATAAGTTTATTTAGAACAAATAATGTGATTCTTCAGCCCTTTTTGTGTGAGAATGGTTTTGTCCTTTGACAATTTTCCCAAAACGGTTT
>NC_051409.1:34210053-34213803 GCF_015228065.2 Penaeus monodon | reverse complement strand
TGAATGCGGAGTGTAAACTTGGTTCTGTCAATGAATCTTTCCTTTGTAAAAATATATTTTTTTATTACGGCATACAAAAATAAATCCCATAATACATATCACAAGACTGTGGGAATATCTTTTAAAAAATGAAGTGTTCTAACAGCAATTTTACATCATTAATACTAATGGAAGAGGACTTCAAATCAAGTGATATTTCTCGTAACCTTCAAAGTCCATCAAAGATTGCTTTCTTCCCTAACACGATAAAGAAATGACCTGGATAAAGGAAGTAATGTATGATTTGTACTATACTGCTGGTTATATTTCTTTTGGAAACAAACCTTTATTACTAAAATTTTGGCATTCCTTAATTTCATAGAACATGAGAATTTGCAAAAAAACATGAACCGTTATTCATATTGTATCTCTTTATACAAATAAAAACTTGTGTCCTGACCTTACTTCACATGTACATATTTTTCTTATCTGAGATCACAGTACATAGCATTAGTTACATGAATCTTCTGGCATCAATTCTGTATAAGCCTGAAGACAAGATACAGCAAATGAAGCTGTTTTTCTGACTTGTGGAACAATATCACTTTCTAGATTTATCAAGTCACATAATAACTTGTGCTGACCCTCAAATAACTTGGCTATGTGTGGACAACATTTGGCAAGATATCCAATCAGCGTGCAGAGCCTTGAACGAACCAAAGGTAGCTTGTGCGTGATGAGTGTTCCAAGAAGTAACAACAAAGAATCACTTGTGCCAAGGATTTGCTCGACAACAGATCTGTTCTCTGGTGTTAATCGAAGGACTTGATTCAGTATGGCCAGCATGTCCGCTACTAATTCTGGTAATATATTATCCAGGGTAAGTATCTTTGCTATAACTGCAAAGGCGTTAAGAACACAAACACAGTCGCAAAACTGTAAGATGAAGTCAGTTTCGACATGAACAAGATGACATATGAGCATCGTGAGCTGACCCATTGTATCAATTTGGTCCTTGTCAAAGTCCACTGTCCTATTTACCTTGTGACTCTCTATTTTGAAAATGAGTTTGCAAGCATATATTAAATTTGGCACAACCTTACATTCAAGGTAAACTTTGACAATGTCTCTAAGATTGTCTTTTGTCTCTTCCATTGTGAATGGTAACATGAGAAGTGTTGCTATTTTGTTTGTAACTTGTAAGGAACACATCTGATTTCTTAGGGGACCAATAAACATGGAAAGTTCATTTTGTACAAGAAATACACTGTAGTTTCCATTAAGGACATCTGCAAGTGTTTTGTCTAAAAATCTGCACCACTCTTCTGTTTCAATAGGCTTGTCTTCAGAGTTAAAACTGTGTAATGTAAAAACAACAGCACTACTTGTTTTACCACTCATAACAGTTAGGGCTCTGTCCTGTGTAAATGGAGTAAAACTTTCCTCATTGATATTTGGAAGACTTGGACGACCATCTTGCACAAGTTCAAGCATGGCATTGGAAGGCCGGCTCCCTCGCCTTGATGAGTCAACCGAATTTGCCAGGTAGTTGACCATGCTATCTTTGCGATCTTCTAGAGGTAATGGCCCACAATTTTTAAAGTCATTCACATCCTCTTCTCTAAATCCAGGTTCTTGGGATACACTACTTAATTTCCTCACAGATGCACCAACTGCACACCTTGCGTCAGTACCCATATCTGTTATATCAGCAGCACCAGTTACAGTATCAGAAATAGCACTTTTATGGACTTCAACTTCAACAAGAGTAGTATGCAAAGCATCTGTGTTATGTTGCAAATCAACACTACTCTGCACTGTTCCATCACTTGAACTTGATAAATGCACCTCAATCATTCTTTCTCTCCCTCTGCGTCTCATTAGATTTGGGGAAGAACTTGAATTTAAGTTTCCTGCTTTACCTGCTTCAAGATGCACAGCTTCAAGTCTCTTTAAAACATCTAAATCAATATGTAACACATCTCCATGTCCCTCCTTATCATTCTGAAGTGCTTCACTTGCAGCAGCATGTCTAGCTACAAGACTAGTGTTAACAGCACCTGGGATGATTGTAGCTGGTTCTGCTACCAGCTGTGGAAGTTCAACTTTTGTAGGTGAAGGGGTTTTCTTCATTCCAACTTTTCCTATTACCCTAGGCTGACCTGCAGCACGTTGCACCAGCTCTTTCCTCTGTTGTTCTTTTACTTGCTGCTGGGATAATGTCAAGGGATTTGTAAGAGGTGTACCATTAAGAGACTGCTGCACAAAGACAACTCCTTCATGAACCCATGGATGCTCCAGAAGATCTGGCCATGTCAATCTGTCAGCTGGATCTTTCTCCAACAGGCCCTGGAGAAATGAAGTACAATCTGAACTCCATCCCTGCAGCCAATTCACTGGTTCTGTTCTAACCATCTTAACTAACTGGACAATAGATGTTGTGCAGAAAGGTGGTTTTCCAGTCAGCAGTTCAAACAGAATACAACCAAGTGACCACAGATCTGCTGTATGGTCATATGGCTTTTCTTCTATGAGCTCAGGTGCCATATACAAAGGCGTACCTTTTATAGATGTAAGAACATACGTATTAATACCCATCTTCCTAGAAAATCCAAAGTCGCAGAGTTTTGCTTCACCTGAAGATGATATTAATATATTCTGAGGTTTTATGTCTCTGTGCAGGATCCTATGGGAATGCAAATAGTAAATGGCAGACACAAGGTTACAAGAGATTTGTCTCACTCTCTCCTCTGGTAAGGGCCCATTTGATTCTAGAAGTTGGAATAGCTGTCCGGGAACATACTCACTAACTGCTACAACTTCATTCTCTGTTTCAAAGGAGTCACACATCTGAACGATATTGGGATGTGCTAGGCCTCTCTGGATCTCGCATTCCCTCCTTAGGCTCCTCAGTTCTCTTTCAACTTTATTTCTCTTTGGGATGAACTTCAGAGCTACAATTTGTCCTGTTGATAAGCACTTTCCTCTGAACACTCGGCCAAAAGAGCCTTGGCCTATGGCCTCTAGGACTTTGTAATTCTCCATTGTTTCAGCAGTCTTACAACCTACAAAAAAAAAAAAGGAAATTAGTTTAGTAAAAGTTTTGCTTTGATATTTTTTTTTGCAGCATATAATGGGTCTGCTGAATAAATGAGATTCTGAATATTACAATTTTGAAAAGAGCTGCAAAATGACTCAAAATTATGGAGACATTAAAACTTTTTGGGACAGGGATAATTGGCAAAAGAAAAAGTTGTCAACCTTTGGATCTGTAAAGAGGCAACTTAGAAGCTATACATACATCAGCTATCTTAAAGCTGGTAAATCATTAGATATGTTTAAGGATGTTTACCATTCCACTGAATTAGAACAAGTTATTTATTCCTTTAAAAAATAATATACATAGAACTGATAAAGGAACCCACCCTTTCTTAGGCTTTATTGACTCTCAGGAGACCTTTGTAAATGTTCTTTTGTAGCTATGGTAATCTGTAAAATAACAAATGAATAAGTTCTCATGTTTATTCTTGCAATCATATCAGGTAAATTTAGAAGACATCCACTCTCTCATTTTATACTGGGGCTTTTTTTATCAAAATCCAATGAAAATTCCTGTCAAAGGGGCCAACATTTCTTCACACATTTCAACAACAGAAGATCCATTTGTGAGTTTGATGTTGAATGGAAAATACAACTTATAAAAGTAACATACTTTTTTGGTTATATCACCTAAGTGTCACCCTATCATCATTGTTATCTTACACCCCCCCC
>NC_051409.1:34209568-34209966 GCF_015228065.2 Penaeus monodon | reverse complement strand
CACCCCACACACACACACAAAACACATAAAAAAAAAGGGACTAAGAAGTTTACTGGCCTTTGCCAAATCAATGATAGTCACCCGTAGATGAGTGGGTGTTTTCTAAGCATATACCCTATATGGCATCATAATAAGTGTAATCTCTTACATAAAGCATACAACTTTGCCTTGGCAAGTTATCAAAAAAATAAAATAATAGACATACATTCCCCTTGAGAAATGGCTAAACTGATAGGAAATTGGCACAATCAAACTTTTTGACAAAATGATAAAAAAAGAAAAGAAAAAAACTATAGAGAACTTGTAGTGCCTCAAAAGGTAAGAAGTATAAAAAAATGTGATTGATATGGGGGTATATGTGCCCAAAAGGGTATTCTGAGACCAATTGCTCTTATAGA
>NC_051409.1:34208189-34209399 GCF_015228065.2 Penaeus monodon | reverse complement strand
CCCTTTGTGCTGCATATTAAGATTAATTATTAGCTAGTTACTACATAATATCCCAATTATACTTCATATTTTCTTCTGCTAATGGCTCTAATATATTTTGATGGAATGCAAAATATGGAATGGTAGTTATTTCTGTATGTTGGAACGGGAATAACAAGTCCATTTTGATTTAAAACTACTCAATATCAGAACATGTTAATAAAGATTAATACTATATACTAAAAACATAATAACATATATAACATTACCAATAAGGAGCAAATAACTATTACATGTCCATCTGAGCTTAAATTTATATATCAAAATAATTCATATACCCTTTTAAAAACTAAAAATATGTCAAACAGAAAGAAAATTTGGGGAAATAATATTAAGAAATAACTTTTTCTACAAAAACCTGAAATGTAAACTAATTTACTTATCACTTTCAATAGTTTTATAAAATGAGCTCATAGAATGTAGCAAATGGTTGCATAAATAATCTTAAAATGCAGAATACCCACATGATAAATAAAACATATACAAAATTAAGCTTTCATTTTGACCTGTAATTTACTTCAATCACTTTAAACCCAAATTTGTAAAAAATTTCATAAGGAGGTACAGTTCATAGGGGCCCCCCCCCCTTTTCAACTACTTGTCCTGGTGACGTCCCTAATTCCATATAAGCACAGTAACTAATCAAAATGAATCAAGTGCTTACATTTCGGTTAATATGGTAAAACAAAAAACAGTAATTTTTAGTAACGGAAGGCTCAGGTGAGGTTTCCAAAAATGCGGTTGCCCTCTTCTCAAGTTCTCAAGGCTGTCTGGCTGTATCTGTTTCCCAAGTGGTATCATATTATGAAGAACTTGAAGGTAAATTGGATTGGAAGCCTGTGTAACAGAAAAATTTCAAAAGTATCAATGATTATAGAGAAAGGGCTATAAGAGCAAGATTGGCATCATATTCCACACATTTGGTATTAGTGTTATTTTTTCTCACTAATCTTAATATCGAATCGAAATATATGCTAATTAATTGATTCAATGGATACTTAAAAAAAAGTTTCCTCCATTTAGGTAGGTAAACCCCCTACAAATGCTTCCACTGGATGAAATATAAACATTTTTGTGTCAGTTTATCCGTTCAAAATGATCATAGAAAACGTGTAAATAGTATATGATAGAAGACGGCACAGTAATAGGGATAACTTGGGTATCATCTTGC
>NC_051409.1:34205432-34205772 GCF_015228065.2 Penaeus monodon | reverse complement strand
TATATACGCAACGTACATTATATTCATGCTCATAGAATTTAATGTGTGTACTAAAAAAAATAATAGAGGTTGGCCACTAAATTTTTGGTAAAAAGGGAAACAATATAGGGTTTAAACCCCCATATGAATTTTCTTCGGGATATTTTACGGAAAATTGGAACTTTTTAGTTAAAAAAATCTTTTTCATTTTTAAAAAATCGTGAAAAACTCTATCAGACGAAACTTTCCTTTCCCAAAAAAAGATAAACACACTAAAGTTTTTTTTATTTAATTCTGTTTTTAGAAAATAAAAATTATATTTTTAAAAAAAAACAGCTTTTGATAGTGGTAATACAAATAG
>NC_051409.1:34199912-34200255 GCF_015228065.2 Penaeus monodon | reverse complement strand
AACAACACACTTAGACACCATCTGTAAAATTGCTCACAGACCCCCCAAATCCGGAATAATGAAATTCTTTTTTTAAATCGTAGCGAAAGGAAAAAACTTTTTCAAAAGAAGCTTACCGTTAAGTATCTTTGAATTTTAAAAACTACTAAAATCCCAGCCATTTTCCTTACCAAAAATGTACAAACCTTTTTTCAGTCAGACTATTCTTATATTAAAAGGGTCAGTGTGGAGTACGATCACCTCTGCCTCTTGAGGTGTCTGTTTTTCAGTTTTTCCGTCAAATTTTACGCCTGGAAAATGAACGGTTTAGTACATGTACAAAAAGGGTCGTTCTTCCCCTTTC
>NC_051409.1:34198458-34198776 GCF_015228065.2 Penaeus monodon | reverse complement strand
TCGGCTAGCCACTGAAATATTTGATATTGGAGAAATATAGGTAGAATAGCATTGAAACATACCACACGAAAATACAACCATTTTAAGGATGCCCCATCACAACACGGCCATAAGTCTTTGGTAAAAGATTTTTGCGAAAGTTTATCAAAACAGCATCTTTCTGTTTGGCAAACAATATTTCAAGATTTTTAAAAGATTATTTTCTTGATTCTATTCTAATATATGTAGTGGGAAATTTTTTTTTATTGAAAATTGGGTTTCGTAATTTTCTGTATTTACCCCTACCCCCCGATTAAAAGAAGATGAAAAGTATGAAGG
>NC_051409.1:34197569-34198044 GCF_015228065.2 Penaeus monodon | reverse complement strand
TACTTTTACAAAGGAGAAGAAAGTAAGGAAAGGGCAAAACCGGGAAAAAGAGAGGGAGGGAAAGAGTAAAAAAATGGGGTAAAGGATATGCTTTTGTAATTTTTCAAAAAGAATAAGAAACGCCAAGGAAGAAAACCAAAATAACTTTTTCCGGAGACATTATATTTATTTTTTCTACCGCCCGTTAATAAAGTCCCTTTTTTTTTTCTGAAATACTGAAAGGGGATTCTGAAAAAAAACAGGTTTATTACACATAACAATTTTACGGGAATGATTATAATCAAATATTTTTTTTGTAATTCAGGAATATTAAAAAACCCGGGAAATTTTCAAAAAGTTCCCTGTAATTTAAAACTAAAACTGCATCGACGCGATAAAAATTTTTTAAGAAACAAATTTTCTGATCAAGTGTTAAAAAAAAGATTTATTTGAAAAGAAAAAAGGGGATGAATTCGAAAAGAATTTTTGTTTTTTA
>NC_051409.1:34194459-34195114 GCF_015228065.2 Penaeus monodon | reverse complement strand
AAGAAATTTGAGATAAACAGGCAGATAATAGAGAGATGGACAGGAACGCAAGAAGAAAACAAGAAAGATACAAGACAGTAATCTGATCCAATTAGCTTTTAAAAAAGAAAGTTAAAAATTCTGAATTTTTGCAGGAGGCAAAGAGCACGGTGTGGGACGCCATAAGCTCCAGAAGCTGCGCTCTTAAATCCCTCACTTGTTTCCATCTCCTGAAAACAGAATTGGATCCTTGACAATCTTGTTAGCTCTGGGGCGTTAAGGCGTTGATATAATCTTTGTTTGAGAATCAGTGGTGTTACGAGTCGGCGTTGGGGTATCGGATACTTCTGTACCGATTGTCACTTGTCTCCCATGTTTGATTTATGGGCCTTATAGCGTCCCGGAGGGAATTGTTGGTAATACATAGGGATGAAATTGGTTAGGAAAACACGAAAGAGAGATTATTATTAAAGAAATCAAAGATACGTAGGGTTTGAAACCATTTTATATGAGAATGGAATTCCTAGAGAATAGCACTCCTCCCTTCTCTCTCATCTCTTACATATACTATATTTGCACTGCATACACATATGGAATTATACAACAATATACCCAAGCATCATCCCGGGGATATACAGGAACAGGCATGGTTAAACAAACATACCATGCCACACCC
>NC_051409.1:34193886-34194351 GCF_015228065.2 Penaeus monodon | reverse complement strand
CCTTTGGGTGGTCTGGTTTAAACATGAATCATTATATCGATTGGGGAAATAAGGGGATATTTTTGAAGCCCCCCCCACACACACAAACCACCCCCACACCCCACGACAAAAATGAAGCGCAGAGTGTTTTATTCTGTGTAAAGAAATAGGCTGGATTGGCTGAATTTAAAAAGGGGGTCTTTATTCAAGGACCGTAAACCATGCACTGAAAAATGTCAAAGTATTAAATGAAAAAAAAACGGGGAAACGAATAAAAAGGGAGGACTAAATTTTTTTGGAATTTAGTATGGAGTATAAAAATACTTTTATTTCGGAAAAAATTTATTTTTACCAGGTCTTCCGGATAAAAGTACTAATACCCCAAATACATTTTGGAAAAAAACAAAAACAATGCAGAATTAAGACAAAAAGTATAAAAAAAAACCAAATAAAGATAAAAAAAAAGGGGGAGAATTCTCTCACCCT
>NC_051409.1:34193748-34193856 GCF_015228065.2 Penaeus monodon | reverse complement strand
GATTTTCATCCGAACCACAAAAAAAAGATAAAAAAGGAGAATAACAACTCAAAAGGAAAAAAAACGTACAAAAAATATAATTAATTAAAACAACATAAAACAGCAAAT
>NC_051409.1:34193342-34193573 GCF_015228065.2 Penaeus monodon | reverse complement strand
CCCCACACAGCGAGGGAGAGTCCGCAGCGAAACGAAAGAGAAAGGCCTTGTTTTAAAAACAGCATGCTGGCGCGCAAGCTCTCAACAACCGCGTAACCCAAAGCCCAAGGGGCCCGGGGGGAAAACCCGTTAACGTGAGCTATCGAGCGTTCGTCAATGGCCGCGGAATGCTCCTTCGCCCAAGATTTGATTGTTTTAAATACTTGTTTCGGGCCTCATTGGTTTTCTGGA
>NC_051409.1:34192856-34193233 GCF_015228065.2 Penaeus monodon | reverse complement strand
CCTTGTAAAATAATGTATCTTTGGCCTTTTTAAAAAACCCTTTTTTTTTTTATAGAAAGTTATTTTCTTTTTTAACATTTTTTTTGTAAAAAACATTTGTTTTTTCCAATCGCTTTTTCTTCGAAAAGTCCCCTTTTCGAATAATTTGCCTTTTTTCTTTGTAAATATTTTTTTCTTTTGCAAATATAAATGCATGTAAAGCACATAGGTATTGGTCATAGTGTATATAGATTCTTATAGATGCTTATATCTGAAGATATTTATTATCTGCGGGTATCAGGTGTATTAGAAAAAGTCCTAATAGTACAACTTTATCTCAGCACGGTTAAATATATTAAATTTTAAAAAATGAAGTCATTACAATGTATTGAAACTGT
>NC_051409.1:34191719-34191986 GCF_015228065.2 Penaeus monodon | reverse complement strand
GTGACTATCTGGCACAGTAATTAATATTTCGCAAGTACGAATACACAAAAAGGTATTTCCTTTGTCACCTTCCTGGGTCTCCTCCTTCCCTTCGTCAGTGACCTGTATGGGGCAAAATCTCGGTTGCTTAATATTGCACAGAGCTAGTTTCTTATTCCGTCTGTGTTGTTGCAACTTGCTATCTGTAAGCAGGTTACATACAAACACAGTAATGCCCCCTAAAAAAATGAAGAGAGACATGCGTGTGATAACGATGAAAAGGATTTA
>NC_051409.1:34191541-34191634 GCF_015228065.2 Penaeus monodon | reverse complement strand
AACCCACACACACACAAATATACATTCGTTTAGAATTCATTCAGAAGATAAAGTCAAGCAGACATATTCACACACAACTCCCGCCTTGCCATG
>NC_051409.1:34191031-34191373 GCF_015228065.2 Penaeus monodon | reverse complement strand
AACGCCCGTAATCCCCTTTCATTCTTTTCTTCTATTCTCTATTCTTCCTTTACTCCTTGTTTTTCCCTTTTTCTCCTGTGCCTCTCTCCCTACTTCCACCCGGCCGTCCACTCCGCTGGTTACCGCACTTTTTTTTTCCTCTTCGCTTTGAAGAAGAATTGCATTTTGGCAGTGGTCTTTGCCTCTCTCCCCTTCTTTTAATTACAGTGCCACCGGGTTCGTCTATTCCAGGTGCAACCTCATATCCTACTTTCCTGTGTACTTGGGTGTCACTTTATGCATCAAAGTGTATCTTCCCTTGATTAGTGTATCATCTTTGAATATATCGGGTATTACATATAT
>NC_051409.1:34189707-34190931 GCF_015228065.2 Penaeus monodon | reverse complement strand
GGGACCTTTATAGATGAAAGAACATACGTTTTAATACCCATTTTCCCTAGAAAATCCAAAGCGCAGATTTTTGCTTCACCTAAAGATGATATTAATATATCTGAGGTTTTATTTTCTCTGTGCAGGTTTCCTATGGAATGAAAAATAGTAAATGGAGACACAAGGTTACAAGAGATTTGTTCACTCTCTCCCTGGAAAGGGGCCCATTTGATTCTAGAAGTTGGAATAGCTGCCCGGGAACATACTCACTAACTGCTACAACTTCATTCTCTTTTTTAAAAGGAGGTCACACATCTGAACGTTTATTGGATGTGCTAGGCCTCTTGGATCTCGCATTCCCTCCTTAGGCTCCTCAGTTCTCTTTCAACTTTATTTCTCTTTGGGATGAACTTCAGAGCTACAATTTGTCCTGTTGATAAGCACTTTCCTCTGAACACTCGGCCAAAAGAGCCTTGGCCTATGGCCTCTAGGACTTTGTAATTCTCCATTGTTTCAGCAGTCTTACAACCTACAAAAAAAAAAAAGGAAAATTAGTTTAGTAAAAGTTTTGCTTTGATATTTTTTTTTGCAGCATATAATGGGTCTGCTGAATAAATGAGATTCTGAATATTACAATTTTGAAAAGAGCTGCAAAATGACTCAAAATTATGGAGACATTAAAACTTTTTGGACAGAGGGATAATTGGCAAAAGAAAAGTTGTCAACCTTTGGATCTGTAAAGAGGCAACTTAGAAGCTATACATACATCAGCTATCTTAAAGCTGGTAAATCATTATGATATGTTGTTAAGGATGTTTACCATTCCACTGAATTAGAACAAGTTATTTTATTCCTTTAAAAAATAATATACATAGAACTGATAAAGGAACCCACCCTTTCTTAGGCTTTATTGACTCTCAGGAGACCTTTGTAAATGTTCTTTTGTAGCTATGGTAATCTGTAAAATAACAAATGAATAAGTTCTCATGTTTATTCTTGCAATCATATCAGGTAAATATTTAGAAGACATCCACTCTCTCATTTCATACTGGTCTTGTTTTATCAAAATCCATATGAAAATTCCTGTCAAAGGCCAACATTTCTTCACACATTCTCAACAACATGAAGATCCATTTGTGAGTTTGATGTTGAATGGAAAATACAACTTATCAAGTAACATACTGTTTTTTGGTTATCATCACCTAAGTGTCACCCTATCATCAGTTGTTATCTTTACCCCCCCCC
>NC_051409.1:34189362-34189596 GCF_015228065.2 Penaeus monodon | reverse complement strand
AAGAAAAAGGACTAAGAAGTTTACTGGCCTTTGCCAAATCAATGATAGTCACCCGGTAGATGAGTGGGTGTTTTCTAAGCATATACCCTATATGGCATCATAATAAGTGTAATCTCTTACATAAAGCATACAACTTTGCCTTGGCAAGTTATCATAAAAATAAAATAATAGACATACATTACCCTTGAGAAATGGCTAAACTGATAGGAAATTGGAACAATCAAACTTTTTGAC
>NC_051409.1:34189250-34189324 GCF_015228065.2 Penaeus monodon | reverse complement strand
TTGTAGTGCCTCAAAAGGTAAGAAGATATAATAAAATGTGATTGAATGAGGGTATATGGTCCAAAGGTATTCTG
>NC_051409.1:34187858-34189061 GCF_015228065.2 Penaeus monodon | reverse complement strand
CCTTTGTGCAGCATATTAAGATTAATTATTAGCTGCTTACACATAATATCCCAATTATATTTCATATTTCTTCTGCTAATGGCTCTAATATATTTTGATGGAATGCTAAATATGGAATGGTATTTATTCTGTTTGTTGGAACTGAATAAAAGTCCATTTGATTTAAAACTACTCAATATCAGAACATGTTAAATAAAGATTAATTACTAATATACTAAAAAACATAATAACATATATACATTTACCAATAAGGAGCAAATAACTATTACATGTCCATCTGAGTTAAATTTATATATCAAAAAAAATTTATATACATTTTAAAAACTAAAAAAATATGTCAAACAGAAAAGAAAATTTGGGGAAATAATATTTAAAAAAATAACTTTTTCTACACATAACTGAAATGTGAAAACTAATTTTTTTATCACTTTCAATAGTTTTATAAATGAGCTCATAGAATGTAGCAAAATTGGTGCATAATAAATTTTAAAAAGCAGAATACCCACATGATAAAAAAAACATAACAAAATTAAGCTTTTATTTTGACCTGTAATTTTCTTCAATCACTTAAAGCCAATTTGTAACACTTCATAAAAGGGGGTACAGGGCATAGAGCCCCCCCCCCTTTCAAACTACTTGTCCTGGTGACGTCCCTAATTCCATATAAGCACAGTAACTAATCAAAAAGAATCAAAATGCTTACATTTCGGTTATAGGGTCAAACAATAAAGTAATTTTTAGTAACGGAAGGCTAGGTGGGTTTCCTGAAATGCGGTTGCCCTTCTCAAGTTCTCAAGGCTGTCTGGCTGTATCTGTTTCCTAAGTGGTATCAATATTGAAAGAATTGAAGGTAAATTGGATCTGGAAGCCTGTGTAACAGAAAAGTCAAAAGTATCAATGATTTTAAGTAAAGGCTAAAAAGAGCAAAATTTGGGATCATATTCCACACATGTGGTATGGGTTTTATTTTTCCACTAATTTTAATATCAATCGAAATATATGCAAATTTAAATGATTCAATGGAACTTAAAAAAAAGTTCCTCCATTAGGTGGGAAAACCCCTACAAATTTTCCCACTGGATGAAATAAAAAATCTTTCCCTTGTGTCGTTTATCCTTTAAGATTTTATAGAAAACGTGTAAATATATTAGATAGAAGACGGACATAATGGGGGTAAAGGGGTTAACTTTTGGGGGGAAAAAA
>NC_051409.1:34185278-34185650 GCF_015228065.2 Penaeus monodon | reverse complement strand
GGAGGGAGAAAGGGAAAAGAGAGTAAACGCAACGACCTTAATTCAAGCTTAAAATTTGTAATGTATTTGTACAAGAAAAAAAAAGGGTGCCAAAATTTTGGGGACAAAGGGAAAAAATTATGTTTGGAACCATAAAATTTTTCGTGGAATTTGTACAAATAGGAACTTTTTAGTTATAAAATTATTTCTTTTACAAAAAACAGTAGAAATATTTATCAGACGAAACTTTTTTTTCCCAAAACATAAAAACTAAAGTTGTTTTTTATATAATTCTGATTTGATGAAAAAAAAAACTTTATATTCAATAAAAACAGGTTTTTATAGTGGATAAAAATAGTAAATTTTTAAATTTTATAATATTATATTTTAAAA
>NC_051409.1:34184268-34184384 GCF_015228065.2 Penaeus monodon | reverse complement strand
GTAAAAGGCTTTTTTTTCATTCCTTTAAAGTTTTTTCAATTGGGTTGAAACAAAAAGGGAAAGGGTAGGGTTTTATTTCCTTGTTAAAACCCGGGGGCCCCCCCCTTGGGGGTCCC
>NC_051409.1:34182998-34183325 GCF_015228065.2 Penaeus monodon | reverse complement strand
TCTGTACATTGCTCACAGACTCTCTTATCACTGGAATAATGCTACTTCTCTTTTAAATCGTAGCGAAAGGAAAAAAAACTCTTCAAAAGACAGCTTACCGTTAGAGTATCATTGCAATATAACTACTAAAATGCCAGCCATTTTTCCCTACAAAAATTTACAAGACTTTTTTTCAGTCAGACTATCTCTTATATTCAACAGGTCAGACTGTGGAGTAGCGATCACCTCTGCCATTCTTGAGGTGTCTGTTTGTCAGTTTCCTGTCAAATTCTCACGTCTGGAAAATGAACGGTCAGTACATGTACAAAGGATCGCTTCTTCCCGTTT
>NC_051409.1:34181580-34181863 GCF_015228065.2 Penaeus monodon | reverse complement strand
AGCCACTGAAATATTTGATATCTGGAGAAATATAGGTATGAATATGCATTGAACATACCACACGAAAATACAAACCATTTTAAGGATGCATCACACCGGCCATAAGTCTGGTAAAAGTATTTTTGCGAAAGTTTATACAAACAGCATCTCTGTTTGCGCAAACAATATTTCAAGCAATAATAATCGAGTTATTTTCTTGGATTCTATTCGTAATAATATGTAGTGGAGTTTTTTTTATATTGAACATTGGTTTCGTATTTTTCTGTATTTACTCTCCTGGAAT
>NC_051409.1:34180779-34181196 GCF_015228065.2 Penaeus monodon | reverse complement strand
AGGCGAACAGGGAAAAAGAGAGGGATGAAGAGAGTGAAAAATAGGTAAAGAGATATGCTTATGTATATTTTTCAGAAATGAATAAGAAACGCCAAGGAAGACAAGCGCATAATAACATTCCGTGAGACTATTTCATTATTTCATGTATTTTCTACGACCGTTAATCAGTACCTTTTTTTGTCTGAAATACTGAGAAGGATAATCTGAAAAAAAACAGGATTATTACACATAACAATTTACGTGGAATGATTAATAATCATAATATATTTCTATTTGTAATTCAGGAATATTAAAACATCCTGGAATTCATTAAGATTACCTGTAATTTGCAAACTAGAAATCTGCATCGACTGCAGTGGGATTAATCTTTAAGTAACGTAATTTCTGACTCAGAGTGATATAAAAGATTTATTTGAA
>NC_051409.1:34177913-34178386 GCF_015228065.2 Penaeus monodon | reverse complement strand
AGAAAGATACAAGACAGTAATCTGATCCAATTAGCTTTTAAAAAGAAAGTTAAAAATTCTGAATTTTTGCAGGAGGCAAAGAGCACGGTGTGGACGCCATAAGCTCCAGAAGCTGCGCTCTTAAATCCCTCACTTGTTTCCATCTCCTGAAAACAGAATTGGATCCTTGACAATCTTGTTAGCTCTGGGGCGTTAAGGCGTTGATATAATCTTTGTTTGAGAATCAGTGGTGTTACGAGTCGGCGTTGGGGTATCGGATACTTCTGTACCGATTGTCACTTGTCTCCCATGTTTGATTTATGGGCCTTATAGCGTCTGGAGGGAATTGTTTGGTATACATAGGGATGAAATTGGTTAGGAAACACGAAAGAGAGATTATTATTAAAGAAATCAAAGATACGTAGGGTTTGAAACCATTTTATATGAGAATGGAATTCCTAGAGAATAGCACTCCTCCCTTCTCTCTCATCTCT
>NC_051409.1:34177537-34177605 GCF_015228065.2 Penaeus monodon | reverse complement strand
TATTGGTGGTCTGGTTTAAACATGAATCATTTATATCGATTGTGGAAATAATGGGATATATTTGAAGC
>NC_051409.1:34177184-34177494 GCF_015228065.2 Penaeus monodon | reverse complement strand
ATAAATGAAGCGCAGAGTGCTTTATTCATGTGTAAAGACAATAGGCTGGATTGAGCTGAATTTCAAAAGGGGTCGTTATTCAAGGACCGTGAACCATGCACGTGAAAAACTGATCAAAGTATTAATGATAAAAAACGGGGAAACGAATAGAAATGGGAGGACTAAATTGTTTTGGAATTTAATATGGAGTAAAAAAATACATTTTATTTCGGATAAATTTGGTTTTCCAGGTCTTACGGATAAAATGTGTCTAATACACCAATACATGTTGAAAAACAAAACAAAAATACAGTGCAGACTTATAAGACGA
>NC_051409.1:34177075-34177146 GCF_015228065.2 Penaeus monodon | reverse complement strand
TGTGAGAATTCTCTCACCCCTCAACAAAATGAAAGAAAGAAAAAATCAAAAGATTATATCATCCGCAACAC
>NC_051409.1:34176952-34177048 GCF_015228065.2 Penaeus monodon | reverse complement strand
TCAGAGAATATTTACAGCACACGTAGAAATAACAACTCAAACGGAAACAAAACAGTACAAACATATATTAATTAAAACAACATACAACAACCAAAT
>NC_051409.1:34176484-34176722 GCF_015228065.2 Penaeus monodon | reverse complement strand
GCCATTGTTCAAAAGCAGCATGCTGGCGCGCAAGCTCTCAACAACCGCGTAACCCGAATGCCAAGGACGCGGGAAACCTGTTAACGTGATGACTATCGACGCGTTCGTCAATGGCCGCGGAGATGCTCCTTCGCCCAAGATGTTCGATTGTTTTAAATACTTGTTTCGGCCTCATTGGTTGCTGGGATTTTGATTTTCGTTTTCTTTCTTTCTTCTTTGAAAATTCATATTTTTCTTT
>NC_051409.1:34176109-34176456 GCF_015228065.2 Penaeus monodon | reverse complement strand
AATTTATGCCTTTGCTTTTTTTCCTTGTAAATATACATGTATCTTTGGCCTTTGTAAAACCTTTTTTTCTTTATAGATATGTTATTTTCTTTGTAACATTTTTTTTTGTAAATACATTTGTTTTTCCAAATACGCTTTTTCTTCGAAAAGTCCCTTTTCGAATAATTTGCCTTTTTTCTTTGTAAATATTTTTTTCTTTTGCAAATATAAATGCATGTAAAGCACATAGGTATTGGTCATAGTGTATATAGATTCTTATAGATGCTTATATCTGAAGATATTTATTATCTGCGGGTATCAGGTGTATTAGAAAAAGTCCTAATAGTACAACTTTATCTCAGCACGGT
>NC_051409.1:34175426-34175676 GCF_015228065.2 Penaeus monodon | reverse complement strand
CCGAAGAAGTGACTATCTGGCACAGTAATTAATATCCCGAACACATAAAAAGGTATTTCCTTTGTCACCTTCCTGGGTCTCCTCCTTCCCTTCGTCAGTGACCTGTATGGGGCAAAATCTCGGTTGCTTAATATTGCACAGAGCTAGTTTCTTATTCCGTCTGTGTTGTTGCAACTTGCTATCTGTAAGCAGGTTGCATACAAATACAGTAATGCCCCCTAAAAAAATGAAGAGAGGATGAAAAGGATTA
>NC_051409.1:34175249-34175339 GCF_015228065.2 Penaeus monodon | reverse complement strand
ACACACACACACAAATATACATTCGTTTAGAATTCATTCAGAAGATAAAGTCAAGCAGACATATTCACACACAACTCCCGCCTTGCCATG
>NC_051409.1:34174258-34175053 GCF_015228065.2 Penaeus monodon | reverse complement strand
GCAGTAATCACCCTTTCATTCTTTTCTTCTATTCTCTATTCTTCCTTTACTCCTTGTTTCCTTTCTCTCCTGTGCCTCTCTCCCTACTTCCACCCGGCCGTCACACTCCGCTGGTTACCGCACTTTTTTTTTCCTCTTCGCTTTGAAGAAGAACTTTGACATTTGTGGCAGTGGTCTTTGTCGCTCTCTGCCTCTTCCTCTTTAATTACAGTGCCACCGGTTCGTCTATTCCAGGTGCCAACCTCATAGTCCTACTTTCCTGTGTACTTTGGGTGTCACTTTATGCATCAAAGTGTATCTTTCCTTTGATTAAGTGTATCATCTTTTGACATATATTCAGGGTATTACATATATAGCTTCTCGTATAGCGTCACCCTCTGTTAAGGCATTTCCCAGGGTGCGATTCCTTTAATTGTGTCGCGTTTTCATAAGATTTTTCTAGGTTATTATCTTTAGCTACGGGTGCCAGGTTTTTAAACTCTTTCAAGGTGTTATTATTTTAACCGTTTTATTAAAAGAAATTAATTTTTTTGTGCTTTCAATAATGATGTCTCCATTTAAGATAGTCTAGGATGGACACCTTTTACCTAATCATCACATTTTACTTAGATAATCATACTTAAACTTTTGGGAGACATGTTAGAAAAGGTGACATCATGAGATGTACTAAAAAGAAAATTACATTTTATGGTGATACTTCTTCTGAACTTTAAGCTGTCAGGAGTTCTTGAGAAAACGAATGTTAGAGTTATCCAGGATATTGTTTGTCAATGATTTTTTTGTTGTTTGTCAAGG
>NC_051409.1:34173090-34173634 GCF_015228065.2 Penaeus monodon | reverse complement strand
GAGAGTGATAGAAAGAGTTGCATTAATACGTAACACCTCTTCTCAAAGTCATCAATTTTCCGACTGTGCTTTATCACCCCAATCAAAATGTAGCCGAGAGTGACTCCTCATTGAATACTTGTGGCTTTAGATTGCGTCCGTGATCATGTTGCGAGCGATAGAGAGCTTCTTGTACCCAGCCACATACTCCTCCGGACCCCCCACCTTCTCCCTTTGCCCCAACTCCTACGTGTAATCTAAATATTTCTTCGCATTCTATGTCCTACGTAACTCTTTTCCTTGCCCATGTCCTGTTCTTCTACCCCTTCCTCCCCCTGCTCTCTTCCTCTCCCCATCCTCGTCCTCCTCTCCTTCTTCCCCTCCTTCCCCCGTATCGTCTACCCCACCCCCCTCGTCTTCTCCAACTTCCTCATCCATTTCCTTTTCCTTTCCCTCTCCTCCCTCTTGCCCTCCTCTCCAAGTCTTCCCTTTCTCCCTCCCTCGCCTCCTGTTCTTCCTTCCTCCCGCTGTCCTCTCCTCCCTCCTTCCCACATTCTCTTTTTCT
>NC_051409.1:34172242-34172769 GCF_015228065.2 Penaeus monodon | reverse complement strand
CCTCCCTCTCCTTTCCCCTTATACTCGTACTCTTCTTTTTCACTCTTTTCACTCACGTCCTCTCCCTCTTCCTCCTTCATGCACTCTCTCCTCTCCCTTCTCCCTCACATCCCCCCCTTTCGTCCTCTTCTCCTCCTCCTCCCCAACATCATCAACTCCCCCCCCCTCCTCCTCCTCCACGCCCTCTTCCTTCCCCTTTTCCCGGATCCTCTTCTCTCCACGCCCTCCTTCCTCCTTCCCTCAACCTCCCCCCCAGCTCCTCCCCAACACTCTCTCCATCCCCCTCTTCGTCCATACCTTTCCCTCCCCCCTCCTCCCTAACGTTCTCTCCCCCTCCCCTCCTCCCCCTTGCTCCTCCCCCGTGTTCTCTCCTCCCCACGTCTTCCTCCCTCCTCCCCCACTCAGTCCCCCCTCCCACCTCCTCCATCCCCCTCCCCCATGTCCTCTCCATTATTCAGAGTCGATCTCCACACCCAAAGGCCATTTCTGACTCTTGCTTCGCTTTAATTATCCTTGTGACCTAAGTT
>NC_051409.1:34172054-34172164 GCF_015228065.2 Penaeus monodon | reverse complement strand
CCGATGTTCTCTCCGGGTCATTGGATTGCCACGCTGAACCAAGACATCCTGTTGTGTTTCTTCTTCCTGTTTTCGCGATCTGTTTCAATGGAGAATATGTGTGTTGCAGG
>NC_051409.1:34171199-34171988 GCF_015228065.2 Penaeus monodon | reverse complement strand
TCCGCATGTACTACTACTTATATCTGTCCCTTGTTATCTACCTTGTCTATATGTGTCTTTTAGCGAAGACAACGGGAGATACACCATAAGCTTTAGTTAATTCAGTCTACTTAGGCATAAGTTCGTTCGAATCCCCTGTTCAGTAGTCGAGGTCACGTGGCTGGTTGCTGCTCACGTAGAATTAATCGTATTTCTGAATTCCTTCCGTAGACGATAAATTAATTTAGGTCCTGTGTATTTTGGGCAATTTTAAAGCTCGCTGTTTGATTCGCCGGTTTGTTTCATAGTGTGTGGTTTGTTTGTAGTGTGGGGGAGTTAATTGATTCATAGTTTTGTTTGTGTCAGGTGAAATAAGACTTAGTTTGTGTGGAGGAATTTGAAGTTGGTTGATCAATGATTGTGTTTGTACTCTGGTTAAGATTCTTAATTCATTGTTTATCTATGAGTAAGGATAAGCTGGCTGATTCATCGACTGAAATGACTCACTGAAAGTTTTCGATTGACATTTGTGTCGAAGTCTCTTGACGAAAGTTTCATCCGACTGGCCGTAGAGACAGACATTAAAAGGGGAATTGAGAGGGATGTGGCACTGCGTAAAATTTCCGAGACACCTATCAATGTCTGGGTACGATTGGCTCTTACGTTATACCGGGAAGTCGCTGTCGATGTGGAAAGGTGGAGAGGTGGAAAAGGTGGGAAAGTGGAAAGGTGGCCAGTGTACCTGGGAAGGAAAAAAAAGGATTTGGTGTCTTGTAAATAAGGAGGAAGGAGGGAAGAAGGGGGGGGGGG
>NC_051409.1:34170943-34171037 GCF_015228065.2 Penaeus monodon | reverse complement strand
ATGAGAATGAGAATGAGCAAGCGAGAGAAAGCATGTTCATACTTACATATATACTGTGTAAATACGCAAGTGTGCTTAGAGAAACATCATGTTG
>NC_051409.1:34170694-34170911 GCF_015228065.2 Penaeus monodon | reverse complement strand
CACGGGAGGAAACTCGGTGAAACAAAAGACAAGAGTTTTGAAATCCACCGAGAATTTCGAAGACAGAGGAAGCAGAGAAGAGGAAATTACTGAAGAAAGGAAAAAAAGGAACACGGTACAAAATGTGGCGGGAAGGAACAGGTCAGGTCAGGTCAAAGTGTCATGTGGAATAAATGTAGGAAGTTTCCACAATGCAGCACCATGAGGCTTACCGCTG
>NC_051409.1:34170268-34170413 GCF_015228065.2 Penaeus monodon | reverse complement strand
CATATAAAGCTGGAATTAGGAAATTTATTAATGATAAATTCCGCTAGTCGACGAGCGCGGACGTCAACGGAAGGAGAGAGGAGGCGGGCTGTTGGACGTTTGATGACCCGTGAACCGCCGATGGAACTTTTCTGTTATGTGTGCG
>NC_051409.1:34167655-34168692 GCF_015228065.2 Penaeus monodon | reverse complement strand
CACTTCCTGGCACTACCAGGGCTGCCAACCCTCAAATATGAACGAGTAAAGCAGCACATTCAGCGTTAGGGCTTCGTTGGGGGGAGGAGAGGGGGGGAAGGGGTTAGGGTACACAAAGCGATTTACTTTATATTTACTTATGATTTGCTGTCTGGCATAATGATTTTTTTTATAATGATAAATAGTATTTATTTCGGTTGATGATAATTCCTGTAAACATTTTCTGTTGGTGATAAATAGTACCATTTTTTTTTTATTCCCGCCTTTTAAGTGTTTCTGTTAGTGAGAACTGGTGTTTCTTATGTATTTCCTGTTAACGATGAGAAACGCGTTTTATGTTTTTCTGTTGGTAATTTTCTTATGTATTTTCTGCTACCGGTAAGCAGCACCTTTTATGTTTCTTTTCCGTTACTGATAAGTAGCATTTTTAATGTATTTTCTGTAAAGTGTTTTTTTTGTGTGTGTTATAACGGCAAGCTACGCCTTTTATGTTTTTTTCTGTTAATGATAAGTACTGTCTTTATTGTTTTCCCGTTAACGATAAGCAACCCTTTTATGTTTTTTTCTGTTAACAGTAAGTAATGTCTTTTTATTACAATAATTAACGCCTTTTATATTTAATAAAATAACGATAAACAATGCCTTTTATGTCTTTCTGTTAATGATAAGTACTGCCCTTAAATTTTTCCCGTTAGCGATAAGCAACCCTTTTTTCTGTTAACTATAATCAATTTACTTTATTACAATAATTAATGCCGTTTATGTTTTTTGGCTTTACCCTTTTATCTAATAGCGATAAACAATGCCTTTTTCTGTTCATGGTAAATAGTGCCTTTTTTGTTTTTGTTAATTATTGCCATTTTGGTATCGATAAGCAACGCCTTTTATGTTTTCTGTTAATTATAAGTATGCCTTCTTTATGTTCTTTTTTTCTATAAACGCTAAATAACGCCTAAAATGTGTTGCACTTGAGAGCGGTGCCTTTTTTGTGTTATGAGCAACCACTTTAGTTTCTAATGTACATTTTTCCATGTATT
>NC_051409.1:34166859-34167195 GCF_015228065.2 Penaeus monodon | reverse complement strand
AACGATAAACGTTGATTTTAGTTTTTTTTTTCTCATAATGAGAAGGAATGCATTTTTGGTTTTCTTTTAATCATAATAATTTTCTTTTATTATTGTTTTGTGTAATTTTTTTCTGTGATTAATAGGCAATACAGTTTATGTTTGTTTCTGATAATGATATATTATATTTTTATGCCTTTTATTGTTTTATGTCAATGCTAACTTATACATTTTATGATTGCCTCTCTGTTCATGTTGAATAATTTCATTTGTTGAAATGTAAAGCCTTTTGTTTTCTTTTGATAAGAAGTAACGCATTTTATGTTTTTTTGTTGATAAGCACTGCCTTTTATTATC
>NC_051409.1:34166384-34166506 GCF_015228065.2 Penaeus monodon | reverse complement strand
AGGAGAGGTGGGGGGGGGGAGTGCTCCTGTTAACGATAAGTAATGCCTTTTATTTTTCATTCGTTGTTAACGAGCTACCCTTTTATTTTTTATTTTTTTGTTAATTATAAATAGAGGCTTCT
>NC_051409.1:34165903-34166099 GCF_015228065.2 Penaeus monodon | reverse complement strand
TAGATAAGCCTTTTTATGTATTTCCTGTTTTCTCTTAATGATAAGTAGTGTCTTTTATGCCCCCGTTTTCTGTAAGCGATAAACAACACCTTTTATGTTTTTCTGTTGATAAATGGTGCCCCTTTTCTGTTTTATGAGTAAAAAACAACGCCTATTTAGTTTTTCTGTTTTATGGATAAGTAGTCCTCCTTTGTTT
>NC_051409.1:34165022-34165281 GCF_015228065.2 Penaeus monodon | reverse complement strand
ATTATTTCATTCTTTGTTTGTTAACATTTAGCTTCACCTTTTATGTGTTTCTGTTAACGATAAGTAATGCCTTTTTATTTGTAATTTTCGATTTATAATAAATCTGTTTTTCTTTTAGTGAGAAAGAGGGTCTTTTATGTATTTCCCGTTTTCTCTTATTCTCCCGTTTTCTTTAAGCGATAACCAACATATTTTATGTTTTTCTGTTGAAGAATGGTATCCCTTTCTGTATGTTATATGGATGGCCACGGCGTTTTCG
>NC_051409.1:34164236-34164505 GCF_015228065.2 Penaeus monodon | reverse complement strand
ATTATTTTATTCTTTGTTGTTGTTCACATTTAGCTTCACCCTTTATGTGTTTCTGTTAACGATAAATAATGCCTTTTAATATGAAATTTTCGATTTATAATAAATCTGTTTTTCTTTTAGTGATTAGGAGTGCCTTTTTATGTATTTCCCCGTTTTCTCTTATTCTCCCGTTTTCTTTAAGCGATAACCAACATCTTTTATGTTTTTCTGTTGATGAAGAATGGTATCCCTTTCTGTATTTATATGGTGGCCACGACGTTTTTTTTTTT
>NC_051409.1:34162980-34163310 GCF_015228065.2 Penaeus monodon | reverse complement strand
ATATTATTTTATTCTTTGTTGTTGTTCACATTTAGCTTCACCCTTTATGTGTTTCTGTTAACGATAAATAATGCCTTTTTATTTGTAGTTTTCGATTTACAATAAATAACGTCTTTTATCTGTTTTTCTTTTAGTGATTATGAGTGCCTTTTTATGTATTTCCCGTTTTCTCTTATTCTCCCGTTTTCTTTAAGCGATAACCAACATCTTTTATGTTTTTCTGTTGATGAAGAATGGTATCCCTTTCTGTATGTTATATGGATGGCCACGACGTTTTAGTTATATAATTTATAGATATATATTAAATAACATCTATGAGCAATGACTTTA
>NC_051409.1:34162393-34162726 GCF_015228065.2 Penaeus monodon | reverse complement strand
GCCTTACATAATTAACAAAATATTAAGCGAACTTGGAACTACGCATTTATTACCAAATCATATATTCATATCATACATTAACTACCAGGGATTATTAGTTTTATTAGTGCAGTAATCGAAACTAATAAAATGTTTGCATCACCACAAAGCTAATATGTGAATATTTAACAATGCAGAATAATTTCTGAATCAATCGGTTAAACGTAAATAATTCATTGCAATTTCACTTTCAACTCTTTAAGGATACGAATATGAATTTAGTGAGTTAATATCCTTTGATCTGATACAAGGTATGATGCATCATTATTCAAGACATGACGTTTTAAAATGAAT
>NC_051409.1:34161063-34162065 GCF_015228065.2 Penaeus monodon | reverse complement strand
ATTGATTGTTTGATTGATTGCCTACATGTATTGTGCTTTAGATCGATGAAATTTGATAACAGAGACGAAAGAAAAAGAAGGATAAAGAAATTTTAAAGGAATAAATGTAAAGTGAAATGGACATGTTCCTATTTTACAAAAATATATCATTTTGAATTTTCACTCCCGTTCCCCACTCATCTTTAATCTATACACTTTTCTAAATCATTTTTCCATAATGTATTTACCATCTTCGCTTGTTTAGTCTTTTTTCCCGGCGGACCAGACTATGTAGGCCTATGCGAGGGACCAGCCTACTGAAAATGAAGTCTTGCCAATACTCTTACCATAAGAGTTGACAGACTGGACAGGCCTACAGCTCGTTATGGGCGCCTTAGAAACACGTTTTTTATGGCATCCTCTCGGCCGGAAATTTTTGAAAGTGAGTAAGGCGTCTTACAGAAGGGAGTATAAAGTGTACACACTCTCTCTTAAGTGCAAGGGCCCTTCGCTACCTCCACCCCTACTCAAGTTTTCCAAAAGGGCCCCCAAATGAACTAAACAAACACAAGGCATAGAAACCATTATTTCAGTCTCCTGATGTTTTATATGGATTATCCAAAAAAGGAGGAAAGATTTGGGATTACTCTTATTCCGTCTCTCTTCGCTTACGTCCCAACCCTTCTTTTATTTAACTTTCTACTGCTCCCAATGATGTTTTCGTGTTTGTATTTCGATAGGCTTATTAGTTTCTTTCGTTGCATAATGTTCTCGGGTCATTGGGGAGAGTAGCATGTAAGGTATTCAATTAAGTATGTATATATCCACCAATTATTTCATCACAGAAAATACAAATAATGAGGTTTTGAATGTTGGAAGCTTGTTGCGTTGATGTTCTGTGTTGGCGTGAGATGCCTGTAATTTCTGTTATTTCTGTTTGCCATAATAAAGAATATTAGGTCATAATATCCATCCCACGCGGCTTCAGAACAACTCTGGAATAGGTTAGGCTCTCTCTCTCGA
>NC_051409.1:34160496-34160719 GCF_015228065.2 Penaeus monodon | reverse complement strand
AAAAAACCTTCCGATTGCACCTCAAAGAAAACGGAAATCACCGTAGGGGAGACTATAAAGAACCTTTATTCAGAGAAAACGGGAACACGCAGCAATATGGCGTGGCTTGAGGCTATCACCGCCTCGTGCATTAAAGTGTTTTCCGTTTTTTGCTCCTTGGCGCCCTACCTTTTATCTTTGTTATTACAAAAAACATAACTCTTTTTCTGGCACATGTAAGAAT
>NC_051409.1:34158699-34160160 GCF_015228065.2 Penaeus monodon | reverse complement strand
TTCTGTGATATTAACTTGATATTGATCATGACAATAATGATGGCAAAATCAATCATGATACCAAAAATTATAATAATAACGTTGATAAAGATTCCCCACCCCCATCACACCCCCTCCCCGATCTCCCCCCCCCGTTCCACTCCCTCCCGATTCCCCTCCCCCCCGTTCCACTCCCTCCCCGATCTCCCCCCCCCCCCCCCGTTCCACTCCCTCCCCGATCTCCCCCCCCCCCGTTCCACTCCCTCCCCGATCTCCCCCCCCCGTTCCACTCCCTCCCCGATCTCCCCCCCCCCCGTTCCACTCCCTCCCCGTTCTCCCCCCCCCCCCCCCCGTTCCACTCCCTCCCCGATCTCCCCCCCCGTTCCACTCCCTCTCCCCGATCTCCCCCCCCCCCGTTCCACTCCCTCCCCGATCTCCCCCCCCGTTCCACTCCCTCCCCGATCTCCCCCCCCCCCCGTTCCCACTCCCTCCCCGACTCCCCCCCCCCGTTCCCCCCTCCCGATCTCCCCCCCCCCCCGTTCCACTCCCTCCCCGATCTCCCCCCCCCCCGTTCCACTCCCTCCCCGATCTCCCCCCCCCCCCCCGTTCCACTCCCTCCCCGATTCTCACCCCCCCGTTGCCCACTCCCCTCCCCGATCTCCCCCCCCCCCATTCCCCCTTTCCCACTCCTCCTCCCTGTTACTAGACTTCCCCATAATAACCTTGTCGTTGTGCTATTGAATTTCCATTTCTCAGTTCCCTGTACGTCGCCTCCTCTGCCCCCCCCCCTTTTTACCTTGTCTTCCTTCTCTCTCTTTCCCTTATTCTCTCTTCATCTTCTCCTCTTCTCTCCCTCCTTTCAGCGCTCTCATTCACTCCTTTCTTTCTTCTTCGATTCATTTTCCCTTGGGTTTTTCTTCCTCTTCTCTTCTCTCTCTTCCTCTTTCCTCTCCCCTCTCTCCCTCTCGTTCCTCTTCCCACCCCCTCATTCCCCCTCCTCCCTCCTTTTTACCCTCCACCCCTTCCCTCCTCCTTCTCCCCTACTCCCTCCTCGCCACCCCTCTGTGTTCCCCTTCCACACACCCCTTACCCCCCTCTCTCCCTTCTTCCCACCCCTCTCCCTCCCTCTGTTCTCCCTCCACACACCCCTTACCCCCCTCCCTTCCTCCTCTCGCCCTCCTCCTCCTCCCCACCCCTCTCTCTCCCTCCTTTTTCCTCTTTACCCTCCTACCTTCCCTTCCTCCTCCCCATCCCTCTCTCTCCCTCTATCCCCACCTCCTTCTCCCTCTTTACCCTCCTACCCCTCCTTAACTCCCACGAACTCTATCCTCTCTCTCTCGTCCTCTATTCCCCCTCTACACACCCTTGAGTTCCCTCCTCCCCCCTCCATTATCTTTCTCCCCTCTCTTCACAATCATATTAGAAACATCCTAGATGGAAAATGGGTGCATCATCTTGTTTTTTTTTTCCTTATAAACTTGT
>NC_051409.1:34158374-34158661 GCF_015228065.2 Penaeus monodon | reverse complement strand
TATCCTTTCCATCTCGTGCTTTTTACTCATCCATTTTTTTTTCGCAGCTTTAACGCCTATCGAGCGATGTGAACGAAATCCGTACGAAATGTGAACGAAATATAAACGAAATATGAACGGAATGTGAACGAAATATGAACGAACATTACCGCCCTTGGCACTTATATTTATTTTTTTGTGTTTTCTCGATACCTCTCTAAGTGGTTGTCTGCCGTCTGATTAATCGTGTATCTATTATATAATTGCATATCAATGTTTCCTTTTGCATTAATGCTGTGCAACCGATC
>NC_051409.1:34158202-34158326 GCF_015228065.2 Penaeus monodon | reverse complement strand
AACTTCTATCGTATCCCAATATGTCTGAAACTGAGTTATCGATAAACATGTAACTTTGTATGTCTGTCTATAACAGTCTTTCAATTTATCAACAAACTTTGTCAACGCATTAGAAGGACGAATG
>NC_051409.1:34157843-34157988 GCF_015228065.2 Penaeus monodon | reverse complement strand
CGTCATCATCACCATAATCTTCGTTAATTCTTACATGGGATTAACAATAATGATAATGATAGGGAGGAGGAGAAGAAGATAATACAGTTGACATTTAACTTTTAAGAAAACGTAATAAAAATGTGACACTGAGTATCAGTATCAG
>NC_051409.1:34154971-34155954 GCF_015228065.2 Penaeus monodon | reverse complement strand
TTGAACAAGGAAATGAAAATGAAAAAGTAAAACACTGCCCTTTCGCTTGTATGAAGGAAAATATATGTAATATATTCTCTCAGTATTAAAACATATTTTTTACATTAATGCTTACAAAATATCCCACACAATATGCATAAATGTTTTTACCAATAAATCGAACGTCCTTGAATACAAACATGAAATGTGCAGAACAAGAATAAACATTTTAACCATTACAAATCTTGCGTTACGTGCTTACGAAGCAAGTGAGTGAAAAATAAATTGTCCGTATTGCATTCCAGTGTATTTATTCATATCACACTCGAACTTGGGGATGCCATTTATCAAAACCGATACATGGGCACTACACCTTCAGAATTTCATTCTCATCTGTAATGCAATGCGATACCATTCCAAAACGTATAATTCATTAATACGATTTCCAAGCCTTCCCGGTGATGTAATGCATTGATATCGGCGCCCTCTGTTAGCTCCCACCAGAACTAACGTCACAAGCGCGCCAACGACGAGACAGAATGAAACATGTATGAGGTTCATGTCTGGCAGCAATCTATTTAGAAACATCTTTATCGGCCAAGGGTGAGTCGATTTTGATAAATGTTTTTTTTTTAGTTCTTTCTGAGTTTTCAGTTTTCTCATACGTCAAATGCCGGAAAAAATGTTACTATATTTATCTTCTCGGTAAAGACGCTGAGTTTGACTGAAATTTGAATCACCGTTCGATTCGCTTTTGTTATTGGTGTTTTGTAAATCTTGAATTTGAAAAATGAAGGTTTTAGAATGATTTTTATATTTAATAGCGTGGTATGAAAGTGTTGGAATTTAACATTTCAGTGTTTTTCAACTGGATGTTTACATATTTTTTACGAAATACACTTAAAACTCTAACAAAAAGTTTAAGAATCCCAATTGTCTTTTCTTCGCAAAAAACATCGCCAAAATCAGCAACAAATATTCAACTGTGCAGAAACATGGAAAGA
>NC_051409.1:34154657-34154865 GCF_015228065.2 Penaeus monodon | reverse complement strand
CATAGACAAAAAAGAAGTAAAAGACAGAAAATGGGAAAGAGAGATTCTGAATACCTTTGCAACAAGAACGCTTTAAAAAGAGCACCTAATGTGCTTACGTAGCGGTTCGTCCCAAAAATGTTTATGTGGAGTAAGGTCAGTTTATTACGTCAGCTAATGGAGTATTGAGTTCGTCTACACTGCCCTGTGTGATTCAGAATATAGAATT
>NC_051409.1:34153647-34153781 GCF_015228065.2 Penaeus monodon | reverse complement strand
TAGAAATTGAATTGAAATGCTGGTAGAACCTATTACGCGAATAGCCTTTGCCTGAAGTTTATCAAGGAAATGCGTTGCAGAGACGCTGGACTAAATATGGGTACATTAATTAATGCATATGGAAACCTCTCAAT
>NC_051409.1:34152831-34153152 GCF_015228065.2 Penaeus monodon | reverse complement strand
TTTTTAAAACATTAAATAAAGTTTAAAACAAGAATAAGAATTTTAGAAAAAGAAGAAGTTTTTTTTTTTTCCCGGGGGCTTAAAACGACACACATACCAAACAATTTTAAAGGAAAATTTATGGAAAAAACAATATATTATTTTATCTACTTTTCAAAAGATATTAAAAGGGGTTTTTAGGAAAAAGAATGTTATTTAATGAAAATAAATATTATAGTAACCAGTATAGAGTTATAAAAATTTGAACAATTAATCATTGAAATTTCCCAAACGGGAAAAAAGTTTAAAGACAACCAGAAAATTTTTAAGAAAAGGGAAAGA
>NC_051409.1:34152559-34152756 GCF_015228065.2 Penaeus monodon | reverse complement strand
AAAAAGGGAGAAGAAAGAAAAAAAAAAAGGAAAAAAAAAAAAAGAAGAAGAAAAGGGAGAAAAAAAAAGGGGAAAAGAAAAAAAGAAAAAAAAAAGGGGAAAGAGGGGGAGAAGGAAAGAGGGAAAAAAAGGGGGAAAAGGGGAAAAAAAAAAGAAAGGAAAAAAAAGGGAAAAAAAAAAGAAGGGGGGGAAAAAAA
>NC_051409.1:34151884-34152282 GCF_015228065.2 Penaeus monodon | reverse complement strand
AACGTCGTGGACATGAGGCGTGAGTGCGTGTGACATGGGGCGGAGTGGTGTGGACATGAGGCGTGAGGGGAATGAGGCGTGGTGCGTGGACATGAGGCGTGAGTGCGTGTGGACATGAGAGCGTGATGCGTTGGGACATAGGCGGGAGGGGTGGACATAAGCTGAGGGCGTAGGTATGAATACGAGGCGTGAGATATATGGGGCGTTGCGGGCTGAAGACGTGGGGAGGGGAGGAGTCGAAACAAGGGCCAAAAGGGGGGGAGGGTATCCATTAGGACAAAGCTCTTGCAGAAAGGTTATGGTGATGCCATTTTCAGAGTAAACAGACGCTGAGGATCTGAGCGCCGGGCGGTCCGAACCCAAGGGGGGGGGGGAGCGAACCAGCGAAGGGCTTGCGG
>NC_051409.1:34151234-34151431 GCF_015228065.2 Penaeus monodon | reverse complement strand
GAGTTCCTGAAAGTCCTTAGGATTTCGAGCTTTTAGGCGCGATGGGGAAACTTGCTTTGATAACTTATCGCTCAGTTTATCTAACTCCGCTGTCGTTCCTCGTCCGCTTTTAGCTGTTTATTGGATGCTTTGTAGTGGAAAGCCCCCTCAGCTGCTGACCTATTTTTGCAAGCAGGTAAAACATGCATGCACGAACG
>NC_051409.1:34150985-34151105 GCF_015228065.2 Penaeus monodon | reverse complement strand
CTTATAAAGCACAGTATTTAAACGAAAGAAAGAGATGTATCCCATCCTAATTATCAAATCTTCTCCCATCTCTTTTTAACCCCTTATTTTATTCATTTTTCTATCCCTCTTTCATAATAA
>NC_051409.1:34150340-34150774 GCF_015228065.2 Penaeus monodon | reverse complement strand
GCGCGCACGCGCGCGTGTGTACACAATCTTTGTATACAAATAAAATTGATGCATCTTTGGATGATGATAATCTGATTTGAAAAAGTACTGTTACTAAAATCACACTAATCTTGATGTCTCAAGTATGATTATTCTAATACCGATCATCATAACCATATTACCGTTATAAACGCCATTAAACCTTATGACTGAGTTAGTAAAAATGAAATTCCCCATCGGATAATTCTCGGACAAATACGTAACTCAGAATAATTATTATAGCATTAATAAGCAACGATGGAATCTCCAGGAATATTTCACCTACTCGGAATGTGCAAAAATAGCCTTTGTTGATATAAACATAATGTAAAAAACGACTTATGATGCGGCCAACCTGAACCAACGTTTCGATTTTATTCCATTTATAATCGAATCGAGTATTCCTGCCTGTCTGG
>NC_051409.1:34149850-34150107 GCF_015228065.2 Penaeus monodon | reverse complement strand
AATGCAATTCGTTAATTTTGCACAGGCGATTGTCATTTTTTTCTTTTATATAAAGAACAAAATTGCATATACGAGAAACCTATCTTACAGAAATACATTACATAGGCCTGTCTGAATACCCAGCAATTAGAAATTAGTCATATCCATAACTAAACGTTGGCAATACACACACACACAAAAAAAAAACTTGCAGTCTAGATTAGCTCTGTGGTGTGGTACACATAACAAATGTGGGGTCGGTACACAATATGCATTTA
>NC_051409.1:34149478-34149625 GCF_015228065.2 Penaeus monodon | reverse complement strand
GCGTGTACACAATCTCGCAATCTCCCTTTCCCTGAATCCAGCATCCATCCCCAAACCACGACAGATCTTTCCCAGATTGCAAAGCATTCTGGTAGATAAAGTCGCGCTCCTCTTTAATCAAGCAGAGATCATGTATCTACAGTGATT
>NC_051409.1:34149281-34149451 GCF_015228065.2 Penaeus monodon | reverse complement strand
CTTATTTTTGATGCTGGAATAGTTCTGGAATGATTAGGTCTCTCGGGGTCGAAGGACTTACTAAGTATTTTTTTTTATGAAACGAACGACAACACGTTTGTTTACAGTATATAATAATGTCTATATCTATATTTCTCTCTATTCTCTCCATGCACTCAAATACTGGTATG
>NC_051409.1:34148519-34148885 GCF_015228065.2 Penaeus monodon | reverse complement strand
CAGAGTGTCCCATAAGTTTCCATACATATAGTTTTCAACAATGTATATTTTTCATATTTCAGATACCCTTGAAGATGCGTTTGAATAAAGTCGCATGGTTGCAAACGCATTTAATAGAAAATGTGGAACGAACATCACATACACTGTGGCAAAAATTATTGGAAAGTTAAAGAAACAGGAAGACGAACTGCCAGCAATGAAGGCAGAAGAACTACAATACTCTCAGCGCTTACACGGCCCCCAAAAAGTATACGAAAGTTGTCTGCAGAAACTGGGGTCAGCAAATCGAGTCTCAGCCGCATTTTGAAAACATACAAATTGCATATGGCGCAGCATATGAGTGAAGACGAATTGAATTTTGCGAAT
>NC_051409.1:34148249-34148460 GCF_015228065.2 Penaeus monodon | reverse complement strand
TTTTATGTTAATGGAGTGATGGTAACCCTATGTGGATGAGTCCGACGAAGATGCGAGATGCCGGTAAAGTGATGGTGTGGATCGGGATATATGGTCACAGAATTATTGGGTCATTTTTCGTTGATGGGAATCTGAATGCTGATAAGTCTCTCAACATGTTGCAAGAAGAGATTTTTTTTCCATCCCTGCTATAAGAGGATGGTAACTTCCC
>NC_051409.1:34147004-34147113 GCF_015228065.2 Penaeus monodon | reverse complement strand
TCCCTCATAAAGTTCGGTGGGGGAAATGTCATACTTCTACATTGTAGGCCTATACGAGGGAACTACCATAATTACAGTTTCCTGAATATATTTCTATAAAGAACTGAAG
>NC_051409.1:34146656-34146726 GCF_015228065.2 Penaeus monodon | reverse complement strand
CATACATAAATTTCTAGGATGTTTAGTAAATAAGTGTATGGAGGTTTACGTAGCAGATTATAAAACGTAA
>NC_051409.1:34145984-34146173 GCF_015228065.2 Penaeus monodon | reverse complement strand
TTGTTCACTCACGTACGACCCATGTCTACTAGTAACAGTATTTCCATGTTAGAGCTTTGCCTTCTGGTTGAACTGAAAGCTTTATATTGAATAAGAAAACTCCTTGAATTATAATGCGGTTAGTCTTAATGCGTTACGTTTGCTTCATTTCTATAATCTATTTCCCTTTTACTTTTTAAATATGGTTTT
>NC_051409.1:34145500-34145732 GCF_015228065.2 Penaeus monodon | reverse complement strand
CTAGAAACAGCCCGGAAATAAGTTCATTTTCAAAAAAATTCCCGGATCCCCCAGATTTTTTCGCTACCCCCCCCCTCATGCAACCTGTGTTCCCCCTCCCCCCTGCAATAAAAAGAAAAAAAAATCTAGACCAGCCGCTGGAAAAAATGTAGCTCGAACGCGCCTTGTGAAACCCGCTTGTCAAAACACCACCGAAAGTGAGAATCAGAGAATTTTGATCAATAACAGGTCG
>NC_051409.1:34144912-34145476 GCF_015228065.2 Penaeus monodon | reverse complement strand
GTGTATTCTTGTTTGGGATTCTTGTTCAGTCCTTCAAAAACAAATGGGGGAAATTTGCATATATATTAGTTATCTGGGTGGGGGGTGGGAATCCCGGTACAGCTTTTCAAACCCACGAGATGATTGAGTGAAAATGTTTGCTTCGTTTCGATTCTTTCCTTCCAAACGGAAACATTTGAACATAAACATCGTTTTATTTTATTTTTTTCTTATATATAGAATAAAAAAGAAGACGATCAATTTTAAGATGAAATCGAACCATAAAATATTAATGCGTGGGATTCGTGTTTCAGATTCAAACAGGCGAACCGGATTCGAACCAACGAATGCGATTAGATTCCATGCTTCCGTCAATTCTTCTGTTTTTGATGCCTGCTCTAGCGAATCTCAGTGCAAGAGGATCCAGAGGCATTTTGATATAATCCGGTTGCGATCAGGGCAGATCATACCTGTTGTTCCGTTCAGATGAGCTTTTCGCTGATGAACTGATATATCTACTTTTATTATTTAAAGTATTCCGAGTATATGCACATATATGCATGTGTGCGTGCGCGAGCGTGCGTG
>NC_051409.1:34142778-34144722 GCF_015228065.2 Penaeus monodon | reverse complement strand
ATCTTGATAATAATAATAACAATTTTTATTTCAGATAAAAAGTATTCAGTATAGAATACAGTATGAAGCGAGCATTTTGGAAGAATTAACAAGAAAAAAGAAAAAAAGGCATTGCAACAATTTAGGATAAAAAATAAATCGAATGAGAAAAAATACAAAGTACATATAAACAGAGAAACAAGTACGAGCACTTCTCATGAAAAAAATAAATTGCAACATAAACATGCAAGAAAGCTCATATATGCTAGATGCAATGGGAATTGTCATGACCTCGTAGCCCTGTTGCAACAAAGCCAGATGCGTGAGTGTGTCCTAACCCCACAATTGCACACAGACTCCACAATGTTGTTAGCGCTAATAACAAGTCTCTCCATTAAGCTGTACATATTGATAAGCGTAGTTGCAACAGCACTGTTGACTTGATTCTGCACAAACATTGACGCAGAATCGTGTCTCGGAACTCTCAACAGGTATGTAAATATATCATTATGGATAATTTTCCTTTTTAGACCAGGACGTTACTTGATAAGAACATCACAGCACACAACAATAAATACGGGATTAATGTGTTCTGAACTTTAATTTTATGGTTTAATAAAACACATACCGAATTTCCTAACCATCAAGTTGCCTATCCAATACATAGTTATTACGCGCTTCGCTATATCCACACAATTTTTTTTTATCACATGTTATATAATGTTCCCTAAATATGGGTAAGCCAGCCACATATCATAGCTCGTCAGCATCCAGACGGAATATTGATTCAAATCTTGTAAAAATCTTGCGTGACCATGAAAGTCGTACTTTTGCCCATGATATATCGTTTGTTTGCATGCTTCAAGTGAGCTTAATTCTAGACTTTGATCGTCCTGTGCACAATGAAGAGAGTGGAGTTAGCAACTCAGAAATCCACAGAGAACGTCCGACCTCACCTGACCTGGGAATATACTAGTAACAACGAAATTATACAACGTGTCATGGAGTGGACTGTTCAAGAAACCTTTTGAATGCTTTTCGTACATCTAGAAATTTGTTGCGCAATAGGTATCCATAATATCTTTTAATGCATAGACACATGGATATCTAGAATAATGTTTGAAACCGAACTGATTATCCGTTGTTAATAGTTATGCCCAACACCAGTTCAGTAGAATTATTGCGAACAGCTTGGAGACTGCAGCGGCAATGGCAATGGGCCTGCAGCTATCAGTAAGAGATCTTTGTATTTATTCTTTAACAAAGGCATCAGGACAACGCGTATTATTACACCAGGCACGTAACACTGACTTATGCAGCCACTGAGGGACCAAAACAACATTATTGGGAGTCGTTTTGATGCAGATGTATGGGCTTCTTAATGAGGTCTGATCTACTCTCGCACCTATATTTATTGATATTTTCTTTTTGCCAACTGTTCAACTTCATTAACAGAAAGAAATGAATTGACAAACGGCGTATCTCGCTCCTGTAACATGTCAGTACGTGCATCGTAAAGGCCAGATGGGTTAAATAATTTATAAGACTTTTGTGTACACAAGTCTCTCGCTCCCCCACACCTCCCGTCGCCTTTACCTGATAATTTAGTTATCTGGGGCGTAAATTCCCTCGCATCATTCCAGAATCCCGTTTCCTGATTTGCTCCAAAGTTAGTCCTTACCGCTTGCAGTCGCATTGTCCTCATCTCGCCTACACTCCCTCATCGCCATCTTAGAGTGAGTTTTGGCGATAACACGGCAAGAGGACCCTCCTGAAGGCTGCAAGAACGCCTCCAAGCTAAGAAGGCCTCTCTCGCCGTGCCATGGACAACTGACACGTAAGCGTTCCAGCCGGGCATCTCGCACCAAGGTCTATATGCATTTATATAGACCTTGCCACGTACTTCCTCGGTGCCGAGACCCCGATACTGCGGATTTCAACGTTCATTAATATGCCAAAAACTAA
>NC_051409.1:34141455-34142725 GCF_015228065.2 Penaeus monodon | reverse complement strand
AACGGGCGCACTATCAACGCGGTTGTCAAATAATCGTAAAGAGTTATTGACCTTTGCGCGGTTGTCAAAATTCCACTTTAGTATGACCTCTGTATACTTCAGTATACTGTGTGATTGCATCAGATGCAGCTTCGAAGTTTACAGATACCAGCTATAAATAAAACATTGTCGCAATTGCCCATAAAACACCAGCAATGGAATCACCTAAAACACAGTATCGGCCTCCGCATCAGATATATTGCTCATAATCTTTCCTATATAATGTAACTATACATCGAAATTAACATCATTACATTGCGTTGGTTAAATGTATCTTCAATAGCAACAGTTTTATGGTATCCGGTGTACACTCTTATCCCATGCAGCCTGTTTTTATTATAGTTAGTTATACGAATATGGCGTGGAAGAGTACAGTGCCGTAAGAATACCAGAACGCAATAAGGTCGCTCGCACACCATACCTGCTCCTCATCCACCGCCGATGTCAGAAAGGCACTATAGCTTACGTGCAAATTATCGGGAATTGTTGCCTCGTGAGGTACTAGCTTCGTTTCCTGCAGGACTACGATGTCGTTAGTATTTGCAATGTATTCTCTACTAGATTTGTGCCCCGTGCAGTTGAAACAAACAATTCGAATTTTAGCTCTATTAACACCATGTTTTTATAAGATGCATTATTAATGTAAATACACTTGCCTGCGCGACTGGCGACCGCCTCTCGTTCGTCTTCACGGAGACTGTCCTCGCCAGGATGTCCCCGCCCTACGAGTCCTCCAAGCGCTGATTGTCACAAGGAACATAATAATCCCGCTTGCCTGTTACAGAGCTTCTCAATACAGCGGTGCAGTTCTTGACGCAGCCGTAACGCTATCGGCAGTGCCATCCACTGTAGTGTCAGGTTGAAAGTGTAACACAGGCACATCACGGGGGCGGTCGGCTTCGTGCTGGAGGTGGTGGCCGGCGCTTTCTCGTTACTCTCATTAGCCGCGGGATTACTATAGAAGACCTTCACTCTTTGCTTTTTGAAATAGCCCTTCTCGGATGGCATCAAGTTTGTGAAGACCGAAGACCGCGATGGTTCTTTCGCAACTCCGCCACGCCACTCTCCACATCAATTGTTTGTTGAAGTGGCGACTGTGTTGTCATGAGTTGCATGATACCGTATTTCTTGCTAACATTATCCCTTATGGCAACATTTGCCACCGCTGTCGGGGCATCATCTGGCAGTTCTTGATACAGCAACGCGCGAACCGTAACAATCGCTTCCTTGT
>NC_051409.1:34140981-34141432 GCF_015228065.2 Penaeus monodon | reverse complement strand
TTATCCTTAGACACACCGAGTATTTTGCATTGTCAATAACACTGAATACCACATAATATGACATTCTCTTCGCCACACATTTCGAAACAACCGTTAACAACTCACGAGTACAATTGAAGCAGTAATAGTCAGGTTCCATTGTAAACAAACATTCATGGTAAATAACCTCGCCCAACTCACCACAACACGCTATAATAATCCTTATGTCCACAGCCATAGACTCTATTTTCCTATGGTAGGTCATAGGAAGGCTCCCGAGCATACGAGGTAGTGATGTAATTGCAAATGCAATTTGTACAGCTACTGGCATCACACTTCACAAGACAAGTTCAGTAGCACAACTACGGGGTATTCATCGTACTTTCAGGTCACTGAGAAAGCCGTATGCATATTAAGTCCAGGGATATTTTGAAAAATATAGGGAGTGAGCGTAGGTGTCTCTCTCCCACCA
>NC_051409.1:34140326-34140680 GCF_015228065.2 Penaeus monodon | reverse complement strand
GTTTTCCTCTCTCTCGTATCATTTTTGTGGTTTAATTATGTATCTTGTCTGAATCAGACATTAATTGACCAATAGTTAATACCATCCGGGTCTCAGCTTGGAATATTAGACTCTTTTTTTTACTAAGAAAGTGATTATAAGTCATCAAAGTTATAATTAATGACTAATCACCGTAGTAATCAAAGTTGCTGATTAGTTATAATGAGAAGGCTGTGTAGGGCGAGATACTAAAGAGATAATTTGGGATAAACTACTTTGGAGTCATTTCGAAAAAGGGAAAAGTGTTTAAGTGAAATGAAAAATCATGTCATGCTTGTTTAACTGTTATCCTTGTTATTTTTGCTTTATCTGTCG
>NC_051409.1:34139881-34140047 GCF_015228065.2 Penaeus monodon | reverse complement strand
ATTAACTTCTCTCCATCGTTTATAAAGTACCAACAGTTGGGAAACGGCAGGAAGTGAAGCTGTGTTCGTTTTAAGCAAATATGGAAGCAAAATTATATATTTGCATTCCATTAAATTACCTTCCAGTGCGGTCCTTATTCAAAGATACTATTTAATATAGGTCTAT
>NC_051409.1:34139079-34139404 GCF_015228065.2 Penaeus monodon | reverse complement strand
CAAAAAAAATATTCCACATTAATCCTCTTGTTCTGTCTTTTTCCTCTTTTCCCCTTTTCAATTCTTTCTTCCCACATTCATTCATTCTCTCCCATTTCCTTCTCTCTACCTTTTCTTTCTTTTACTCTTTTCATTAACAATTTTATTTCCCCTCCTTTTATCTTTCCTCCCTCTATTTTCGAGTATTTTACTGACAACACACGATGATATTAACTCTTCGGCAGCAAGAGACTGCGTGTAGAATCATTCATTTGTGTAAATCCATATGTTTAAGAATGGCGGGGTTCGGATGTTGCTCAAATTGGTAAAGCAATTATGTGCAAAT
>NC_051409.1:34138594-34138767 GCF_015228065.2 Penaeus monodon | reverse complement strand
CATCAAACGCATCATATCTACATACCGGTTACGTCACTGCGGTTTTACATTAGCGGCAAATTCACCCATATGCTATGCTGACTCGTCCATTAACGCTGAAACAATGTTATTTTTAGCCCTCCTAGTGCCAAGGGATGTAAGATAATGCTATACAGTGAGGATTCTTTTATGCT
>NC_051409.1:34138434-34138567 GCF_015228065.2 Penaeus monodon | reverse complement strand
CTTCTTTTCCCCCACTTATTTTTTTTTCTTTTCTTAATTTTTTCGATTTTTTTATGGTAGATAAAGATAAGATAACTGGCTCTCCTCTCTTTCCTTTGTATTACTTTTGTAAAGCCCCCCCCCCCCACTCCTT
>NC_051409.1:34138222-34138367 GCF_015228065.2 Penaeus monodon | reverse complement strand
TAGTATGTAATAACGATACAGACGATTAGTTATTATATTATAAAGGATAGCGTGACGTAGGGTTCTTAATAAATAATAAAAATGATAAAAAAAGCAAATTCGAATTCATATTCAATTTCAAAATATTTTTTTCCATGAGTTACAG
>NC_051409.1:34137051-34138163 GCF_015228065.2 Penaeus monodon | reverse complement strand
TTACATAAATAGTGGTTTTATAGATACATTTGAAATACACATATAATTACCAGCAACACATTAAAGACATGCTTTATTTTACAAAAACCTGATGCCATTGGTGAGTTAGATTTCCCTTTAATTTTGTTTTATATGTGTTATTAATGTTATATTGATTCTATTAATATTATATTAATGCTATATTGTTATTAATACTATATTGATATTAATGTTATATTGTTATTAATATTATATTAATGTTATATTGTTATTAATATTATATTGATGTTATATTATAGTAATATTATATCAATGTTATATTATATTGATATTAATTAATGTTATATTGTTATACTGTTACATGGGATATTATTTGGTAGTTTGTTTCACATCATGGGTCCACGTGTTAATTTTTTTTTTATATGTAAAAAAATTGTTTGGTCATCTTTTAGGCTACCTTTTTTCTGTACAGTAACATGTAAAAAGAATTACTTGGTCACCTATTATGCTACCTGTTTTCCGTATCTGGTTTCTTAACATGTGAAAATAATTGCTTGGTCACATACTATGCTACGTGTCTTGATTTTTTTTTTAACATGTGAAGAACTGTCTGTACAACTATCATGTTATCTATGTCTATGTCTCCGGTTTTGAAAACTAGTGTAATTTATTGTTGATATCATGAAAACAACTCTAAATATACTTATGGTAGTTGACTTAACGTTTCAGTTTGGTGGTGACATCAGTACAGATAAACACGCGTTTTTTTATGCGATGTATATACTGCATGAATATGATGTATATTTAAGAAACATTTATATAACACTTACTTTCTTCATTAATTAATCACGTGTTAAGTACGAGTAGTTTTTCAACTCGGATCAAAGTTTCTATCGTGGCTAATAAACTTGTCTCTTTTTCGTACACTCGTCTCTTCCCACGACTACTTTGATATGTTAGTTAGGCAATTCCTTTTTTTTTTTTTTGTTAAATTAATTTATATTTAGAGTGAAGAGAGAACGAAATAGCATCTCGGTCGCTAGGTCGTTAACCAAAATCAACCACAACGAGATTCAAGACACTACTACTAGTCTTCATAGAGAAAGTTGACAGCAAGAAGGTAGGTGGATTGG
>NC_051409.1:34136809-34136956 GCF_015228065.2 Penaeus monodon | reverse complement strand
ACTGCAATCAGGGTTTAATTAGACTTTTATAAGAATACCTACTTGTAGTTGTAACAGCCAGAAGAACCAAATCATTCAGTATACTTCCTAACACATACTATTAAAATTTTCGCACACACCATGAAATCATTTTGACTGGAAGTGCAA